>NW_006295816.1:710490-713130 GCF_000327345.1 Myotis davidii
GCCAGTCTGTTTCTGCTTCTAGATTCTATTTTGTATATGAGGTGTTTTCAAAGGAGATCATTAAACAGAGGGGGAAGAGTTATATACTATATTATATAAATATCTAAAGGAAAAAGAAATATGGGGTGTGTGGGGGGAGGGGTGGAGGGTGATGTGGGGACAGGGACACATATGTAATACCTTAATAAAAAATATATTTAAAAAAAACATATCGTCTGGTGAGGATTATAAAAAGAAAAAACTTAACTGAGAAACAGATAATTCAACAATGATTGTTGGAGGCTTCGATACCCCACTTTCAATAATAAAGAGAACAACTAGACAGAGACCAACAAGGAAAAGAAGGCATGAATAACACCATCAAAGACATTTTAAAGAAAACTCCACCCAACAGCAGAATATACATTTTTCTCAAGTATACATGGAACATTCTCCAGGACAGACCATATGTTAGGCCCTCAAACAATCCTTGAAAAGGATATAAATCGTACAAAATTTGTCCTCCAACCATAATGAAATAACATTAGAAAATGACAACAGAAAGTAGTTTGGAAAATTCATAAATATGTGGAAATTGACAGCAGACTCTTAAACTGCCAATAGGCAAAGAAGTTACAAAGAAATTTAGAAAATATTTTGAGATGAATGAAAATGAAAACATAACACACCAAAACTTACAAGATGCAGCTAACGTAGTGCTTAGAGGAAAATGTATAGCTGTAAACGCCTACATCAAAAGTGGGGGAAAATCACAAATCAAACACATAACCTTCTACCTCAAGAAACCAGAAAAGGAAGAGCAAACGTGACCCTAACGCCAGCAGAGGGAAGGAAGTAATGCAGATGAGAATGAAAAAGAGAAAACGCAACAAAACCATAAGTTGGTTCTTTGAAAAGATCAACAAAACTGACAAAGGGCACCTAGACTGATTAAGAAAAAGAGATGACTTAAATTACTATATTCAGAAATAAAAGAGGAGGCACCAACACCAACCTTACAGAAATAAAATGGCCTATAGGGGGATAGGAAGAAGATCCTCTGTGATATGACATGATGTGGGAGAAAAGGCACAAAGGCTTATTAGACTAGGTCCAACTTTGAGCTCCATTATTAACCTAACTTCAACTTCTTCAAATGAAAAATGGACATACTGAAAATTCATGCCCTCGGGGGGAAGGAGGTCCCTCAGCCCAGCCTGCACCCTCTCGCAGTCCAGGACCTCTCAGGGGATGTCCACCTGGTGGCTTAGGCCTGCTCCCTGGGGGGATCGGGCCTAAGCTGGCAGTCAGACATCCCTCTGGCAGCCCGGGAGCCTTTGGGGGGGGTGGTGTCCGACTAACAGCTTAGGCCCACTCCCCGGGGGCCGGGGGGAGGGCTAAGCCATTAGTTGGACATCCTTAGTGCTGCCACAGAGGCAGGAGAGGCTTCCGCCACCACCACTGTGCTGGCCAGCCATGAACCAGCTTCTGGCTGAACAGCGCTCCCCCTATGAAAATGCACTGACCACCAGGGGGCAGCTCCTGCTTTGAGTGTCTGGCCCCTGGTGGTCAGTGCATGTCATAGTGACTGGTCATTCTACCATTAGGGTCAATTTGCATATTACCCTTTTATTATATAGGATGCCAATTGATGGGTTAGTTGTAAATGCTGCTCAGACACTAACATTACAGATTTATTTTCTGTTAATACTTCACATTTTTGGTGCCTTACATTTATTCTAATGCTAACCTGAATGCACTGTATCTTATGATACAAAAAACAGTTTGAAACACCTAGAATATCTTCTGTTTCAGGACATTCTAACAAAGCAGTTTTAGTTTCGCTGCTGATCTGACCAGAGGGACTGATATCCCGTCATACCCAGAACAGTCATCATAATAAGCCACCTGCTCTGATCACAATGGAAACACCAGTAACCCTGCCGTTTGCGAGCACTCAGTGTCTGCACAGCTGGCTCCAAACAGTGAAATCACAGTCATCTGCCCCATGGCAGCACAGACGTTTATCCCACAAATGACTTGTGATTAAGTGTTGGCAAGCCTTCATTGTGATGGAAGCAGCACCAATATACAACTGAGAATAACCCAGATTTATACATGCCTCAGAAATTAAAATAATGCTGTGTCCCACCAGCCCAATCCCTGTCTCACCTCCCAGCTCCATCATATTATCCAACTGTGGCCAGATTTCATCTCACTTTCAGCAAAATAAATGTACTAATAAGATGCAAGAGTTGTCTCCATCTTAACTCTTACAGATTCTGGAAAGAAGAGTTACTAAGAGAATCAAAAAAGGCAATGTAAGTGACTAGAAAGCCGTGCAATATGGGATTGTTAGGAGTGAGGTTAGTAGCTTTGTTAGACTGAGAACTCATGCCTCAAGCATCTTTATTTACCAAACTCACGTCTTAGTCACATTACACTTCAATAATTAGACCCCAACCAAAATCCAGTCTGTAAGATGTTAATGTAAGATGTTTATTAGTGTAATTTAATTAGCACAATGATTACATTAAAATGTTCCAATGTACAAACTGCTGAAGTCTAAAATCACAAGAAATATAAACTTAGGCGCATAAACATAAGTATAAAAATCTTTAAAAACAAAGGTCTACATCTTCAATATTGGGGGAGGGGAGG
>NW_006295816.1:713143-734689 GCF_000327345.1 Myotis davidii
ACATATAAGAAACAACACATTTCAACAGAGCAATCCTAACCAGCCTGGTCATCTCAGCAGTGAAATATTGGGCCACTCAGGTATAACCATCATGGCAACACAGCATTTCATGGCAGGACTGGCTACTTCATATAAAGCTGTATGTAAAACAAAATTTATTTCTTTCAAAATGAAACATCCAAGTGCAATAGAGTGAGCTAACAATATATAAATTTTAGCAGGCTGTTAGTAGAAATTTTCAATTTCATAAATTAAAAAAACACTCTTAGATAAAAATAAACTTCAAACAAAACAAACACAAAACAAGATGGAAATAAAAGTAGAATCAGGGCAACAATGGAGTGCGTGCACCCTGACCACTGCCACAGCAGGGCTCACCAGGCTTCTCCACCCGCCTGTCATTCACATCAACTGCAGGGACTGGTTGGAAGTGACAGATGCCAAACACACTTTTAAAAAGTTAGCACTACCAGTTGTAAAAAGTTCTCTCACCAAAAATCTCCACCAGGAAACAAATGGCCACACATCAAAGTGAAAGAGCTGTGTTTTATTTCATGGTGTGGTTCCCATGGTCACGGCTTCCATGTGTGATCAAACCCTTAGAAGTAAAAATAAGCTCCTCCCTTTAAACGTGCTTCCCTCACGCGTCTTCTCACCAGAACCCACGGAAGGAACTCTTGGCAGAGAAACCACCAGGAGTCACTGTAGGGGCTCAGGTAAACTTTCAGAATATTCTGGCTTCACCGCTCCAGAGGCAGTTCTGGATAAGAAGATCTAAACTATGCACACCTCAAACTCTTCCTCAGAGCACAGTGACATTTATTTTAATCTGAAATAATCAGTAGCTTAGTGATTATAAAAACATGCACAGTCTGTAAGAGGATAAAAAAAATTTAAAAAGTGCCCTAGCCGGGTTTCTCAGTGGTTAGAGCATCCGCCTGCAGACCAAAGGGTCGCGGGTTCGATTCCTGGTCAAGGGCACATACTTCGCCAGCCCCAGTTAAGAGTGCGCACAGGATATAACCAATAGAAGTATCTATCTCACATCAAGGTTTCTCTATTTCTCTCTCCATCCTCCCTCCCTCCCACTCTCTCTAGAAAACTGGAAAAAATATCATCAGGTAAGGATTAACAAAAAAATAATCTTAAAAGTATTTCGCATTCCAGATCTTAAACCAGAATTCCTCTAAGATTTCAAAACATGGCCCATGTTTTATATTCTATTTGTAAAGATCCAATCACAGCTTGTCATTTGAAAGGTTCCATCGTACTTATCCCAAATGCTTCCAGAATTGTTAGCTATCAGTCTGGGAAAACGAGAAACGGAAATAAGAAAGTCCCATCAGACAATCCTCAGAACGTGTGAACATAGATGCTAACGTTCGTGAAGGACCTGACATCCGGGGCTTTGCCTGGCCCCAAGCCCTGGCACCTGCCGAGAGCAAAGGATACTAATCCCAAACGGAGACTGAGTCCAAGCAGACAGTCCCTCCACGAGACCTGATCAACTGCTGGCCTTCAATGTGTCCCCATTTAGTTTCATCTTGTGTTGTTCCAGGAGAAGTTATTTTCTTCCTGTATCAACAGCTCAGTATTCTAACAATACTGGATTCCATTTCTTTAACTTCTCACAGTTCATGATCATGTGAAGAAAGTAATTTTGCTTATAAAATTCCACACACAATAATAAGATTGTTAAATTTTCAGGAGAATCTAAACCTAGACAAATAGATCATTTCAAATAGAAACTATTTTGGCCCAACTTGCAACTAACAAAGGACGATTTTAATTTGAGGAAATACTTTTCAAAGTTTCATGAGAGCTCCTCTAAGTTAGAAACCTCTACATTAAGTAGCAGCATCACTCAGCTCTTAGTAAGGGAGAGAGAAATGCGGTGCCTAAGCGAATCCCCTTCCCTAAGTCAGCTCACGGAGGGAGAGAGCAAGGGGAGGAGGGTCCCTGCCGTCTGGTGGACTCACGCCCTTTCGAAAGCTCACGTTCTTTTCCGTGTTACCATATCCTGATTTGGGTGGGAGATCTGAAAACCCAATGAAAACGCCAACTAAAAATGTTTAAAGAAAAGAAAAATGTGAGAGCGAATTAAATGATAAAATGAATTGAAAAAGAGAACCAGAAATGAGAAACATCAGGTGACCCTTATAAATAAAGAGACCAGAATGAGACTCCATTTGTACTTGGTGTTCACAGGGCAGGGCTCCCGCGAGCCCTCAGAGGACAAGGAGGCAGGTGGCTGCTCAGCATCAGCAGAAAGCCCCGCAGAACCACCCTCGGCTTCTCCTCTACGCGTCCCGGGGAAGCAAAGCTCTGCGGATTCTGAAGGTTAGGAGTGTGCGGTGCTAGGAAAGGCCACTGGTCGGGTGGTCCGCAGCCCCCGTGCTCAGAGACACTAGGCTTCTAGGAGGAGAAACAGAGAGGAGGGAGGAGGAGGAAGGAGAGGAAGGGGCAGAAAAGCACAGGTCATTAGTCAACAGCAAGTTCAACACAGCAGGAGGCGCATTAACCCTTCCTATGCTACCAGGGGGCTGCGCTGCTCTGAGGCCGGGAGGTCACGTTCTGAAGGAAACAGAAATGGGAGTTTTCCAAGTGGCGCCGTTAGCGATGGCCAAACGAGAGTGAAGTCACGCATGCTCCAGAAACATGCACCCTCCTTCCCCCACTCCTTCCCACCCCAACCAAACTGCCAGAACCACATGGAACGTGGAACATAGGAGCATGGACACTCGTGCGGTCCAGTGTCCAGTTCGACACAAACCCCTTCCAGGGTGCGACTGTCCTCCCCGGGGGGAAAGAGGACCTGCTCTCTTCATCCCCCTGGGAGCGCACAGCCAGCGGGTTCTGGTTTGCAACCGGGGAAGCAAGTCTTGGGACCGTAAGGCCTAGCTGTATGGTTTCCCGTCCTTGTTTCCTGCCCTAGTGAGACTGGCCCTGGGAAGCGATTGCTACATAGAGTGCGCTCAGACCTGGCCTCCTGCTGGAGAAGAAACCGCTCCAGCTGTGACGGCGGTTCCCTTCCTGGAGGAAACGGCATCGCCCTTTCACTAGCTCATCAATCAATCCCCTCACGCTGTCTCCTGGTTAAGAACCGTTACATCTGCTCGTGTTTAAAGTTCATGCTCAAGCTTCTTCTTGAATCACAAATGTTTTCTTAAAACCAAATGATACAGATGACTGTTTTCAAAGCCGGCACAGAAACTGCCAGAACCACATATAACAACGATTATCAAAGACATACGAAAATTTCATTTCACAAAACTTCGGTGGCACTTCAGGTTGCTTCTTGCTTTTCACGTGGAGAGCTCTAATTCATGAGTTGCTAGTAAGGATGCGAAGTCACTGGATAAAACTAACAATCACAACAAACAGAACCGAGGCATCAGTAAGTCTGAGGAACAGAGACAGATGCCACAGTTCGAAAGGCCACAGAGTGACAATTACATCCTGGAGGAGCTGCGGTGGCCGGCCAAGGCGCCTGGGAGCTCCAGCACTGAGCCCGGCAGTGCCGGAAGGGAAGGCTCTCGAGGCTGAGGTCTGCGTCCAAGAGGAGAACTAGGCCAGGCCACGCTCGTTTCTGTCCACACGGACATGTGAACCCAACGTCCGCCCCGTCGCGAGGGCACATTGTCGGTGACAGAGAAGACTGTCTGGGCCAACAGTGCCAGCCTGATCACAACTGCAAGCGAAGTGCGGTCAGCATCCCAATCCAGCACCACTTCCTACCAGCTCCCTCGGGAACAGACATGTAACCCTGCGGCGTGGGCCGCTGCTTTCAAAACTTCGCTCACTGCAAATACACTGGGGCAGGGGTGGTGCTGGGTGTGAGGTGGACCCACAGGCACTCAGTGCTAGCTGACAGAACATCAAAGCCCTAGTCACAGGCTAGGAGTTAGAGTCAGAGACAGATTTCAAAATGAACAGTTAAGAGGAAAATAAAGAAAAAACAGACTGAGGGCAAAGGAGAGAAGAAAAGAACTTTAATCCTCAGCTCACAGGTTCCCTATGCGGAGCCATGGGAGCACTCTGAGTGCAGTGTGTTCAGGGGAGAGACCTGCCTGCAGAGCTGGCGGGACCGGAGGCCTTATCTCCATGACGACTATTCTGCCTCTAACAGCATATTTTTAAGGTCCATCAGTTCTTGTTTGGTACAACTACACCAAATATTCAAAGAATATCAAAGGAAATTCACTCTTCCCTTTCCACTGCTGGAGATGTTAGGGGGCAAATGCCCTAGGTCAGTGGTTCTCAACCTTCTGGCCCTTTAAATACAGTTCCCCATGTTGTGACCCAGCCATAAAATTATTATCGTTGCTACTTCATAGCTGTAATGTTGCTACTGTTATGAATCATAATGTAAATATCTGATATGCAGGATGGTCTTAGGCGACCCCTGTGAAAGGGTCGTTCGACCGCCAAAGGGGTCGCAACCCACAGGTTGAGGACCGCTGCCCTAGGTTTAAACACACCCAACAAGAACAACAATACCCTTATCACAGAATGACCCATCTGCTTCCATTATCACCCTCCGCAAGGAGCTGACCCAGGTGTGCACTGTGAGAGGGGAATCCGGGATCCCTTACCTGCAGTGTCGTTCCCTTGCGTCCCGTGGTCGCCGTTGGCCAGCACTGCTGCTCTAGGAGATGGAGCACCTGCAACCGGCACGAAGAAGACCACCATGTGACGAATAAAACATGACAAACAAATCCAACCACTATCTCACCAGGAGTTTGTGTCGCAGCATTAACTTAAAGCAGGTAAAAATCAGTCCAAAATGTAAAGACCCAATGGAAGGAAACCCGACGGAAGAGAACTGTGACTCATGCGCACAGCCCCTCTTGGTGAGCACGCCCAGAGGGGGGCTTCCTGACTGCAGCCGAAGCCTTTCTGTCCTGTCAGCTGTCAGGTCAGCATCAGCTTCAATAAACATCATGCAGCACCACTGGTGTGCTCTCTGCAATTCAAACCGACCCCCAGGGCCAGGGCCACGGACAACAGCCCCACGAAAAGCCCCGGCACCACCACGCTCCTGGCCCTGAGGGAGGCAGGGAGGCCAGCAGCACCTGGAAGCTCAGGGCTTCCTCTTCCACATTCTGTTCTACTGAAGCAGAGCTGGCCTCATCCTCTAGTAGATAAAGATGCTGAGTGTCTTTCCAGGTGTTTATTTGCCACCCCGCTGTTTTCTCTGGCGAACTGAATGGTCATATTACCTACCAGAGGCCCAGTGCATGAATTCTGCACAGGTGGGGTCCCTCGGGGTGGCCTGTGGGGATCGGGCCAAAACCCGCAGTCCAACGCCGCCTGTAGCTCCTACCTCCCGCTCCCGTTCGTCCTGGCCCCACTGCACCTGCCATGGGCTCATGACTAATCAGGCCCGATTGGGAGAGGCTAACGCCACCGTAGCGGTGCTCACCAGCCATGAGCCCTGCATCTGGCACCCTCCTGAGGGGAGTGGCCTGCAGGATTGGGCCAAAACCAGCTCTCTGACATCCCCCAAGAAGTGCCCTGCATCGCACCCTCCTGAGGGGAGTGGCCTGCAGGATTCTGCCAAAACTGGCTCTCCGAAATCCCCCGAGGGGTCCCGGATTGCAAGAGGGTGCAGGCCAGGCTGAGGGACCCCACTGGTGCATGACGGGGCAGGGGGGGGGAACCACAAGAGGGCTCCGGGGCATGTCCAGCCCCATCTCACCCAGTCACAATAGGCCGGTCCCCAGCAGCAAGCTAACCTACTGGTGGTGGTCAGTGTACATCATAGCAAGCAGCTGAGCGGACTTAGCATAACATTAGTATATTCCACTTTGATTGGTTGAACAGTCAACCGGTCATGGGATGACCAGACACTTAGCATATTAGGCTTTTATATATATAGGAGGATATATATAAAAGTGCACCCTCAGGAGTTCAACCAACCGAGAGTTCAATCGCTTGCTATGACGTGCGCTGACCACCAGGGGGCGGCACGGAGCAAAGGGAGGACCCAGCTGGCAGCCAGCAGCCAGGGAAGGGAGGGTCTGGCGGCAACTGGCAGCCGCTAGGGACCCTACCCATGCATGAATATCATGCTCTGGCCCTAATTTTACTATGTTTTAACTGAGTGCTATGCTGAGTGAAATCAGCCAGTCAGAGAAAGACAAGTATCACATGATCTCACTCATATGTGGAATCTAATGAACAAAATAGATCCAGAGACATAGAAGCACGGAACAGACTGTGGAATCTCAGAGGGAAGGTGGGGGAGGGTGGCTGGGTGGGAGGAGATCATCCAAAGAATTGGATGCATTTATGCATTACCCATGGACACAAACAATAGGGTGGTGAGGGCCTGTGCGGGGGAGGGGGGGGGGCTTCTGCGATCCCTGCCATGCCAGTGTAAAGAGGTCTGCACCACTGCCAGAGTCAGAAACGTGCTTGTAAGAAACAAACGTTCTCCAGCCCAGGTGGAATCTGTGCCGAAGTAGAGCAGAAGCTTTTAGGTGAAGGAAAAGGGTGGGGAAGACATCGAAGATAGCTGGGTTAGGATGGTCGTTCACAGGTAGGTAGTTTGTATCTTTGATATCTTTACCCTGTGCAATGCAGAATTTCTCAGCTGCAGAAAGAGCCTGACCAATTAACCTCTTTTAAGAAATATCTGCTTTGCTTTTCTTTCTTTCTTTTTTTAAATTGATTTTTCGAGAAAGCTGGAGGGACAGAAGAGCATCGCCTTCAGTGAGAAACGCTGATTGGCTGCCTCCTGCACATGCCCAGGGACTGAACCCGAAACTTGGGTATGTGTCCTGAGGGAATCGATCCCGCCACCTTTCGGTGTAGGAGATGACACTCCAACCAACCGCGCCACACTGGCCAGGCTCTGCTTTTCTTTAGTCTAGAGACCATTATTATGAACTACAACTCTTGGTGCTATTTCTTTTTCTTTTCCCAAAAGAAATTAGTTAAGAGATGTATTTTCAAATAAAAATTTTAAAGAAATTTTTTTTACAAATATATCACGCTGCCCAGCCGGTATGGCTCAGCAGTTGAGCTTAGACCCAGGAACCAAGAGGTCATGGGTTCGATTTCCCGGTCAGGGCACATGCCAGGGCGGCACTCTATCCCCAGTAGGGGGCTTGCAGGAAGCAGCTGAACGATGATAATTCTCTCTCATCTCATCGACATTTCTCTATCCCTCTCCCTTCTTCTCTCTCTAAAAAAATCAATGAAAACATAATCTTTAAAAAAATATCATGCTGCTTTTTTAATGAAATTCCTTCCTTTCAGTTTCTCAGGCCCAAACCCTTGGAGTCATCCTTGACAATAAACAGGTCTTGTGCCCTAAGAGGAACAGTTCTGGTGGCACGGGATCAGTGCAAGTCAAATGGGAGTGGGTTTGAAAGAGAATGAGAGGAAAGGGATTGGGAGATCGCTTTTCCAGAGAAGACAAGTGAGTTGATGAGATGAACATGGGGTTGAGACAGCCTTTTTTCAATGAAGGAAAAGATTATGTTCTGTTTAATGCTGGTGAACGACCCAGTTAAAAGAGAGGCGCTGAGGATGCAGGAGACAGAGGAGATCATTGCTGAGTCGTGCTCCTGAGTTAGAGTGCGAGCAGTCCACCCATAACAAGAAGAGCAGAGCAGAGTAAAAGGCCAAGGTGAAGGTAGAGGAGAGGAGGGGGGCAGAGGTGTATGGAAGTGTTCTTCCGGTTGAGACTACTGAGTCTCTTTTCTCAAGGTCAATCGAAAACATGAACAGGGGAGCAAGTACAGAAGTCCTGGAGGTTTGAACAGAGAGGAGACGATGTAGAGTTGAACACAGAAGTGGAAGACTAAAAATGCATATGAATTCATAGCAGAGTCCTCACGTTCATGCTCTTTATGTAAATAAAATGAGATTCTTACCTTTCCTGGACATAATATTTGTATGGCTAATAATAAGTGAATCTTTATCTATGAGACATTAAATCAAGCAGAAAGTATGCATGAAGATAGTAAGGTTTCACAGAAAGAATATAAAAGTTTAAAATCAGAACCTCTGGGCACAGGTTATGATTCTGTCACTATTAACTAAATGACCAATTGCAAATCCCTCGTGCTTAATAGCCTTCATAGCCTCAACTGGAAAAAGGGACAATACCTCCCTCCCATGGTTATCATGAGGACTAAGTGCAATGATATTGGAGGCAGTACTGTGCCAATTGTTAAGTAAATGTAAACAACTATTATTCTCATTGTTAATAACTGCAGATTGATTGACTACAGATTGGTTAAACTACAGCCCAACTATAGATAACTATAGATTCCATCACTAAATTATAAAGCAACCTTGTGAAAACCCTGAAATTTACTTTTGCCTTATATAAAAATCTAGCTTAAATGACATTACTAAACTAGGCCATAATTGTGAAACTAATATACAAGCAACTTATCAGAATAAAATGAAATAACAGCAAAACAAAGGTTACAAGAAAATTGAAAATAAAGAGACTGAGATTCTACCATACACACACCTAATGACCTAAAACTCTAAGCTCGGGGAGAGAAGAATAAAAACAACCCTGCAACATAAAAGCATTAGGTTTTAGTGGAAGAAGAAGGCTTGCACGCTTCCCTGCGGACGAGAATTGCTGGACTCATCACTGGGATGCTGTGCATTACTGGCAAGTCCGAATTCAAAGATGCTATATTGCCTTTTTTCACGGATTTCCCCAGAGGGACTCCCATTTCATAAATGAAAAGTCTCTCATCAAAACACATACAGCACTGACAACACAAGTGTTGTTTTTTTAACTTATCGCATGCTCTGAGATATAAGAATATTCTAATTTACTTGGTTTTTTAAATCTCTTTTTCCACGATAGATTTTGGGGTGCCACAGCTGGCAAATCAGTTTGGCAGAGAAGAGCAGCAGCAACGTGCTGCGAGGTCGTGTGTGCTGCGAGGAAGAGAGCCATGCGTCCTTGGGCAGAATGGGAGAGGTTCAGCATGGTCCCAACACAAGGGCACCTTCTTGTGCCAGTGAGGCCTGTGCCAATCTCGCCCTCTGGTGGCCAGCTAGAGTTGGTTGTGATGCTCTGCAAGGGAAGGCTCAACAAGAAAACATTCTGCAGCATCCAGCTGTCATCCTCTCTATGACCGACGCGACGCGAACCCGTTCTCTTGGGTCAAGGTTCTCTTGGGTCAAGGTTCTCTTGGGTCAAGCTTCTCCGTCTGGGACGTGCCTCCGGTCACCAGCAGGAGTTAGTTGAGATGCAGACTGCGGAGCCCCATCCCCAGAGTCTCACATTCCCCGTGGGCCTAAGAATTGCAACCTGAACAAGCTCCTAAGTAATACTGACCTGCTGGTCACAGGACCATACTTTGAGAACCACTATCTTAGATTAAAACATTACACAGAGCCCTGGCCAGTTTGGCTCAATGGATAGAGTGTTGGCCTGCAGACTGAAGGGCCCCGGGTTCGATTCCGGTCAAGGACACATGCCTGGATTGTGGGCTCCATCCCCAGTAGGGGGCCTGCAGGAGGCAGCCAATCAATAATTCTCTTTCATTGTTGATGTTTCTATTTCTCTTTCCGTCTCCCTTCCTCTCTGAAATCAATAAAAACATATATAGTTTTAAAAAAGTAATCTACAGTATAATGAACACACAGTCTATTAAAGCGTATGGACCTAGCTCCTTGGTTTCAAATAAAGAAGTTTAGATTAAGGGAAAGTTACTGGCCTATACTTAACAACTCAGTTCCGTTTCCTCAAGGTTTCCAAGATTGTAATCCAAAGTGTAATTCCTAATCTACGTTCTGCACCTATATACCCAGTTTGGCTTAATTACTTACCTTCAACCTGGCTAGTATCTGGGCATGGCTTCTTCTTTGACTCGGAATTCCCAGTTTTCTCATCAACATCCAGGAGAGGAATGTAGTCTGTTTTTCCAACAGTTTCTCCCACGACATCATCATAGGCCTCTGCCTCCAGAGTGGCGATAAAGTCCCGTTTAATCTCTCCCTCGATTTCTGGGGGTGGTTCTGTTAATGCATCTGCAAGACTGAGGTCAGCCATTCTGCACCACTGCAACTGCCTGGTTAGGAGGGAAAATGTTCATATGATGAGCTCTGCAAAGGGGAAACATTCTTGTCGGTTTTTTAAACAACAAACAATAATATCCAAACCTCTGGATCCAAAAGGGACACCTCATTCTACAAATTAGAGAATTAAAGCTCAGGAGCAGCCTTAGCCAAGGTAACACTTTCTTCTCACTCTCTGGGAAACGAGCAGAGCAAGTGCCATTCTGACCTTTTCATTACTAAGAAACATGAAGTGTATTTTAAAAAGTCAATTTACCCGAGGTTACACCCATTGAGAATCAAATCAGGTCTTCTGATTTCAAGTCTTATAACCCTTTCAAATATTCCACATCTCTTAATTTCCAAATCAGATCCCAGAATAATTCTTTAAAAAGAATAAACAGAGAGGTCAGATGAGATTATTAGATTCCCATTTTAAAAAGGTTTACTGCCCTAGCCAGTTTGGCTCAGTGGATAGAGCATCATCTGCCTGCCAACTGAAGGGTCCAGGTTCGATTCCAGTCAAGGGCATATGCCTGGGTTGTGAGCTCGATCCCCAGTAGCGGGCATGCAGAAGGCAGCCAGTTGAAGATTCTCTCTCATCATTGATATTTCTCTCTCTCTCTCTCCCTTTCCCTTCCTCTCTGAAATCAATAAAAATATATACCTGGTATATATATATTTTTAAAAGGTTACATTATATCAGGCAAATGAAGTCACCTTTCTTGACCAAACACTGTGAGTATGGGCCTCATCCTGGGGTAAGTGCTGCTTCTTCATGAATCACTTGTGGATAGCTATGTCCACACCAAGCTACACTTGGGTTGGGCTGGCATGAAGAATACAGACGTGCCCCCTTAATTAGCTAAGAGTAGTTCTCTGTGGTCATGTACATCATCATCTTTACAAAATATCAGGTTCTCAATTTTCAAACATAACCTGAAATTAAGAAGTGTAATCTATTATAGGTAAAACTGTGACTGAATAGCCAAGGAAATACACAGTAATGCAGTCAAAAGAGCCAACAGGCCTATAATAAACTGAACTCCCAGTACCTAAGGACAGAGAGACGTCTGAGCTTGACCAGGTAAATGTACGACAAATAGCGCAATGGCTCCTGCTTCCGTCTGCCCAGACTGTGTTCTTCTCGCCACCCCTCATTCACACCAATGCCCCGGAGGCACAGGGCTGAGTTCGGCCAATCAGAAGACAATGGTTAGAAAGGACCGTTTTATGACTACATCCTCAAAGGCCCACGGGAGGGTCTTCTTTCTCAAGTCTAAGTGAGCAACCTTCCGATCTTCCTTTTGCCTGATGCAGTCAATCTATTTCTGCTGATAAACAATCTCAATGAACACAGTCTTCCCCCAACCTAAATTTTTAAAAAGAAAAAATTTACTATGATTCAAGACACTCATGGTCAGGCTCTCCTTCAAACTCTCCTCCACTGTCTACCCCTCTCCAACGAATTTACTCCGGAAAGGAAATGCACGCAGCAGGAAGCGTAGTCACTCTCTTTATCGTTGTCCCCAAACACTGTCCTCCCACTTTTTCTATCCTGTGAGACAAGTATGAAAGGCATCCTTTTTCAATCATTATTTCTTCTTAGCTCTCCGTGAGACCAAGCTGTGACACCACCACAGTCATAAAATACGCACAAAGCAAATACATTTAGAACATTATAACATCAGAAGCCAGCCCATCTCCAGTTCCCAAGTCCACCATCTAAAAGGCTTTGCTGTGTGTTTCAATGTTGCAGAAAGTGTAAGAGTGGTAGCACAGATTGTAAGCTCAGTTCTAGACACAAAACAAAGCACTGAGGGAATAAGCCCAAAAGCAAGACTTACTTCTAGGCAAGTGTCCAGAAAAAACAACAAACATATCTATACATAAGGCCTCATCCTAGTGAGAACACTCACTATATATTATTTATATTATAGAACTAGAGGCCCGGTGCACGAAATTCATGCACAGGTAGGATCCCTAGGCCTAGCCAGCGATCAGGGCCAATCTGTGGGGCAACTGGCAGGGCCCCCGCTGGCACCAGCCTTGGCTGGCCTGGCGCTGCCCACTCGCCACCACCACCAGGCAGGCCTGCAGGCTGGGGCAGCTCCTGTGTTGAGCGTCTGCCCCCTGGGGGTCAGTGCACATCACAGCGACGGTCGTTCCACCGCTAGGTCAATTTGCATATTAAGCTTTTATTATATAAAATTGCAAGTTAAAATAAAATTCCAAGATTTGGGAATATTGAATTTGCATAGGCTTCTAAGTAAAATCTTTTCAAAAATTGTAATGATAGCCCTGCTGGAATGGTTCTGTGGTTGAGTGTCAAACCATGAACTAGGAGGTCACTGTTTGATTCCCAGTCAGGTTATGGGCTCAAAACCCGATGGAGGTATGCAGGAGGTGCCGGTCAATGATTCTCTCTTCTCACTGATGTTTCTTTAAATATATTTTTTATTTATTCCAGAGAGAAAGGGAGAGGGAGAGAGAGGCAGGGCAGTTTTATCTGATTTTAGAACAGTATTTCCCATCACAAAAGAGCTTGAGCAGGTCCTATGTAAACCTTACAATGCTTTTAATAAATAGATTAAGTTACGTTGTTGTTTTTAGAAATAAACACATATATATATTTTTAATTGTTGACACTATTACAGATATCCCCCGTTTTCTGATCCTTTATCCACTTCCGCCCAGCCCCCACCCTCCTCCCTCTGGCCATCACCACACTGTTATCTGTGCGCATGGGCTATGCATGTATGTGTGTTCTTTGGCTAATCTCTTCTCCTTCTTTCAAGAATAAGCTTTTTAAATATCCTGTATCAAATCTTATAAAAAAGCCTATAAAAAAGCATAGTTGGTCCTGGCCAGGTGGCTCAGTTGGTTGGAGCATCATCCCATACACTAAAAGGTTGCGGGTTCAGGTTCATTCCCAGCCATGGTACATACCTACCTAGATTGCAGGTTCGATCCCATCAGCACCCATACAGGAGGCAACCAATCAATGTTTATCTCTCACCTCTCTCTCTCTCATCTCTCTCTCTCTCTCTCTCTCTCTCTCTCTCTCCTATCCTCTCTCCTAAAAATCAATAAATATATTAATATATGTATACATTTGGAGGGATACCATATATATACATATAGATTCCTCAGGTGAGGATAAAATAAAAACCACACTGGCCAACTGTTAACTAAAGCCAAAAATAAATATATAAATAAATCAAAAGTAATGATGGAAAAAATTAACAAAATAGTTTTATTTAGCAATATCAGGTATTATTGTCACTCCAGATCTTGACAGGGAATATGCTAAAAAATGACTCACTGAAGACCTTCTTAAAAGCCTGACAAAGTCTGACGTTAAAGGTTCCACAGAAAGGAACTGCTTTTTTGCCTTGGCTGGTGTTGCTCAGTGTTAGAGCGTCAGCCCACACACAAAAGGTCCCGGGGTCGATTCCCGGCCAAGGGCATGTACCTGGGTTGCAGGTTCATCCCCGGCCTGGTTGGGGCACAAGCAGGAGGCAGCCAGTCGATGTGTCTCTCTAAACATCAATGTTCCTCTCTCTCTCTCTTTCTGTCTATCACTCTCTCTCTCTCTCTCCCCTCCCCATACCCTCCCTCTCTCCCTCCCACTTTCTCTAAAAATCAATGGAAAAAATATCCTCAGGTGAGGATTAACAACAACAGAAGTAATTGCTTTTTTCTTTCCTACCTGTGATAACTATTATTATTATCAATTAGGCTACGAAAACTGTTATGAACCCAAAACAATAAAGAATGTCTATAATTAGTTTCATAATCAAAGAGAATTTGAAAGGACACCTATACTATCCTTAACAATATACAATAAGAGCCAAACAGATTTATCTGTGCCAGAAATATGTAATTATGACACTTATTTCACGCAATCTACTCAAACTTTTTCTAATTTAGGACATGGGAAAATACAGAAAATCCAGCGACACATTTTAAACCTCATTTATCTGAGTGCAGATTCTCCAAGAGCAGCCTTTTATCCACTGTCACCTTTCCCCTCACCATTCCCCACCACCAGCACTTCCCAAACCACTTCCTGAGCTGGCATGCGAGTCATGGAATATGAACAAGAGTTTAAATTCAGCCTAACAAGGTGAAATTGATAGAAAATTAGTCGGAAAATGGGAAGGTCACTTGGCTCTGTGTGCATTTAGCCAACAAACCAGCATCCACAACTCAACAGTGCAGCCATTCTTTCCTGTCACCAAATATAGAGAAATGTGACTTAAACACAGACACACACACACGATCTCTCCTATGGAAACCGGCCCTGTCACAGCAGTGCTAGTGCTGTGTTGGAAGTGAAAGTGCTGGTTCCTTAAAGCCCCGGTTTTCAGTGCATTAAAGAGATCACCCAAATGTGGTTATTCTTTCTAAAACATGTACAATAAATTCCCTTAAGTGCATACAGATTTGTTAAAATGGTTCTGCAAGTATTCCAGAATTGATTTTAATAAATTCATGAATAAATTTCTCATACAGACTCATTTGAGATCACTTAATATTCATTTATGCATTAAAATGTTTAGTCATGTAGTTTATGGACAAAAAGATATGACATAACACAGTGTTAGTCTCAAATCCGGATAGTCAGATCCAAAAATAAACCCTTGTGAATGAATAAGTATCTACTTTTTAAAAATATCTCTCGCTATTTGTACTATTCGTCTTTTACTCATATAGCTAAAGAAAGTTAACTTTAAATGGATTTGTTCATCGGAGGCAAGAAGAGAAAGCTGGGTACAGAAGTCTCTCCGCTTCGCTGAAGCGCTCGTTTACTCTGACTCTCACTGTGGCTTTGAGTGAGTCACCTTCGGGGCTGAGTTCCCTCATCTGTAAAATGAGAAAGGTCTGTCACACGATTCCTGAGCTTGATTAGCCTATATAAGCTACTTATAATTCCATTTCATCACTTAAGTTAGAAATATAAAACAAACTTCATATAGATCCTCAATGTAAATGTGAATTTGCATCATTAAGTTAGTATTTTCTGTCAGGTACTCTCAATTACAACTGGGTTTAGGTTTATTAAAAAGCTTTTCAGCAAAAGGAGGACTAAAAACTAACTCATCAGTGCACAGGCCCTGAGTGAGCAAATCTCACTAGAGGTTAAGAAACTCCGCCCAGTGCTGGCTGACATCAAAGCAGACCTGACACTGCTCGGCCAGAGAGCAAGCCCCTATCTTCCGCCGGCACCGGCACCGAGAGAACCGCTGTCAACACAGCACTTCAGGCATCGGCGCTTTCGTTCTGATGACACGTCTGAAGTGAACTCTGCTGTTCAGGAGAGTTTTGAAAACAAGCAACAGAAAACGACATGACATGACAGTGAAGCACGGGAGAATTTCAGTCTCTCGACTCCCCTCTTCCTATTCATAGCTCTGCACTCACACAGAGCACGTAAGAATCTACGATGAGGGCACAGCACCTGCTCTGTGGTATGGTCCACTTTAGATCACAAACTCAGAAGTTAATACTGAACTAAAAACATTTTCTAGGCCTACAGAAATTGATTTTAATAAATTCATGAATAAATTTCTCATACAGACTCATTTGAGATCACTTAATATTCATTTATGCATTAAAATGTTTAGTCATGTAGTTTATGGACAAAAAGATATGACATAACACAGTGTTTCGTTCTGACGACACGTCTGAAGTGATTAAATAGTGCTTAAATAGTGCTTAAACAGAGATTAAATAGTGCTCCTATCTGATTTAAATACATGGAAGTGTGGACCATTTTTTAAACTCCTAGAAGTCCTCTAGAAAATTTTAGGTCAATCATCTTATCTATAGTCATTCACTTGGGATCTGTGCTCATTCTTTCTGATGAAAAATTAGCCATCAAGTTTGCAAATGGCCTGTTGTTGCCTCTGTCCTCCCCCACCTACCACCCCAGGTGTTAATGTGGAAGAAGAAAACTCGTGAAAAAGAAGAACAGAGCCTTATTTCCATCAACATAAGCAATCACTGTTCATAACACTATATTTTTATTTTACTGTTACATTAGCCAAACTTCTACCAAGATTCGTTTGATAACCAGCATCCTCTTTTAAAAAGTATAGACTCCTATTTCATAATTTAAAAAGGAGAAGGGATAGCCTGGCAGGTGTGGCTCAGTGGTTGAGCATCAACCTATGAACCAGGAGGTCAGGGTTCAATTCCCGGTCAAGGCACACGCCCTGGTGGCGGGCTTGAGTCCCAGTGGGGGGGGGGGGTTCAGGAGGCAGCCAATCAAAGAGTCTTTCATCACTGATGTTTCTCTCCCTCCCTCTTTGAAATCAATAAAAATATATTTAAAAAAATAAAACAAATAAATAAAAGGGAGATGGGTTAAATAAAAATACAACATTTCTTATCTAGTAGCTTCCCTCCTGGTTCCAGAGATAAATTCCACAGAAAGTGTCTGAGTTCCTGGGTTTAGTATGAAAAGAGAAAACTAATTTAGCAACATGGAATATTTAAGGAACAAAGCCGATCTGGAAAAGATAGCAAAGTTGGGAGGAGAGGGCAAGAGGGCCCTAGGAGGGAGGGAAAGGGAGGTAATACCACGGCCAAGGACAAGTTTGATGTCTTTCAAAATACCGCCTCCTAACAATTTTGGAAGGAAAAAAGAAACATTCTTCTCAATAACCAGGATGAGTTTAGAAATAAAATTTTCATTTATAGCATTTTTTATAGCATTGTTATCTAAGGGAAATTTTGTATTCTGAGTTTCAAATAACCAATCCTATATAATAAAAGACTAATATGCAAATTGACCAAACGGTGGAACAACCAGTCGCTATGACACGCACTGACCACCAGGGGGCAGGCACTCAATGCAGGAGCTGCCCCCTGGTGGTCAGTGCACTCCCACAGGGGGAGCGCCTCTCAGCCAGAAGCCGGGCTCATGGCTGACAAGTGCAGCAGCGGTGGCTGGAGCCTCTCCCACCTCCTCGGCAGTCGGACAATCCCCAAGGGCTCCAGGACTGTGAGAGGGTGCAGGCCAGGCTGAGGGCCGCCCCCCGCCCTGCTCCCCCGTCCAGTGCACAAATTTTGTGCACTGGGCCTCTAGTTTAATAAATAAATGTTTAATAATAATTCTTAAAGGTAGGAGACTGCTCATAATTCTCATTTCAATGTTCTGTGATTATCTGTCCTGGTGGGTGTTTTTTTTTTGGGGGGGGGGGGGTAGAAGGTTGAGTTATGGACAAGGAAACAGAACTAGAGAGATATGTGGGCTAATATTTTCTTCTATGCTTTTGTTTTGCATGAAGCCACCAACCAAGCTGCTCCCCAGGACATTGGTGAGAGTGCTGCGGCTGAAGGGCAGTGCTCCCCTCAGGCCTGGGAAAAGCAGCCAGTCCCCATGTGCGGGTCAGCCCACCGGTCCCCTGGCGTGGGAGGGCAGCCTGCATCATAAAGACGCCACATGCGACCCGAGGCTTTTTTCATTTGCCTAGCAAGCTTTCAGGTACTAAGTGGGGCCTTCACTCCTCAGATCTGTGGTAATGAATCCTTCAGAGACTTAGGGCATAGCAAGCTGACCCGTTTGTCTGGCAGCTGTGTTCTGTTTTTAATTTAATTAACTGGAAAACCTTGGTTTATACTTTCAATCACAACTCTATTTTAGTCTAAGTAAAACCACATCTTTCGGAAAGACATCTAGGGGACTCAGCTACCATCGCCTGCAGCTCGGAGGCACACATCCCCCAGGATATCTGAATTTCTCCTGCCCATCCCCAAACCAGACTGGCAATGGCGACAGACAGTTCACAACATCTTGACTGTCCTAAGCAAACAACTCCAAACTCCAGGAGAACATACTAACTTGCCACCCCAGGTGCCTCCCTATACACGTCAAGGACAACAGCTGTATTATTACAAACGAATGGGAGTTCCAGGCTCGCAGGCTTCCCGTCTGTCCCGTCCTCTTTAGCAACAGGAGAGAGCCCTTCACTCCCAGAAGAGCTGAGGCCACCACCCCGCTGACACATTTTATTCCCACGTAGTCCCCCACACAAACAGCTCCTTTCCAACTGCGGTTTTCGGGAGCCCTGTCCTCTACATATAAAAACACTGCGTACACAGGCACACGCCCCGCCGAACAGACCTCCTCGCCGCCCGAGACAGGAGCCTCGCTTACCTACTCACGGGAGCTCTGCTGGCAGCTTGCCTTCAGTCCTTTCAGAATGCACTGCAGGTCTCTAAAGAGGCGCCTGCCTGTTACATTTCTGAGTGGATTAAAATCTATTTCTCCAAGAAGAGTAATCTGCACCAGATACCTCCCACTGTTGGCCACGTGATGCAGAGAGTCTGCTGCACTGATTCTGTGGGCACAATGACACAGCACTTACATTTCTGCAGCAGCCATCCTGAAGAGTGAATCTTCAATTTTATCTCAGTTAAAGAAAGAGAGAGAGGGCAAATTTTAAGAGGATTCTCAATGCCTAATGCCCCCAATTCGGAAAAAGAGAAAGTGTTGTTGTTTTTTAACTTTACTATTCATCCCATGTATTCTTCCTCAGTCCAAGACACACACACACAAATCAGTTTGCTTACACCTATCCAGAAATTACTTTACCCACTAATCTCTACAGGCGTGCTCAAAACCACAGCTCCCCCCTGTAACGGCAGGGAAGAGCCAGAGGAAACAAGTCACGTAGCCAGGAGCTGGGCCTGGGGACGACCAGCCTGAGAGGGGACCGAGAGCAGCAGAAACAGAGGGTGTGACAAAACTGGCCAAGTCTTAGAATTTTATAGATCCTGCCTCTACATTTGCCCCATCTTTTCTTCTTAAAAGGATTAAGGCAGTTGGGAAGAGTCCTAACACCAAGAAAACATCCGTTGATTTAAAGAACCCTAATGCCTATTAAAAATAAAAGAAATCCAAACTCTTTCGTATGCTATCAAAGCCACACAGCCCTAGAAGACGCAGTCCTGTCACCTGCCACAACTATCCATGCAGGTGCCATGGAGGGTCACCCTACACCTAGTGCCATGAGACAACTGCCATTTTACAAGAGGCCACGGACATTACCACTTCGTACAGGTTCAGAACGAGCCACCCTCATGGGTGCCTCTGTGGTGCATGGACTGCTTCGGGCTAAAGGCACCCCAAACCCTGAGAACTCAAAAGAAACGTCTGCTCCCTCCTTATCTAGAAGAAGTTAAATTAGGAACCTGGCCCTGGGTAAGACTTAACATCAGAAATGACCTTCTACCTATCTCTACGGCAGGAAAACTAATAATCACTGACCGTGTGCTCTCTCTACAGTGGCCTGGCACATGGCCTGACGCCCCGCTCAGGAGGTCTGGTGTACCCGTTCTCCCTGCCGGTATCTGAACCCCCCTGCACAGGGGCCTCTGACTCTCAGGATGCAGGGCTCCCATACAAAGGCATGTACTAAATTTGGTTATTTTCTCTCATTTACCTGTCGCAGGTCTCCTTGATGTCAGACGGGCCCAGACCTGGGGGCTGAGGAAGGCTTCCCCCCACCCCATGCTGACACTGCGCGCACGGTGCGAGCCCGCTCCCCTCCCTCCTGGTACATCAGTCGCGAAATCCCGGTGCACACCCTCTCGGCCTCCTGTGATTATTTCCTAGGATCTGTCCTCCCGGTGCCACTCAAAACTCACACCCATCACCTTCGACAGGTCAGTCTGGCCGTGCTGTAGGCTGTGTTGGCCCGCCCTCTAAACTCTAAATGGTTCTAAAATGGTGCAACGGAAGTGACATTTTTTTAAAGGTCTACTTCAAAATGAATCAGAGGTGTCAAAACGACAAAAACTCTTCAGAACTGGAGAAAGAATAAATCGAGTCAGACTGAAGGATCATCACTAATTAAGAATATTCACCTCGCCGAAACCGGTTTGGCTCAGTGGATGGAGCGTCGGCCTGCAGACTGAAAGGTCCCAGGTTCGATTCCGGTCAGGAGCATGTACCTGGGTTGCGGGCACATCCCCAGTAGGGGGTGTGCAGGAGGCAGCTGATCGATGTTTCTCTCTCATCGATGTTTCTAACTCTCTCTCTCCCATCCTCTCTGTAAAAAATCAATAAAATATATTTTTAAAAAAAGAATATTCACCTCGTTTCTTCTACTTTCCAAACACATGCCAGAACCTTCATGGACAGAAAGCCAACAGGCCATCCCCACACCAGCCAGCCCTCCACGCTGGCCGTCTTGTCACCGTGAGGCAGAGCCACAAAAATAGCTCTCTGCTCGCAGAGAAGCACAACAACATGACGCAACGCGGCAGCAACAAACAGGCTTTCATACAAGAGATTAGCTGCGGCCATCGATGTTGGTTAGCACCGCTGTGTCAATATTAAAACCTTTACGTCATTCAAATGTAAGTCTCTACTCTGTCCACGTATAAGAAAGTACGTAATTTTAAGATGACTCGGTGCTGGAGAAACTGATAGAGCGATAAAGGGTAGAGCGTTCGCACCTCCCGGCTGCTAGCCTTTAAAACTGTCTTATCACGAAAAGCCTCTCCACCGAGCAAAGCGAGCCCCCTGAAGATCAGGGCGGGAGCCACCCTGCTCTCTGGCCCTTCGTCAGGCAGTCACGGCGGAGGGGGGGGACAGACCCTACCTGCTGGGCCCAGGCAGCTGACCCTCACAGCAGGAGGAGGTGGGGCGTGTGCACGCCGTGGTAACGGGAACCTAGACAGGGCACCAGCATATCTACTACAAAAGGGTCAACTGTGTAACAAACAAGCATAGCAGACTGGAGTGGATACATAAAGTAACAAGAAGTTTAATCCACTAAGAAGAGTTGTCAACATTAAATATTCAGCTTGTATAGCCCTAACACACAGCCATTTTAACATGCATAAAACTGACAGTAATGAGGAGAAACGGATGAGTCCTCGGGAGGACTTCGGGGGGGGGGGGGGGGGATGTTGTAACACACCCCTCCCCGTAACTGACACAGCACGTACAAAAAACCAGTAAGGATCTGCAAGCTTGAACAACTCAATACCCGAGTTACAGCTAATAACACTGTATCCTGGCACAACCGCCAAGAAAGAGGCCAATACAAGAGAACAGGCTCAAAACAGAACCACGACACGTGCACACTCCATTTACCACAAATGTGGCGCTGCAGAGCAGGGCAGAAAAAACTCTCTTTTTAATAAATGGTGCTGTGTCAACTGGAGATCCAATTATTGGGGGAAATGTCTTTTGAGATCTACCTCACACTGTATAAAAAAAATCAATTCCAGGTGAATGGCAGTCCTAAACATCTATATATATAAAAGGCTAATATGCTAAGTGTCCCTCCAACCATCCAACCGGTCACCATGACACACACTGACCACCAGGGAGCAGACGCTCAACACAGGAGCTGCCATGATACACCCTGGCCATTTACAAAGAAATGGCAGATTTGGCACCGACAAAGCAACCCTCGGCTTCCCCCAAGTGGGTCACAGGCCCCGCCACCCCCCGGAGCGACAGCCACCAAAGCAGCC
>NW_006295816.1:734792-764753 GCF_000327345.1 Myotis davidii
CAAATTTGTGTGCGCGGGGCCTCTAGTTTATATATAAAAGGCTAAGCGACCGTCTGACCAGTAGCTATGACGTGCAATGACCACCAGGGGGCAGGCGCTCAATGCAGGAACTGCCGAGCTGCACTGACTTGGCAGCGGTGGTTCTTGGGTGACACACCCCAGAACCAGAGAGGAGGAAGCCCGATTCTGGGATGGGTCACCCGAGAACCTCCCTCTCACAATCCGGGACTCCTCTGGGAATGTCAGGGAGCCAGTTTCAGCCCAATCCCCGCAAGCCAGGCCAAGGGACCCTACCTACTCGAGGGACCCTGCTCCCTCCGCAGATGCCCTTCGAGCCACAGTGCTGCTCCAGGTGTGGCTGGCTGGGGAGGGACCAAGGGAGGTTGGCTCCAGGGCATGTCTGGCCTGTCTCGCCCAGTCCCACATATTAAATATTTCTTCAATTAATTTCCTTTCAATGTGCATGAATCCGTGCACCAGGCCACTAGTAAAAGATAAAACAATAAAGCTATTAGAAGGTAATCTGCAGAATATCTTTATGATCATGGGGTAAACAAGGATTTCCTAAATAGATCACACAAATCACTAACCATAAAAAGCTAAAAATGATAAATTGGACTACATTAAAAGGTAGAATTTAAGTCCATTCAAATATACCATTAAGAGAATGAAAAGCAAGCCAAAGGTGTTAGAAAGGATGAACAGTAACAGTACTTCTCATGCACTGCTATAAATTGATAATCGTTTTAGACAACAGTATGTCATTATTTATATGGCAGAATTTCTACATTTCCTTCCCAGGTTTTCTATTTCTAGATCTATATCTTAGATAAACTCTTGCATCCATGTACAAAAATGTCAGAGCAGCATTATTCATAACAAGAATCTAAGACAAGAATGTAACCCAAATGTATATCAATAGAAAATAGATTAAATTTTATATTAATGTAATGAAATCAGTACAGCATTGAAAATGAATTAACTACAGATATACCCCTCAACATGGTGTTACATGGTGTTAAAGGAGTCATGTATTTATTTATATTCAAACTATTAAACACAAGGAAGGGCACAAAATTCAGGATAGTGCTACACTCTGGGGGGAAAATTTCAATAGGAAAGGGACAAACAGGAGCTTAGGAAAGTCCCATTTTGTAAACTGGGTTGTAAATTCATAAAAATTTATCTTTTTATTACTCTTTTAAGTTTCGTATATATATTTTGCATACAAAAAGGTATATATGATGCCGGGCCAGCATGGCTCAGTGGTTGAATGTTGACCCATGAACCAAGAGATCGCGGTTCGACTCCCAATCAAGGCACATACCAAGTTGCAAGCTAGATCCCTGGTAGGAGGCGTGCAGGAGGCAGCTGATCAGTGATCCTCTCTCATCATTAATGTTACTGTATCTCTCTCCCTCTTCCTTCCTCTCTCTGAAATCAATAAAAATATTTTTTTTGAAAGGTACATATGACATCACATCACTGCAAAAAGGAGGGGTGGAGCACACAAGGACAGTGGAGTAGCAGAGACATGGACAGGAAGTGGAAAAAGAAAAAACAAGAAGAAAATTCTCAGGTGACGCACCCCGGAACCAGAGGGGAGGGAGCTCTCGCACTCGGGGCTGGTTTCAGCGCCTGCCGGAAGCACCCCGCTCACTCCGCAGATGCCCTTCGAGCCGCAGTGCCACCTCAGGTGTGGCCGGCCAGGGAGAGACCACGGGAGGCTGGCTCCAGGGCTTATCGGGCCCATCTCACCCAGTCCTGCCCACCAGCCACCTTCTAAGTAATTTCCTTTCAATGTGCACAAATCTATGCACCGGGTCACTAGTTAATCTGTAAGAAAAATATAAAATTCCAGGATGATGGCAATGCATTGGGTCTAGAAGCAACTGTCTAAATGTTGTTGGTGTTGTTATTCCTCACCCTAGAATATTTTTTTCCATTGACTTTTTAAAAATTTTTTTATTGATTTCAGAGAGGAAGAAAGAGGGAGAGAGAGAGAAACAATGATGAGAGAGAATCATTGATTGGCTGCTTCCTGCACACCCCTTACTTGGAATCGAGCCCACAACCCAGGCGGGTGCCCTGACCAGGAATTGAACTGTGACCTCCTGGTTCATAGGCTGATGCTCAACCCCTGAGCTACACCAGCCGGGCTCCATTAATTTTTAGAGAGAATGGAATGGAGAGGGAGAGACAGAGAGAGAGAAACATCTATATGAGAGAGACACATTCTACCCACTGAGAAACTGGCTGAGAATCAACTGTCCAAAATTAACCTTTCCACAAACAGTATAATTTTCAAAAGCTGAAAGACCTTACATTTGTGTATAGATGCCATACATTTTTCTAGCAATAAGGGGAAAAAGACAAGTAAAAATTGGGGGGAGAGAGGTTACTGGAGGGGAACTCTGCAAGAACGTTTGATTCAAATACAATGTAACCTGTACTACGGCATTATTTTGTGCTCATTATATCTTTTAAAAAAAGAACGCATTTAATACTTAGAACATTCTCATCAGATTTACTAACACAAGATGGATTCATGAAGAAGTACACTTTGTACTTAGGTGTAAAAGGGTGTATACATACTGTATCACAAAAAAGAGAGGTGGGGCTAATTCTAAAACAGCCGCGTTTGAAATCGAAGCTGAACGGCTTTTGCTGACTCTTCAAGTTTCCTGTGAAGTGGGCAGAAGGCAGAGAGAATGCTGCCTCCTCGCTGCAATGTGCTTCTCTACGGGCTGCGAGGCTGCACGTGCGAGGTCTGCCTGCTCTCCCTTCTGCGCGTGGGCTGACAGGCTTACCAGGGGGAGGCAAGCACTTGGTGGCTCTGGTATTGGCTTTGCTCAATATTCTACTGCATTTCCTCTACAAGCACTGGAAGATTTTTGGCATAAATGCATTTTTAATCCTTCAGAAATAAGCCAGGCATAATGAAATAAAATAGTTTAAACCACAAATGAAATTACAAAAGAAAATAATATAATACAACCACTGGGGGAGTGGGGGGAGGAAACTCCTAAATATAGCAAGCACCAAAGAGTTTACAAACTAAAATTACAAAGACTTCCAAACTAAATGTCTTCTAAGAAATTCTGAGGTAAATTCTAAGTAATCCAAGACACAACCATATCACGCATCCGGAGAACGGAGGAGCGTGCGCCCTGAACAGGAGCTGGCAGCACCGTGCGCTCGGTGCCAGTCCTCAGAGGGCACGCCCAGCCCCGCGACCTCCCGGCCACCCTCACGGTGACAGGCTGCCCTGACGGGGCTTTGTCCCTGGAACGCAAGACGAAGCACGTGCTTCCCCACAACACGAAAGAAGCTCGTCCTGCTGGTGCTCTGTGCTCTCAGCCAAGTGCACAGGAAGGGTCCATGGAAGACCCCAAGGCCCGGGATGGAAGGGACCGGATCCTTCGATCACCACAAGAAGCAAGAAAGAAACCTTTGTAACCAAGGCTGAGGGTCCAATCCCCCATCAGGGCAAATACAACACTCAACCAATGAACTCATAAATAAGTGAAACAACAAACTGATGTTTCTCTCTCTCTCTCCTTTTCTCTACCTCTAAAATCAAAATTTTTTAAAAAGAAATAAGCCCTAATTGTGTGAAGCCATTAAACTGCTAGATAAGTTAAAGCAGACAGCAATAATTACCCAATTAATACGAGGATCTTACATATCTAACATCCTCATTTTACAAAAAAACAAACAAACCCAAAACAAACCACTATTGATAAAGAGATTTTCCAAAAATTTCACTAATTAATAGAAGAACCAGGTTCGTCTTTTGTTATAAGACCACAAAAAGGCAGTAAAATAGTTTCCCATATAACATGAGGGACCTTAAATTTCTACAAAAATGCTTGTGAAAATCTTACAGACATCCATCCCAATTACTATGACAGACACTGGTTCTCTCATTTGGACATGCATCAGTAAAATGTGGCTGAAATTATTAGAAATGTCATATATTACAACAGACTAATACATTACATAAACCTTATATAACCTGTTACTCTATTACCCTCATTTTCTAAGGAGTATATTGAAGGTATTATATATTATGTAAGTATATCATGTGAAAGTGGTATTTGTGATCACTTCTAAATACATAGCTTCTGATTATACCTTTATTTCCCTAAGAGAAGAAAAAGAAAATCCCAAGTTTTTAACAATAACTCAGATTTAAAATAATTCATCACTGGCCAACCATCTGGCTTCTCTTTACCTCTGTCCTAGCTGGACATAAGACCCTGGATCTAAGGTCTTGGGCAAGTCACCTCGCGTGATTTCCATAAAAAGAATTATCCATAGACTTTTTAGGCATATCACTTTATTTATTTTTTTAAATATATTTTTATTGATTTCAGAGAGGAAGAGACAGAAACATCAACGATGAGAGAGAATCACTGCTTCGCTGCCTCCTGCACGCCCCCTATGGGGATGGAGCCCACAACCCAGGCATCGAACTCGGCATCGAACTCGGAGTCTTCAGTCCGCAGGCTGATGCTCTACCCGCTGAACCAAACCAGCCAGGGCTCAGCCTATCATTGTGACTATGATTTGACTGTTCAGCTCAACACAACGTACTGAATACTTAATCATTCGGTGGAACCATAAATTGATTGCTATGTGACTCTGTGGACCTATAAAAACTGCATCTTTGTAAGACTTGACTTACTAAGTGCCACCCACTCCGTTCTTGAAAGCACTCATTTTATTAGGCACGTACACACTCACACACCTTTTGGAAACACCAGTATGCTGACTTAGGAGCTCCTAAACTGATGTCATTAGAATGAGAGAGCAAATTCTACAATCTGAAGAGAAAAACCTTTTATATAACTTTTACATATTCTCTTCTCCTGAGCACTTATAACTATGTGCTATTTACAAAAAAACTACACATCATCAGCTGATATAGTGGATCATAATACCAAATTCAAATGTTTTGTCCAAGATTCCTGCAGTTAATGTGTAAAACATAAAACCTACCTGTCTAGTATTCCATCAGTTTAGACTCCTATTTAAAGATTTAGGATTAAGTTTGCTTTGTCGGACTCACAGAGGATTGAATTCCTTGTAAATAGCTTGTCATTCCCATAAAAGACTAAATTATGCAAGCTTGTATTACACCCCAGTAAATTCAAATGTTTCTCTGAAAACGTCAATCCACACAAAACAGGAATTAGACTGTTCCCAGGACAGAGTATGTTCCTGACCAAATCATTTTACATCAAGACACTTTATTCCAAACATAACACTAGAACCAAGTAGACATATTCTTTTTATCGTTTAAAGTATTACAAATAGTAGTGCATAGGTCTCCTTTCAAATGGACATATTTTTACAAGCATGTGACAGCTGACCTAAATATGTCAAGTACATATTCAGTAGCTTGTATTCTTAGAGTACATGAAAACGTACTTCCACTGGCTTTAATCTTTTCTAAAAGAATTTTAATTTTCCTATGAAACCACCTTCTTGGTTAAAACAAACAAACCAAACAGTCTGAGTCAGAGAAGATAACAGTCTTTTCTGATCTCTATAGACTAACTTCCAAAATGTAGTTGTTCAGATTTCAGATTTGCAGTTAGAGTAATTCATAGAAGTCATCCTGTGATCTTAAGACGTTCAATGTAAGCAACAAACACCAAATATCATTACTCCCATACACAACTGCCGCAAATGATTGGCCTAAACTAAGACGGAAACAAATCAAGCTATCAAAGTGATAATATGTTCTCCGTACCTAAGAAGATAATGTCCACCGTCAGCTTTACTATTTCCACTCATCACAACTATGCCCCGAACCCCACCTATCAACACACCATCAATACAGCTTTCGTCACATTAGAATCCATTTACCATTCACGTGAAGAAATAGAAGCAGAAGCCGAAACCGGTTTGGCTCAGTGGATAGAGCGTCGGCCTGCGGACTGAAAGGTCCCAGGTTCGATTCCGGTCAAGGGCATGTACCTTGGTTGCGGGCACATCTCCAGTAGGCGATGTGCAGGAGGCGGCTGATCGAAGTTTCTTTCTCATCGATGTTTCTAACTCTCTATCTCTCTCCCTTCCTCTCTGTAAAAAAATCAATAAAATATATTTTTAAAAAAAAGAAAGAAATAGAAGCAGAAAATGCATCATCAATGCACAAGGGCACGTCTGCCGAACGCTGACTGGAGCAGCCAGCAAGCCGGGAGCGGAGGAGAGCAAGAATCCTCCGCAGCCCACATGCTGCATCTGGAGAAGACAACGTGTCTCCCCTGGGACGACAGCCCTGAGACTGCAAACTCCCTGTCGTCCTGAGTCATGACTGGTCACTGTTCCACAGCTCAAGTGAAAGACATGCATAGAAATGTCTAACTGAAGTAAGTCAGGCAGAAAAGGACAAGAATCAACATATGCCATGCATATCCTACCTAATAAAAGAGTAATATGCAAATTGACTGTCACTCCAACACACATGATGGCTGCCCCCATGTGGACACAAGATGGCTGGCAGGGGAGGGCAGTTGTGGGAACCAGGCCTTCAGGGGAGGGCAGTTAGGGGCAACCGGGCCGGCAGGGGAGGGCAGTTAGGGGCGACCAGGCCGGCAGGGGAGCAGTTAGGCATTGATCAGGCTGGCAGACAGGCGAGCGGTTGAGAGCCAGCAGTCCCGGATTGTGAGAGGGATCTCCGACTGCCCGTTTAGGCCCGATCCCACTGGGGTCCCAGATTGGAGAGGGTGCAGGCTGGGCTGAGGGACAGCCCCCCACCCCCACCCCCCCCTGCACAAATTTCATGCACTGGGCCTCTAGTGTAGGATATAAATGAGAAAGCAACACACAAACAAACAACACTTGGGGACAACGGTGTGGTGGTTATCAGAGGGGAAGGGGGGGGGGAGGCAGAAGAGGGCCAAGGGCATCAAATACATGATGCGGAAGGAGACAACTGTGGTGAGCACACAGTGCAATATACAGATGATGTAGTCATAGAACTGCACACTTAAAGCTTACATGATCTCATTAACCAATTCACCCCAATAAATTTAGTAAAATGAAAAAATACATGCATAAAAATTAAAATAATAAAGAGTAAGGGGCCCCTGAAATTATCTAGTTTCCTCTCATATTTTACAACTAGTAAAGTAAGATCCAAAGAATTCCCCCTGCCCAAAGGCACCCAGCTAATTAGTGGCAAAGCTAAAATCAGAACCAAGATCTTCCAACTGCCACCGACCGAAAGTTCCCTCCCCAGACTAAGTACTGGCCCAACCTGCAAGAGAAGCACTTGCTCAGGTGAAAGCAGAAAACCGGCATCAAACAGGGCCCTCAGTGCAGTGGTCTACAGAGTGTTTTGGAAAAACTGTGCCAACACCTCAAAAATCATGTATTTTTGCATGAAAATACAGACAGTTTCTTTCAAAAAAAGATCAGACAACTAGCATGCATTCGCACTCAGCAGTAATATACTGGGGCTAAGTAACTACCTTATGTACACACCCACTCAGGGTACGTAGCATCATCTTATTCCCAGCCTGCTTCTCATTCACTTTAGCTGCAAGGATACTGTAGGGGTTTAATAATAGATTCCTGCACTAGAGCGATTTAATCATAAGTTCTAAACAGTTCTTATGGTAGTAGATTTTGGCTAGGATTTAGTGGCTGGGTTTAACTAAGCACAAAGTGGATATACAGGAAAGATGGGAGAAAGAGAAACAAATTTAAAAAGCCTCCTATGCCCTAGCTGATTTGGCTCAGTGGATAGAGTGTCAGCCTACGGACTGAAGAGTCCCGGGTTTGATTCCAGTCAAGGGCACGTGCTGAGGTTGTAGGCTCAATCCCCAATTGGGGACATGCAGGAGGCAGCAATCAATGATTCTCTCTCATCATTGATGTTTTTATCTCTCTCTCCCTCTCCCTTCTTTTCTGAAACCAATAAAAATAAAAATAATTTTTTAAAATAAAAAGCCACCTACCATTCAGTGGTAATTCCTTTAGAGCATAATCAGAACTTGGCTCTCATGAAGAGCTGTCCTGACCTCTCCGCTTTAAGGAAAAGGCAAGAATGCATGTTCATACTTCCTAAATTAGGAATCTCAATGGTTTAAAACCCTGTATGTTATAGCTACGGACCACTAGTGTGATGCCATTTTTAAGTATTTTTAAGACTTAGTACTACTATATTGCAATAGAACCATAGTAACAGTAGGCACAAAAGAGAAAAGACTGGGAGAAAAAAGTCTAAATTAGAAACAAACCTAATTTTTCCCATAAATATGGCATTTCCGTTCCTTGCAAACAGATAGTGTAATTAAAATCTTTAGGGGACACTCCAGTAAGCGATGAGCACCCCAGTGCTCAGGTCTTAGTGTCTGATAAAGGAGCCAGGACTCCGTGGAGAAGGAACTGATTCCAGGATGGGGGCAGCAAATACACAAGCAGAGCCTGGAGCATCTTGCAATGTAAGACAGCTGGGAGATTCCTTTACAAAGTGAATAGGGGCCTTGCCCAGAAACAGGAGTCAGCCGAAAGAGCTCCAGTGACCAAAGCTGGACATGAGCAGCAAACTCTGGTCTTGGAGTGCAACCAAAATATACAGTTAGCCCAGCCGGTGGGGCTCCGTGGTTGAGCGTCAACCTATGAACCAGAAGATCACAGTTCGATTCCCAGTCAGGGCACAGGCCTGGGTGGCGGGCTCCATCCCCAGTGTGGGGCGTGCAGGAGGCAGCTGATGGATGATTCTCTCTCATCATGGGTGTTTCTTTCTATCCCTCTCCCTTCCTCTCTAAAAATCAATAAAAACATTCACATACACACACACACAATTAACACTGATGAGTCCATGCTGATATAATTAAATAAATCCATCTACCATGAAGAAAGACTCCGGAGGAATATGGATGCCGCCCTCCGGGAGGTGGAGCATCAACGCTGACTCCGTAAGTGTGAGCAGCACACAGTGACCTTCCGAAGAGCACGACGTGGGAAGGAAGGAAGAAGAGAAACCTGACAAACACTACCTAAGCCAGGTAATCAAGACTGGCATGTAATCGAGGTCATGTTGACATATGTACCCTTGACATGATATGATGAAATGGCATTTTACCTCTGTAATCTTCCTCTCAAAAACCAGAACCACAGCCCTGGCGGGTGTGGCTAAGTTGGCTGGGCAGTGTCCGGTGCACTGAAAGGCGGCCAGTTCGATTCCCAATCAGTTGCAGGCTGGATCCTTGGTAGGGGGCATGTAGGAAGCAGCCAATCAATGTTTCTCTCTCATCACTCTCTCCCTCTCTCTTTTTCTCTGAAATCAATAAAAAATATATTTTTTAAAAAAGATCTTGTGTATTAAATATATATACATATATACCAGAGGCCCAGTGCACAAATTTGTGTAGGGGGCGAAGGGGGTCCAACTGTCTCTCGCAATCTGGGACCGCTGGCTCCCAACTGCTTGCCTGCCTGATTGCCCCTAACTGCTCCCCTGCCTGCCTCATAGTCCCTAACTCTGGGATGGGCAAACGTTTTGACTGGAGGGCCACAATGGGTTCTTAAACTGGACCGGAGGGCCGGAACAAAAGCATGGATGGAGTGTTTGTGTGAACTAATATAAATTCAAAGTAAACATCATTACATAAAAGGGTACGGTCTTTTTTTTTTTTTTAGTTTTATTCATTTCAAACGGGCCGGATCCGGCCCGTGGGCCGCAGTTTGCCCACGGCTGCCCTAAGTGCTCCCCTGCTGGCCTGATCGCCCCTAACCGTCTCTGCCTTGGCCCGCACCCGGGATCCAGGATTCCCTCCTCCAGCAGGATGCAGGCACAAGGGACCAGGGATTCCCTCCCTCTGGCCGGCCTCAGGCACCCGGACCTAGGCCAACTTTGCCAGGGGCCAGCTGTAGCCACAGGCTCCCAGGACAGGCAGCTTCGCCCAGGCCCAGCTTTGTCAGGAAAGACGTCCAGATGGTTGTCCGGAAGACATCTGGCCTAATTAGCGTATTACCCTTTTGTTAGTGTTGATATCCCCAGTCTAAACATAAGAAAAAGATCAGCTAAATCCCACTTGAAGGACAGTCTATAAAATGTCAGAGCAGTGCTCCTCAAAGCTGCCAAAGTCATCAAAAATCAATTCTGGCCCTGGCCAGTGTGGCTCAGTTGGTTGGAGTATCGTCCCATAAACCAGAAGATGGCGGGTTCCATTCCTGGTTAGGGCACATACCTGGGTTGCGAGTTCAATCCCTGGTCTGGATGCATGCAGGAGGCAGCGGATCAATGTCTCTCTCTCTCACTCCTTCCCTCTCTCCCTCCAAAAAAAAAAATCCCTAAGAATAATAATAATGGTAATAATAATAATTCAAATCTGACCCTGACCGGGTAGCTCAGTTGGTAAGAGCATCATCCCAATAAGCCAAGGTTGTGGGTTTGATCCCTGGTCAGGGCACATACAAGAGTCAACCAATGAGTGAATCAACCAGTGAATGCATAAATAAGTGGAACAAAAAATTGATGCTATCTCTCTCTTTCTCTCTCTCTCTCCCCACCTCCCTTCCACGCTTGCCAAAAAAAAAAAAAAAAAAAAAAATCCTCTGCTGAGGATTAAAAAAAAAGTGTCTTCCACCTCTCTAATCACGGAAAACTAACTGGCTCTCCGCTAAAGCTTCAAGTCTGAGGTCCAACCACTGGTGCTCTGGAAAACCAACTGAACTTTGTTGATTCACAGACCAACTCTAACAAGGACTTATTCATTTTTGGAGAAACAAAACAACTTAGCAATGTGTATCTAATATTTCCAACTGAATCACAAGACTTCAAAAAGGGCATCTGAATCCAATCTCCTTACTTTATAAGTGAGAGGAGGGCCAAGGGCATTGACAAAGATACCTGTTCAAGGTCATCCTTGAGTCTCAACTGGAACCAGGATTTCTTCAGTCTGACATTCCAAAGCAGGAAGCAAGGGAAAGATAAGGGTATTATAATTCTGACCATTTTCTATCCTAGGTTAGAATGCTTTCGTTTTCTCAGGGGTCAACAAGGTAAGTCCAGCTGTAGCCGCCTATCAGAAATAGCACCAAATCGCCGAAACCGGTTTGGCTCAGTGGATAGAGCGTCGGCCTGCGGACTCAAGGGTCCCAGGTTCGATTCCGGTCAGGGGCATGTACCTGGGTTGCGGGCACATCCCCAGGAGGCGGCTGATCGATGTTTCTCTCTCATCGATGTTTCTAACTCTCTATCTCTCTCCCTTCCTCTCTGTAAAAAATCAATAAAATATATTAAAAAAAAAATAGCACCAAATAGCTATCCTTTTTCTAAATGTCATGCCTATGTGATACGGATTTTTGTCTCCTACTTAACTCTTAATTCTTGCATTGTGGCACTAGTCAATATCCCTGATGGGAAGTTGAAGCCTTGGTTAAAGTTCCGAAGTGTAGGCAGACGCGCCAGACGTTGTAGGGGCTGTGTCGCTGTTGAGGAGACGCGAAGGGTTTGGACTTGCGGTATTTTTGCACTCGCTAACAGGTCAAAATGCAAATCTTCGTGAAGACCCTGACCGGCAAGACCATCTCCTTGGAGGTGGAGCCCAGTGACACCATTGAGAATGTTAAGGCCAAGATCCAGGATAAGGAAGGCATCCCCACTGACCAGCAGAGGCTCATCTTTGCAGGAAAGCAGCTGGAAGATGGCCGCACTCTTTCTGACTACAACATCCAGGAAGAGTCCACCCTGCACCTGGTCCTGCGTCTGAGGGGTGGCTGTTAATTCTTCAGTTTTGCATTCATAGTGCCAGTGATGGCACTACTCTGCATTCTAGCCATTTGCCCCAATTTAAGTGTAGAAATTACCAGTTCAGTAATAACTGAATCTGATCAAAATGTTAATAAAAGTTTTGTTGCATGGTAAAAAAAAAAAAAAGTTCCTAAGTATACAATTTAATTTGGTACAGGAGTGAGTATATCCGTTTTTCTCCCAGTTGGCCTTAGTACTTTTTTTAATTGAAGTAAAATGTACAGAACAACCAACAATTTTAAAGTGTACAATTCCACGGCATCCACCTCTCTCTAGTTTCAAAATGTCTTTTTCATTTTTAATTAGAGAGGCACTAAGCCCAATGTAGAAGAGTCACTCTGTTTTCAATTAATTCATCGCATCTCAATGAAGGCCTGAGCCCAGGTTCCAGCCCTAAGTGTATCACCCTAATCTCTTCCTACACGTGGCCAGCCAAGCCCCTTTCACCTTCGCCATACCAGTGGTGTTCTATCCCACAGAAAACCCACACTCCTGCCCTGCACAGCCAGAGTCGGGCACTGTGTGGTGAGCCTACCCAGCAGGCTTTTGTTCCAGCAAACACTGTGACATTACAAACTACTTAGGAGGGAATGATCTCATCCGACTGAGCCAGCAGCAAACTTTGTCAAAAAGCTTTTGTTACAAGCTGTGATAACCTAGGAAACAAGATCTATTTTTACTATCTGGGCAACAAAAAGAAAAAAAGAAATCATAGGGGAAAAACAGCTCATATAGTGACCATTTCTAAAAATCACTTATTCTACAGAATTTTCCCCTTTCTTTGGTATCTCACTACAAGTGAACAAAAAAATCTTTCAGAATTATTTAATGTCAGTAAAAAATAACTGTAACTATTGTTTTATTGTAAACTTTAAGCTTCCTATTCTATCCCAATATTGAACCTACAGTGGGTGTGACTTGTAGGAAAAAACAAGGATTCCTCTCCAGCATCACTTCAACACTGACCGAGCACTTATATTTTAGATCAGCCATGGGCAAACTACGGCCCGCGGGCCGGATGCGGCCGTTTGAAATGAATAAAACTAAAAAAAAAAAAAAAAAAAAAAAAAGACCGTACCCTTTTATGTAATGATGTTTACTTTGAATTTATATTAGTTCACACAAACACTCCATCCATGCTTTTGTTCCGGCCCTCCGGTCCAGTTTAAGAACCCATTGTGGCCCTCGAGTCAAAAAGTTTGCCCACCCCTGTTTTAGATACTCGGCACTTTATACATATTAATTCGATTAATATGTTAAACAAGTCCTAACCAGTTTGGCTCAGTGGATAGAGTGTCGGTCTGTGGACTGAAAGGTCCCAGGTTCGATTCTAGTCAAGGGCATGTATGTACCTTGGTTGCGGGCACATCCCCAGTAGGAGATGTGCAGGAGGCAGCTGATCGATGTTTCTCTCTCATCGATGTTTCTAACTCTGTATCTCCCTCCCTTCCCCTCTGTAAAAAATCAATAAAATATATAAGTAAAAAAATATGTTGAACAATTCTAGCATGTAGGTATATTATTTCCGTTTAAAATTAGGACACTAAGGCACTTAGTGGTTAAATAACTTGCAATTATTTTTACAGCAATAATTGCTGTATTGAAGCAGAGCTAAAATATCATCAAATACATCGAAAAGTCAGAAGCAATATAAACATTCTCTCCCACCACCTCCAACTACAATCCTTTAGCCCAACTCCCAGCCCCCAAACATAAAAAGACATCAACAGCTGAGAGGGAAAGGAGTGGGACGAGGAAAGGAGCCGGCTGCACACTGACAAATGCAAGGACTTATCTCGCTCTATGGCATTAGATGTTCCAGATGGGCAAGGGCTACCACACAAAGAGATATATGGAAAAGGGAGTTTTCAGAAAAGCAAAATCTCAGTATTATTTCACTATTTTCCGAGGATCTGGGAAGCATAAGCATAATCTAGTCACTTAAAAAGTACTGGTATTCTCTGGCCCAGCTGGTGTGGCTCAGTGGTTGAGTGTCAACCATGAACCAAGGGGTCACTGGTTCGATACCCTGTCAGGGCACATGCCTGGGATTATGGCGCAATCTGCAGGTGGCAGCCGATTGATGATGTTTCTCTCTCATCAATGTTTCTCTCTCTCTATACCTCTCTCTCTAAAAATCAATTTTTTAAAAAATGTATTTTTTAAACAGTATTTATTCTCTGCTGGGGGAAGCGATATTTTGTCTGGCTCTCCTAGAGTTTAGGTGAAATAGCCCCAAACTGTATTCCTTTGTTCTAAATCCATTCTCACCCATTATCCTTCCCATTTAGAATAAGCCAGGATGGGTTGGGGTGGGAGGAAGGAATGCAACAGGAAAAGGTGGCACTCTAGTCACTCAAAGTCTGTCTCATTTGAAAAGTCCCCACCTAAAGTTGAAGATTATAACCTAGACCTTAAGGCAGGTAACCAGTTAGCTCCCCTACCAAGACCACTAGTGACCTCACCCCCAAAAGCAATCTCTTTCAATGTCTAGTGAAGAAATAAAGCTGCCATCCATCAGCATTCATCGCCTGTTAGCTTTCCACGCCTACTGTTTTCATGTGACTCATCATATATGTCTAGGTATTCGGAGCCCATGAACGCGCCTTCTCTCTGCTGGTCTCCAGCAGGCACGCTGCCAGGTACGGAGCCAGGCCATCCGCTCTGCAGAGGGCGTGCACCCCACCCCCGCTCAGGAGGGGTCAGTGAGCCCTCTCTGCTCTAACACCCAGGAAACACACAGGAGATCTGGAGCAATGCTGAGAGGGAATCGCCTAGATGTGCGTGTGCCAGAAGGCCTGTCAGAACCCACTGGCTGCAGGTGCCTGGTGTCAACTTTACACCAAGGATCCACAGCAAAGGTAAGGAACAAAGCTAACGATCGCTTCTGGCTTCCGGACGAGCTCTCTGACCTTCCGAAGGTGACTGCTGTCGTCAAGTCGGAGAAAGCAGAAAGATGGCTACAAGGACCACAGGGAGATAAAGACTCCAGTTAGGGTCCTGGCCTGGAGCCTAAACAGCTTCTGAAGACAGAAGTGGAGTTTGGCTTTCTGACACGCATCAAGCTTTCCCCAGATCTCAGCTGACCTCCCCACCCTGTGTCCTCATTCAGTGAGGACAGTGACACAATCACAAAATATAATCTGACAAGGAAACAAGTAAACGCTAGCACACAACGCTCTAGGAAAGGAAGGAGTGTCCCAGGGAGAGGAAAGCTGTTACAAAAGCCCCAGCGCCTCCCTTCATCTCCGGACCACTGCAGTGACCCCCATGCCCTCAGGACTCCATCAGAAAGAGTGGAACATGAATGGGGGGGGCGGGTTGTAGGGATTGAGAAAAAGAACCTCAAAAAAGTGAATGAGTGGATAAGTACATCAATACCCTGAATCAGAAATAATCTGTTGTCGTCCTCTTCAATCCAAAACTGATTTTCTCGCTGAATAACTAAAATGCCATTTTTCTATTCCACCTTTTCAAGGCCCCTCCGCGACCTCCATCTCTATGAAAGCTCACGACGTGCAGAGCGTCTAGCACACGACCGACAAGCTACTATCACGAGCCTATTCCCCTCATCGACCGCCAGCTCAAGAGCAGGGCGCCAGGGTCGTCGGGGGCCCTCCAGCACCCAGCCCAGTGCCAGGGACGTGGCAGACACGAAACCATGTAAAGTACAGTGTGCTGCACATTTCTACTTGAGGGCTTCAACTTTTCCCTTTTGATCACAACCCACGGGGGAAATACTCATCTTATTCACACAAATTTACTTACACACACATTTACACATAAGTGAAATACAAGTTTGTATGTAAAAATGTATTGCCATCTTCTATTCCTGCTTTTTTTTCCCCTTAAGGATTGCCTGTGACCTACAATTTGAAATTTTCAATTCTAGAAAAAACCATCTCCTAAGAGAAACAGGTACAAAATTAAAAGCTGTTTTCAAACTTTAGTGTGAAAGTCCCCTAGGAAGGTGGTTTAAAATACATTGCAGCCCTGGCAGGCGGTTCAGTTGGTTGGAGTCGACCCATATACCAAAAAGGTTGTGGGTTCTATTACCAGTCAGGGAAGCAATGATCCATGTTTCTCTCTCACATGGATGTCTCTCTGTCCCTCTCTTTCTCGCTCCCCCCCTCCCTCCCTCTCTCTCTCTCAAATCAATAAAAATATATCCTTGGGTGAGGAATGAAATACATTACAAGGTTCTTTTCCCAGAATTTGGTTTGACAAATCCGGGTATAGGCCCAGGAATCTGCATTTCAAAGTAGTCCAACTGGTTCTGATCTAGATGATAAAACTATACTTACCATGAAGATACCTACGGCAGATGACTGAAGATTTAGTCTCAACAGTCAGGTTTCAACCCTTCTTCTAGGAAACTACAGGCTAACCAAGAATCTGCAGAGGTTCCTGCCTTGCTCACAGGCTGGCTTTTCACCTGAAAGTCGGCTCCACAATCCTGTTACAGGCTTCCTCTAATGCAATTTGGTAAACCTTGACAATCTAACTGTTCCTCTTAACTGTGGCTCTTCCGGCTCTTCCCACCAACAAAACAAAAGAATGCTATGAATGAAAGGCATTTTTGTTGCAAGTCCTTTGCTTTATAACTGAAAGGGCTTTTGAAAACCAGTCACACTGACCATACAAGTGGCATATGCAGTCACCAGTTTGGAACTCCTAAGCACAAGTGGCCTAAAAGTGATCGCTAATAGCGCAAAGTCTGACCACAAACTGCTTGAAAGCTGATGCTGAAATCAAGTTTCTGTAAGAGCACCCTACGATACAAGCCTCCATTTCTTGTAATTACAAGCCAGTAAGAAAATCCTGGATTCTTGAAAGTTTTCAATTCAACAAAGTCAATATTAAAAGAGCACAAAACACCTGCAAATTAACAATCTAAAAATGAAATTAAGGCCCGGTCCCCGGTTTGATTCCTCAGTTTACATGCCAAGCTTGTGGGCGCGATCCCCAGTGGGGGCTGTGCAAGAGGCGCCTATCGATGATGTTCCTCTCTCTCTATCCTTCTCCCTTCCTCTCTCTCTAAAAATCCATTAAAGCCCTGGGCGGTTTTGCTCAATGGATAGAGCATCGGCCTGCGGACTGAAAGGTCCCAGGTTCGATTCCGGTCAAGGGCATGTACCTTGGTTGCGGGCACATCCCCAGTCGGGGGGGAGGGGTGTAGGAGGCAGCTGATCGATGTTTCTCTCATCGATGTTTCTGACTCTCTATCCCTCTCCCTTTCTCTCTGTAAAAAAATCAATAAAGTATATTTAAAAAATAAAAATCCATTAAAACTTATTTTTAAAAATAAAAAAATAAAATTAAGAATGCAATCTCACTTACAAAAGAATACTTAGAAATAAATTTAACAAAAGAAGTGCAAAATTTATACCCTGAAAAAAATTTGATTCAGGATAAAGCACAGTGGGTAAGAAAACAACAAATTTAAAAGCAATGTGATATAATATACACCCACACAGGAAAAAGCCTTCGTGTGCATACATTCAATAAAACATTGAAAATTTAAATGCAAGTACAGAAAGTACAAAACTGAAAGTACAAAATTATAAATTTAAGGTATGTGAAGTTTTTATTTAATGAGCTGTCTGCTCTTTATATTTTAGGAACTATAAAAAATAAGGGCACAGCTATTAGAATACCTAAAACAGCCGAATCCGGTTTGGCTCGGTGGGATGGAGCGTCGGCCTGTGGACTGGAGGGTCCCGGGTTCGGTTCCGGTCAGGGGCATGTGCCTGGGTTGCGGGCACATCCCCAGTGGGAGGTGTGCAGGAGGCAGCTGATCGATGTGTCTCTCTCATTGATGTTTCTGACTCTCTATCTCTCCTTTCCTCTCTGTGAAAAATCAATAAAATATATTAAAAAAAAAAGAATACCTAAAACAAAAAAGTGACAGTATCAAATGCCAGTGAGCATGCACAGAAATTGGATCTCTATTATACAATGATGGGACTGTAAATGGGCACAGCCAACTAGAAAAGAGTTTGACAGTTTCTTTAAAAAAATAAACATACATGCCCAGCCGACGTGGCTGAGTGGTTGAGCATCAACCTCTGAACCAGAAAGTTGAGGTTTGATTCCGGGTAGGGACACATGCACGAGTGGGGATCCTTGTGCAGGAGGCAGCCAATCAATGATTCTCTCTCATTGATGTTTCTATCTCCCTCTCATTCTCCCGTCCTCTCTGAAATCAATAAAAATATATTTAAAAAAATAAATATACACTTACCACACGTCCCAGTATTCATACTCTTAGGTATTTATCCCAAAGAAAACTCAAAAACCTATACACAAATGCTCCTGGCACTTTATTGGCTTTCAACAATGTAAGACTACACACACAACATCCAGCCTTAGCTATAAAAAGGAACAAACTATGATATACAAAACAACTTGGATGAGCCACAAAAGGTCACATATTGTATGATTCCCATTTTATGGCTCTGTCAGAATGACAAAACTCTAAAGACAGAGAACAAATTAGTGGCCGCCAAGACAAGGACAGATGAGAGAAGGGGTTTGCAAGAACCAAACACAAAGAGATGAATGCAGGCAGGTTAAAAACATAGTGAAAACATGCCCTAGCCGGTTTGGGTCAGTGAGTAGAGCATCGGCCTGCGGACTGAAGGATCTCGAGTTCGATTTCGGCCATGGGCACATACCTGGGTTGCAGGCTCGATCCCCAGTAGGGGGCGTGCAGGAGGCAACCAATCAATGATTCTCTCGCATCATTGATGTTTCTATCTCTTTCTCCCTCTCCCTTCCTCTCTGAAATCAATAAAAATATATTTTAAAAAAATAATAAAAATATAGTGAAAAATGAGTAAGGTCTGTAGTCCAGTTAACAGTTATGTACCAGTGTCAATTTCCTGGTTTTGATATACTACAGCAAGCACGTCACTCTTTTACGAGGCATGCAGCCCACTGGCCGTGAGTTTGACATGCTTGTACTACAGTATGTCACTATTTGTTCATTTATGGGGACCGTCCGGCCCGAGGGCCATATAAGGCCTGAGAAATCATTTGGTCTGGGCCTGCCAAGGCAGTAGGGTGAGTTCATTAAGTGTTTGACCAAACAGAGCAGGCTAATTTTTAAGTTGATAATCCTGTATGGCCCCTGAATGATGGCCCCGGGCAGGAGAAAGGTCCCACCCCTGCAATAGAACTCGACTGTGCCCATGAAAAGGAATGAAGGGCTTATACCTGCTGTAACACAGAGGAACCTTGAAAACACTCTGCTAAGCGAAAGAAGACAGTCACAAAAGACCACTTATTGTGATTCCAGAACAGGCCAATCTACAGAGGCAGAAAGGAGATTAGTGCTTGCCCAGGGCTGGGGGTGGGGTAGTGGGAGTGAGTGATAAAGGGATAAATAAGGGGGTGATGGCTGAGTGAGGGTTTTGGAAGGTCTAATAAAAATGTTCTAAAGTTGATTGTAGTAATGAATGTATGACTCTGAAAATACTAAAAACCATCGAAATATACACTTTAACTGTGTGAGCTGTACAGTATGTGAATTATATCTCAATAAAGCTGTTAAAAAATTCCAATTCTAGATTCCACTCAGATCTAATGAATTAGAAATCAAAGGCAGAAAGCCAAAACTATTTCACAAGGCCCTCCAGGTCACCTAATGAGGCTAGTCTGGGACATCTGGGCTCCGCTGGCAGACAGTGAAAACACCCCAAACCACAAGCTACAGAGACTGGCAAAGAGGAAATAGAGCTTGCTGAGCACTTCTCAATGATCAACTGCTGGTAAAAGTACATGAAAACTGGTAAGCTGATAAATTTTTTCCAATTTTCCTAAACTTAATTTTTATAGCATTACTTATCACTTTTGCACAAAAAAGTAAATATAATTATTAAGTTTTTAAAATGTGATCAATAACAATCTTACTTTCATGTTTAATTAATGACTCCATGTTAAGTTGAAGAATAGCTCCCTAAACAAATTAAGACATATGCATCTTCACGTTTCACGAAACAGAAACTGCCCAGCAGGCGCGGCTCAGTGGTTGAGCGTCGACCTATGAACCAGGAGGCCACAGTTCGCTTCCGGTGAGGGCACATGCCCAGGTTTCAGGTGGTCCCCATGCAGGGCGTGCAGGAGGCAGCCAATCAATTGCTCTCTCTCATCATTGATGTTTCTATCTCTCTCTCCCTTTCCCTTCCTCTTTGAAATCAATAAAATTCTATTTTAAAAAGCCCTAGCCGATTTGGCTCAGTGGATAAAGCATCAGCCTGCGGACTGAAGAGTCCCAGGTTCAATTCCAGTCAACGGCACATGCCTGGGTTGCAGGCTCGAACCCCAATCGGGGGTGTGCAGAAGGCAGCCAATCAATGATTCTTTCTCATCATTGATGTTTCTCTCTTCCTCTCTGAAATCAATAAAAATGTTTTTTAAAATAAGTAAATAAAAAAGAAACAGAAACTAAAACAACTCCAAATATTATATACTCTACAACTATGCTCATTTGCAAAGAGATTTTATAATTACAGTAGTTCCCCTTATCCATGAGGGACACGTTCCAAGACCCCCAGTGGATGCCTGAAACTGTGGATGGCACTGAATCATGTGTGTGTGTGTGTGTGTGTGTGTGTGTGTGTGTGTGTGTGTGTATACACACTGTTTTATCCAGTGCATGCATGCAATAAAGTTTAATTTATAAATTAGGCACAGTAAGAAATTAACGATAATAACATGGAACAATTATAACAATATTCTGTAATAAGTCATGTAAATGTGGTTGCTCTCAAAATCTCTTGTACTGTATTCATCCTTCTTATGATGATGTGAGATGCTACACTGCCTACATGATGAGATAAAGAGGTGGAATTTTCCATTTACTATTTTCAAGCCACGGTGGACCTCAAGTGTCTGAAACCACGGAAAGCAAAACTACAGATGAGGGGGACTACGGTATTGGTTTTGATTTGACATACACTGCAGCTACTCACATCATACAAAGAAAAAGATTTCACAAAGTGGAGGGAAAATTTGAGTATTAATTTTTAACTAGACCTGTTACATGAATCTGGATCACTAATACTAAAAATCCCAATCTATGAAATCTAAACTTCCCAATAAATCTGAACATCTGGAAGTATATTACATAGCAATCAGAAAAAGTTGTACTATGGAAAAATATTTGCCCTGCCAATGTGCTCAGTGGTTGAGCGTGGACCTCTGAACCAGGAGGTCATGGTTAGATTCCCTGAAGGGCACATACCCAGGTTGCGGGCTCCATCCCCAGCGTGGGGCGTGCAGGAGGCAGCCAATCAATGGTTCTCTCTCATTACTGATGTTTCTATCTCTCTCTCCCTCTCCCTTCCTCTCTAAAATCAACAAAAACTATATTTATTTTAAAAAAAGAAAAAGGTTTAAGTCATCTTAGCTTATGTTTCACAAATTCCAGCAGAAAACTAATGGTAGGGTTCCTGAAACACGCTGCTAGTATCTCTATTTCCTCCAAGAAAAACAAGAAAGCCATCATTATCTCGGATTTTCTTCAGGAAAGTATAATGGAAAACATGGAACTATGGAAACATGAACAGAAACTTTAATCAACTAGAACTTATAAAGACATGTAGATACTTCTATTTTTAAATTTCAGAATCTAAATACCTACCCAAACACCCAGGATTTCTGAAACTAATGGCCAAATCTGATTTCCAACTCCCTTTAATAGAAAGCAATCTCTAAACACTGAGATACATGTGAAACAGAACAGCCTTTATTTGCACAGGAAGTCTCTTTCAGGGACTTCAACTAGGGGAGGAACACATACCAATGATCTGCTGAACGCACACAGTACCTCTTAATGGATACCACACAAAAAATGGTATTCTACATAAGTATTTATCGACAAGGAATCATGCTTATAATACAGTGAGATGGAAAGTTCATAAATAGTGTAACAATTCTTAAACAGTAGAAAAATATATATTAAAATGTTATTCTATACCTTTGGTATTTTCTAAATTTTCTACATTAAATCTATATTCTTATAAATAGAAAAATAAATGCCATTTAAAAAACAACTGTGTAAAAACTCTTCTGCTCCTGGGAAGATGAAGAACTACTTTTCCCTACTCCTCCCCCTCGGTACAACTAAAAACCCTGGACATCTCTATTATAAAAGGCCTGTGGCCATAGTACACCATAACGACCAAACGACCCGTCACCAGGAGGTGCACTGAGCCCCTCTTGGTCCCTCCCCGCTGGCCTGTGAACAGTGGCTCTTGCGGCGGGTGGGCGCAAGCTACTAGCGGCGGAGAGCTACGAGCAGCGGCGTGTGCGCTGGCCTCTGGTTACATATAAAACAAACTCAAGACTCTGAAAGGCAGGAGGAAAAGGCTGAAACACTAGGCTTTGGGAACAGAGGAATAATGCAGTGACGAGTTCCCGGGGTTTTCTTTTTGCCTTATCTGAAAATTCGAGGTGACAAGTCTGGCAACCCCAAAATGCCTAAGAGTGCAGACAAAGGAAAAAACCCCATAGGCCCTGACAGGGTAGTTCAGTTAGGGTACTGTTCCAATAGGCCATTGTTGTGGGTTCGCTCCCTGTCAGGGCATGAACAAGAAGCCACCAATAAATGCACAAATAAGTGGAATAACAAATCCATGTTTCTCTATTCTTTTCCATCTCTAAAATCAATAAGTAAAAAAAATTTATGAAAAACTGGAGTCATCACATTCAGCTAATGGGAACATAAAATAATGTGGCCCCTTTTGAAAAGTCTGGAAGTTCCTCAAAAAGCAGCAGCATTATTCATAACTAGAAGCCCAGCGCGTGAAATCACGCAGCCCCGCCCACCAACGCTGATCTTTGGTCGTTACGGCGTTAGGGCCACAGGCCTTTTATAATATAGATTTGCAACTACCCTGTTTCCAATAAGGTCACATTCTGAGATACTGGGGGTTAGGACTTTCACATATCTTTCTGGAAGACACAATTCAACCTATAACACTTGGTGATTTTTCTTTAGCATAGTAGGTTTTAAAATTCTCTTTTATAGTTGGCTCAGTGTCAGTCTGACAAAAAAAATGAAGGTGGTTTGGGTATGGATAAATCTTCAAATAGGGAAATTAGGTGTTTATGAAAATAGCTGTAATGAAGGTTACAAACAGGTAAATCTCTGGTTTTGCTGTAGGTTAAACAGAGTCTTTGTAGCTGGACTATAATGTATAACGTAGCCTGTTTCACCTAACTTCTCTCACCCCTAATTTGGTTGTCCCTCACTAACCTCCCTGCTGGCCTGGTCACAGGCAGCCATCTTGTGAGGGTATGCAGGTTAATTTGCATATTACCTCTTTATTATATAGGATAGCTAAAAAGTGAAACAACCCACTGATGAAAGAACTTTTAAAATGTGGTGAACCCTACAATGGAGTATTATTCTACCATGAAAACGAATGAAGTATTGATACATGCATGCTACACGTGGATGAACCATGACTATTTCTAAGTGAAAAAAGCCAGATTCCAAAGGCTATATATTGTATGATTTCATTTAAAGACGTGTGCAGAATAGGCAAATCCATAGATAAAAGAGGACCACTGGCTGTTGCCAGGAGCTGGGGGAGTCGAAGGAATGAGAAGTGACTGCTAGTGGGTTTGGGATTTGTTTGGGGGATGATGACAATGTTCTGGAATTAGACAGTGATGACGGTTGCAAAATACTGTAAATATACCAAAAAACACAATGATTTATTTGCTTTAAAATGCGAATTCTACCCTGGACGGCGTGGCATAGTGGTTGAGTATCAACCTAAGAACCATGAGGTCACGGTTCAATTCTAGGTCAGGGTACATGCTGGGGGTTACAGGCTCGATTCCCAGTGAGGGGTGTGGGGTGTGCAGGAGGCAACCAATCAGTTACTCTCTCTCATCACCGATGTTTCTCTCTCTCTCTCTCTCGCTCCCTCCCTCCCTCTCCTTTCCTCTCTGAAATCAATAAAAAATATATTTAAAATAAAATGGCAAATTCTATTGTACATTAATTATCTTCATTTTTTAAAATATATTTATATTGCCGAAACCGGTTTGGCGAGGGGGAGAGAGAGATAGAAACATCAATGACAAGAGAGATGGCTGGAACAATTACCTGAAGTGAGGGCCTCCAGGTCTGCCCCCCTTGGCCTCTCCCCTTCTGTCTGCATGTGGGGGAGTCTCATGTAGCAACAAGGCAAAAGGCAAGTATAAACTATTCTTTACAAAAGCTTAGCTCTTTGGTGAAAGAACCTGGGACCTTTCAGTCCGCAGGCTGACCCTCTATCCACTGAGCCAAACCCAGCTAGGGCTTATCTTCATTTTTTAAATATATGAAATGACATCTACTCAAAGATACACACATACACACACACACACACACACACACACACACACACACACGTGAAAATACCAAAAAGTACTAGTTCACCCAGACTAGGGTAGAAAGTAGTCACACAGCCTTCCTAAATTTAGGTGACATCAGAGCTGATACTAAGGGAAATAAGTATGTAAGCCAGCCTTGTTCCTTGCTCCCTCCCTTCCCTTCCCCAGTTTTCTCTGAACTCAGAAATCATTTACCTGTCAAACAATTACTCCCCAATAAAAATTATTTCAATAAATTATACTCGATAAGCATGTTCTACCTATAAGAACATGACTGAGCTCTCTTGAATCCTCCCAATTCTTTCTATGCCTAAAAGAGAAACTGAATTAACTCAAATGAATATCTGATTGAGGATTTCGGACAGTTTAACAAAAATAAAAAGAGGAGTCTCTGTAGGAAGCAACTTTTTCTGAAGAGTCTCTATTCTCCACTCCCACTTATCACCCATCCCCAATCTCCCCTAATTTTTTTCCATTTTTCCTTCTTTAGAATGAAACAGCTTTACATTTTTTCCACAGCAGTCTCAACATGTGGGGGTGGGGAGTAGTGAGACAAAAGCTATAGCTACTTTATGTGTGAATAATTTGTCAGAACCTATACATGGTCATGATAAAGAATCCTATAACCTAACTTCAACCAATAATCAATAACTACCATTAGAAAAAACTAGCTGTGCCTTCAGAGTTGTAAGATATAAAACATTTACTCGTAATTACAATTTGGCACACAAACTATAGCAGAAAATCAGAACCAAGATCTCCTGGAAATACTAAAGTCATACAAGTCAGAAGTAAGGAGAAAATAAGGCATGAAGTTTTGTCTCTCATTACATACTAAGATTTTATTTTGGAGCTCTCTAGGTATTTCCTTAGCCTATTCAAGTAAAAAAACAGAAAGAACATATCAAAATTATAGACATGGGGAGGATAACAACAGTACAGGTAATAGAACTAGAATTCCAAAAATATCCTTTGGAACACAAAGAGCAAGAAAATAAGAATATAAAAAAAAATCAACCACACAGGTTCAGAAAGCAAATTAAAAAAAACAAACAAAAAGAAGAAAAGCCAGCCAACTAAAAACAAAGACGTGGGTTAACATCAGTTCTAGAGAAAAGGACCTAGTCCCAGGACAAGTATTAGCTAAAGTGGAAAAGTGGGTAGAGAGCGAAGAGACCCCAATTTCTTCTAAGGAGCCTGATAGAAAGTAAGTGGCAAACTCCCCAAGGGCAGGGATCTCTTTTGAATTCCTTAATCACTTCCCTTCCAGGGCCTACTACAGTATCTGAATCAGACCCGGCCTGACAAACGCAGCATGTCTACAGCGTGATGCCCAACACGGTAAGAGGTTTAGAGAGAACACTGCACAAGAGGTGGCTGCCAGAAAGGCACTGTTTAGTCTGGGAAAGAAGAAACTGAAGTGGGGCAGAGTAACTGTCATTGAATAGCTGTCAAGTGGAGATCGGAGCTACAGGGAAATACTGTTGACAGCAAAATGAGAACCAGCGAAGGAAAACGGCAGGGAGGCAGGTGGGAGGTCATCATCAGGGAAGTCTTTCTGAAATGACATCTGCGCCCTGGCCAGTGTGGTTCAGTAGGTTGGGCGTTGTCCAATGCACTGAGAGTTTGCTGTAGGATTCTGGATTCCAGTGGGGGCACATGCCCAGGTTGCAGGCTCGATCCCCTGTTGGGGACATGCAGGAGGTAGCAGATCGATTTTCACTCTCACATCAATGTTTCTCTTTCTCTCCCTCTACCTTCTTCTCTCTCTCTAAAAATCAATAAAAAAATATTTTTAAATAAGTAGACAAATGTGCAAACTTGGCAATGATAGCCACCAGCTGTGAAGTCCCAATCTTGGGGAATACTTGAACAGAGGGCTGGAGGAACCACTTATACTGTGATTGCACTAGATAGCTCTACTATTTCTTCCAATTCCATGATTCTACAAGAAGGAAGAAGTCCAGGAAAGGAATTATTCTTGCACACAACACTGCCAAAGTTAAAACAAAACAAAACACAAAAAAAACACTGAAAACTAAAAACCAGTAGCTTCTTTATTAAAAGGAGCAATCCCACCAAGAAGGGACAAAGGTTGACTTGTTAGTCAAGATATTTGATATGAAGAGACTGCTTTGCTTGGGATCAAGCATAGCACTGGGAATAAGAATAGGTCAATTCTGGCTATAGTCATTTCCTGTTTGGCCAAAAGCAAATGACTTCACCTCTCTACTTAAGCTGAAAAATAGTAATAAATACCTAATACAGGAGTAAAATTTAAATTAGTTAATAACTACAAAATACTTTGGAAATGTATGTGACAATTAAAACTGCATTATCAGCCGAAGCCGGTTTGGCTCAGTGGATAGAGCATCAGCCTGCGGACTGAAAGGTCCTGGGTTCGATTCCGGTCAAGGGCATGTGCCTGGGTTGCGGGCACACCCCCAGTGGGAGATGTGCAGGAGGCAGCTGATCGATGTTTCTCTCTCATCGATGTTTCTGACTATCTCTCTCCCTTCCTTTCGGTAAAATCAATAAAAATAAAATATATTTTAAAAAACTGCATTATCCTGCCGAAACCGGTTTGGCTCAGTGGATGGAGCGTCAGACTGAGGGGTCCCGGGTTCGATTCCGGTCAAGGGCATGTACCTGGGTTGCGGGCGCGTCCCCAGTGGGGAGTGTGCAGGAAGCAGCTAATCGATGTTTCTAACTCTCTATCTCTCTCCCTTCCTCTCTGCAAAAAATCAATAAAATACATTAAAAAAAAAACTGCATTATCCTACTTTACTCATATACTAGGTAAATCCATTATAAGTAACAAGAGTCACGTTTCTCACTATCAGAGAAAGAAGTTACAAACAAGTAAGGAGAGAATACTAAAATGAACTCTGTGGTGCTAGGTTAGACACAGAGACCAGTATGAACTTATGTGTATGTATATACATATACACATGTACACACATACACACATACACACACATATATACTAGTATACTAGAGGCCTGGTACACAAAATTCGTGCGGTGGGGGGGGCGCGGGTGTGGGTTCCCCCAGCTGGGTCTGCACCCTCTCCCAGTCTGGGAGCCCTCAGGGAACGTCCACAGGGAGTGGGCCTAAGCCAGCAGTCGGACATCCTTAGCACTGCAGCGAGGTGGGAGAGGCTCCTGCCACCACCGCTGCGCTCACCAGTCCTGAGCCCAGCTTCTGGTTGAGTGGTGCTCCCCCTGTGGGAGCACAGTGACCACCAGGGGGCAGCTCCTGCATTGAGGTCTGCCCCCTAGTGATCGGTCCACACCATAGCAACAGGTCGTTCTGCCGTTCGGTTGATATATGGAGAGAGAGAGAGAGAGAGGAGGAGGAGGAGGAGGAGGAAGAGCAGGAGAGACAGGCTGAAATAAACATATATGTATGTATAGCTGGGTAAGTATACTAGTACATGCATGTATGTCCTAGCTCTGCTCCCTAAGCGGGCCTAGGAGCAGTGATACCCCGGTAGCAACAGGTACACCCAGTTCATTTAGAAACCGGATCTTGGTATCTACATATTTTTCTCCAATAAAATACACTGGAGCTCCTTGGAGAAATGGCTGACTCCAGGGCTGGAGTCGGAAAAATACACATGAGACTGGAGCATCTTGCAACACCAAGAAGTAAAAGTGCTCCCCCAGCCTAGCCAGTTTTGCCCAGTGGGTAGAGCGTCAGCCTGTGGACCAGAGTCCCGGGTTCCGTTCTGGCCAAGGCCATGTACCTTGGTTGCAGCTCCTCCGCAGCCCGGGCTCTGGTCGGTGCTTGTGAAGGAGGCAACCAGTCAATGTGTTTCTCTCACATCGATGTTTCTCCCTGCCTTTCCCCCTCTCCTCCACTCTCTCTAAAAATCAATGAAAAAATATCCTCGGTTGAAGATTTAAAAAAAGAAGTGCTCCCACCACCCAAAAACAGGGGCATGTCAAGAGAACATAGATGCCAAATGCCAAAGCTGAAAGAATATCAGCAACAAATTATAGTACTGGATTACACCCCCCCCCCCCAAAAAAAAAATTCAGGAATCCTTACTGAATGTAACAAATGGCGAATGAATAATGGGAGAGGGGCACAAACCCTCCTTACAGAAGAATCCCAAATGACAAACGTAGAAAGAATGAGGGAACTAGAAAACCACAACTAAGATAACGCAGTGATTGCTGCTGCAGACAAGGCAGTGGACGACACTTTAGGGAAAAATCAGACCTTTGCATAGCCTCACAGAACCTCCTCCAAAACAGCTATAACCACTATGGGTGATCCCAACATCTGCTCACAAATTATCTGATACTCGTCCCTTCAGCAAGTGGAGTTCATTCCCTCCCCCTGGAGTGTGGGCTTGACTTGGCGACTGGTTTCTAGCTTCTACCAAAAAAATGAAGGAAACAAAAAAATAGTCTCTACAGTGAAACCAGGCAGACACTACCTTAAGCTAACAAAGTTAATTTTTTAAAAAAAATAATAGTAGACTGATATTGATTTCTTAATTTTGATAACTGTATCATGGTTATATAAGATGTTAACATTAAGGAAAGATAGATGAAGACTATAGGGAAATTTTGTATTATCGCTCTAACTCGTCTGCAAATCTAAAATTATTTCAAAATAAAGTATTTTTTTAAAACTGCGTTATCCTGATAAAATCAGAAAGAACAAGGAAACTTTATAAATAAATTTTAAAAGATATTTATATGCAAACTAATAAGATGGGTTTTAAGGTAAGATAACTTTTTTAATCTATAAAGAATCACAGAAGGGGAGAGGCCGGCCCATGTTCCCACGAGAGGGCGTGGGGCGGGGAGCGGAAGAAAAATAAAATAAAATTTAAGAAAAGAAAAAAAAAAGAATCACAGAAGTGGGTTGACTTTCAAGTTTAAAATTTTAATGACACACAAAATATTTTCACCACAAGGTCTGTTAAAAGATCAGCCCGGAAAAGCAGATTTTTGTGGCTAACCCGCTGCTCTCCCGCACTGCCAGCAGATCGAACACACACTCAGAATATGATGTTCAAAAAAGGGTTCACCTAGAGAGCTCGAGGAAGGTAGTGAATATGATTCCTCGTCATATACATCAGTCTGCGTTATCACCCCCTTTTTAAAATATATTTTTACTGATTCCAGAGAGGAAGGGAGAGGGAGAGAGAGACATCAATGCTGAGAGTCACTGATGGGCCCCCTCCTGCACGCCCCACAACCCGGCATGTGCCCCGGGAATGGCGCTGCTCTCCCCGCACTCGCTCCCGGCAAGAAGCCCACAGGAACTGCTTCTAAAGGTGTCATTCACAAGAGCAAAGGGAAATCACTGACATCTGCTCAGTTTCATTTTCAAATGGATAAAATCCGATGGAGCAACAAGATGACTTCCACTGGGTCAAAACGCTCCTTTCAGAGTTCCTTGCTTCCTAAGGAAAGGAAAGCCTGCATATCAAATGCCCCTGCTGAATATTAAGGAGGGTAGGAGACAGGGGAAAGCGAGGCCAAGGATGGGACGTGTCACCCTGGCCGGTGTGGCTCAGTGGATGAGCGTGGGCCCCTGGACGGAAGGGTCCCGGTTCGATTCCGGTCAAGGGCACAGGCCCGGTTTCGGCTCAATCCCCAGTGGGGGGCACCCGATCCATGACTCTCTCTCATCACTGACGTTTCTGCCTCTCCCCCTCTCCCTTCCTCTCTGAACTCCATACAAACACATTTCTCACAAAGCAGGGAGGCGTGCGGGCCATCCCAGGAGAGGCGCCCGCGTCGCGAATCGGGAGCCGAGAGGACCTGCCC
>NW_006295816.1:766030-771924 GCF_000327345.1 Myotis davidii
GCCCCCAGCGCCAGTGACGTGGCTGGTCCACGCCGGCGGGTGCTGTCAGTGTCGGAAGCCTCCCAGATTTGCGCCATTTAACACCAAAAGTGTACAAATCATCGCACTCACAGTTTTTACATTGATTATAATTCGGGTAATTGATGGCAGCATTAATTACAATGTTGGCTATATTTGATTAAATAAAATGTCTTTAGAGCTACCTCATGTTTCTTTTTGCTTTTTTTATCGCCGGCGGGTGCTGTCAGTGTCGGAAGCCTCCCAGATTTGCGCCATTTAACACCAAAAGTGTACAAATCATCGCACTCACAGTTTTTACATTGATTATAATTCGGGTAATTGATGGCAGCATTAATTACAATGTTGGCTATATTTGATTAAATAAAATGTCTTTAGAGCTACCTCATGTTTCTTTTTGCTTTTTTTATATTAAGTTGATTGGGGTGACAGGCCAGCGTGAACATGCAGGTTTCATGGGTGTCTTTTTGCCTTTTAAGATGTGGCCCCTCGGAAACTTAAAATTACTATTGGGTTCACGTTATGTTTCTGCTGGGCAGCTGGTCCCGGCTGGAAGGTGACCGCTGACCCCTGCTGAGTGCTTCCTGCGTCCCAGGCCCCCTTGTAAGCGCCTGGTGCCTACCAACTCGTCTAATGGTCACCACTGGCCTGCTGGTCAGCATCCGAGCTCTCATTCTGCCTTAAGGATGGGGAAACACAGGTTTAGTGACTTCCCTGAGGCCAGCCTGCCCGTGCTGGAGGCCTAACGCAGCGGCCAGGTGCCAGGGCCACTACTCAACCGCTAGAGCCGGCGGGGTAACCCCGAACTTGTTAAAGCCCTGGTTTCAGGTCTGGCTCTGCTACTTCCTTTCATACATATATATATTGATTGATTTCAGAGAGGAATGGAAAGAGAGATAGAAACATCAATGATGAGAGAGAATCATGGATCGGCTGCCCCGTGCACGCCCCACACTGGGAATCGAATCTGTAAGCCGGCATGTGTCCCCGACCAGCATCAAACCCACAGGCCGCGGCTCTCTCCACTGAGCCAAACCAGCTAGGGCTGGCTCAGCGACTCTCTAACCGTGTAACTTAAGGAAGTTAAGCTTCAGTTGCCTTATTTATAAAAATGAGATAATACAGTTACTAGCCTCTGTCATAGTCACTGTTCACGTGACCTTGAGGTAGTACCCTGAGGTCATTAAACTTGGACTCTGGACCCAGGCTCCTGTGTGCAACCTGCACACTGATACTTAAGAGTTATGTGAGCGTGTAGAAGATAGTTAATCTCTCATCTGTGAAACAGGTAATAATGGGCCTGCCTCATTAGGGTTTTATGTGGATCAAATGTGTTAATACAGGCAGTAAGGTGCTTAGAATGGTGCCTCGCACCTCACAAACACAGGGTACTGTTAAAGGATTATAATGAAGTGTTAACAGCATGTACCAGTATGAAGGGATGAAGAATAAAAAAATAAATGGAAAAGGTCTAGAGAACTATGTATGAACTTGGAGCCCTGGAAAGAATGTTAGGCTAATTACAGAGAACTGAAATGACTGATGTAGGTCACACGCCAATTAAGAAACCAGGTGCCTTGCCCTAGCTGGTTTGGCTCAGTGGATAGAGCGTCAGCCTACGGATTGAACGTCCCGGGTTTGATTCTGGTCAAGGGCACATGCCCGGGTTTCGGGCTTGATCCTAGGTAGGGGGTGTGCAGGAGGCAGACGATCCATGATTCATCCTTGATGTTTCTATCTCTCTCTCTCTCCCTCTCCCTTCCTCTCTGTAATCAATATATTGATCACACTTACCCAGGCTCCAGTAGGGGGACTGCCATTGCAAGCCTGAAGGCATTCATCCAACAGATTGAGTGCCTGCGTATCAGGAAGACCCTATCGGGACAATTGGTACAAAGATAAATGAAATACGTTCCTGTCCTGGTGAAATTAGCATTACTTCACACCAAAGCCCATGGGTTTTGTCTAAGCACGAACTTAAGTCTTATAGGAAAACACATAGGTGAAAGCTAAAAAAAAAAGTTCTATTGATCCCTTCTGCTCCCTGGAGCAGCCAGCCCCAAGAGCTGTCCCTGGCTTCACGAATGGAATTGGCTTTGAGCTCCTCACAAGCCGATGGCTGAGAAAATTCAGAAGTATTGGAACCTGCCGTTCCTTCTTTAAGGTGACATGTCACCATGTTCCGTGGATCCCAAGCTCAATGCCCAGGAGTCGTCCTCAATGACCCCTTCCTGCTGCCCGCTCAGGCCAACCAGGTGCTGCTGCGGCCTCAGGAGTGTCTCCATCACACGGAGGCTGCTCCGACTCCGTCCCTTTTCCCTGGACTGTCACAGCTGCCTCCCGGCCCTGCCTCCACCCCTGCGTGGGTCCAAGTGTCACAACTGCTGCACCGCCTCCTCCTGCTCCTCTGTTACAGCACCCACCACATACGTGGTAATTATTGATGTAAATGGGGCTCTGCCCTAGTGGATCGTTTCTCGATATACAGGTTCCCTGTTTTCGCCTCCCGTGGGGGAGAGCACTCCTTCCAGTCCCAGGACACCCAGGAGGAAAAGCACAGACCCCCAGCAGCTCCGCGCTGGAAAGCGTCTTACAAACATCCAGTCCCAGCTTTAAGGACATATTCTTCAGGCTCCACAAGTGCACAAAACAACTTCTCAGCGCTCTCCAATACATTTATCATGCGCGAGAAGCATGGTCTATATTTATTCATCCAAACGTTGACCACAGTGTTGGGCAGGACACAGACATGAGCAAAGCCCCGTGGTTGAGCATAGAGACGCTTCTCCTGTTTCAGTGTAAACTTCTTCCGTGGCTTTCCATTGCATTAAAATCCTGGCCATGCGTTTCAGACCCCGTGCTGTCTCTCTTTCATCTCCCTTCTTCATCTGCCGTATTTCTCACTGTGCCCAGCACCATCTGCCTCCTCTGTTTCTTTTTTTGTTTTTTTAAATCCTCACCTGAGGATAGTTTTCCATTGATTTTTAGAGAGAGTGGGAGGGGGAGAGACCTCTTGCACTCGCCCTGACCAGGGCCCAGGTCAGAGAGGAGCCAGCAACCGAGGCATGTGCTCTTGACGGGAATCAGACCCGGGACCCTTTGGTCCGCAGGCCGATGCTCTATCCACTGAGCCAAACCGGCTAGGGCTCTGTTTCTGTTTTTAGTTGAATTTATTGGGGTGACATTGGTTAATAAAATTCCATAGGCTTCAGGGGTACATTTTATCACACACCATCTGTAGATTGCGTTGTGTGTTCGCCACCCCACACCCCAGCCTTCTTCGTTTCTGGAGCTTCCCTCTCTCAGGACCCTCCTGGTGCTGATTCCTCTGTCGGTCCTAACTCGCAGGTAATAACATTTTCTGCACAGGAAACCTGGGAAGGTCTACAACAAGCATGTCAAAGTCGCAGCTGGTGGGCCACATGCCTCATTCAACACGAGTTTGCTTGCTCTACACACTATTAGAATTAATAAGAATTCTGCAAGGTTACTACATACAGTTAACATACAAAAAGGAATAGCATTTCTATATTCCAACTATCAATTACAAAATGTGATACAAAGAGAGATCACCTTCACTACAGCGAAACAGTAAAACCATACGGTACTTAGGAATAAACCCAACAATCCGATGCTATATAATAAAAGCCTAATATGCTACTTGTTCACCCAGGAGTTTGACCGCTCACTATGACGTGTGCTGACCACCAGGGGGTGGCGTGGACCATGGCAAGTGTCAGAGACGTGGCGCTGCCGGCCCCGGTGGGCCCCAATGAGAGCAGGACCATGGTGGGAGGTGGAGCAGTTGTGAGCAGGGGCCCAACTGTGCCACCAGCAGCTCTGCAGACGGCAACCAGCTGTAGCAGCAGCGGGAGATGGGGCCGCCACTCAGCTCCCAGGCACTGGGGAGGTGGGGGGAGCGGGAGCCAAGCCCCAACCGATCACCCCGCAGGTGGGATGATGGAGCAGGTGAGGGGGCAGTGCCAGGCCATGGCGGGGTGCCAGGTGGGGCTGTGAGGCTGGGGGAGTGAGCCAGGCACGATCCCTGCAGGCCACCTGAGGGACCCTACTTGTGCACGAATTCGTGCACTGGGCCTCTAGTGGGGTTATAAGACTCCTATAGAAAAACATTATAAAACCACAATTTAGAGAGAAAATATAGGGATTATCTTGATGCTTTCAAGGTAGGAATCTCTGATTGAAATTTCTTAGATAAATTGTCAGATAAATTCACAATTTTTACATACCAATTTTTATCATAACTTATGATGTTTATGTTAGAATTCCATGGGGGAGAGAAATATAATTACACTAGCGGCCTGGTGCACAAAAATGCATGCACTGGGGGAGGGGGGGGTCTCTCAGTCTGGCCTCACCCTCTCACAGTCTGGAAGCCCTCAGGGGATGTCCTACAGACGGCTTCGGCCTCCCTCTGTGGGAGGGGCCTGGGCGGGTGGGCTATCAGGGGACAGCGCCCCCCCCATCAACCCACCGTGGCCGCAGCTGACCTCCCTCTGTGGGAGGCACCTGGGCAGGTAATCGGGGGATGGTGCTGGCACCCCTCCATCGCCCCTCCGCCACCGCCGGTTGCCGCTCCCGCCGCTCCCATCACCGTTCCCTCCCTCTGCCCGCTGGCATGCACCTTGGCTGGCCTGGTGCCACCTGCTCCCCACCAACTGGTCGTTCCACTGTTTGGTGGTTGACTTACATATTACGCTTTTATTATATAAGATGGATTAGAATTTGAATAGGTGAAGTCATTGAATCACGTCAAGAACCCATAAAAATGTGGCAGAGCCTAGAGGTGTGGCTCCGTGGTTGAGCATTGACCCATGCACCGAGAGGACGCCGGTTCTATTCTCGGTCAGGGCGCATGCCCGGGTTGTGAGCTCGATCCCCTGTGGGGGGCGTGCAGGAGGCAGCCGATCGATGTTCTCTCTCACCAATGTTTCTATCTCCCTCTCTCTCTCTCTCTCTCTAAAATAATAATATTTTTTAAAGTAGCAGAATCCAGACTTGACCTCGTATCCTGAGTCTCAGGGGGGAGCCTGTCGAAACCACCCCATCTTTCATCTTTGAAACTGTGCAGTGCAGGCACGTGGCAGACATGGGCTGACGACTCAAAGCCCCTGAGCACCAACCACCCACCTGCCCGACGCCTTTGCAGCTGGGAGGGTGACGTGCCTCCCTGGATGGAGCTTTCAGGTAAGTCTTTCCTTTTTTGTTCTTTAATATTTTTATTGATTTCAGAGAGGAAGGGAGAGGGAGGGAGAGATAGAAGCATCAGTGATGAGAATCATGGATCAGCTGCCCCCTGCACACCCCGCACTGGGGATCGAGTCCACAACCTGAGCCCGTGCCCTGACTGGGAATCGAACCGTGACCTCCTGGTTCATATGTCGACACTCAACCACTGACCCGCACCGGCCGGGCTCAGGTAAGCCTTTAAAAAGACAAACCCAGCTTCCTTTCCTCCTCCCGCCTGGATAGGGGCACAGTGCCTACAGGTGTGTGAACAACCATCTGAAGACAATAAGAACAAGAGCCATGAGCTGCGGGGGGGGGGGGGGGGGGGGGGGGAATGTGGGGACCAGGTCCCTAACACCCGTCGTCCGCAGTCCCTATCTTTCCCTGCCTTCCTGCCAAGAGAGAAGAGTAACCCGACCCCACGCCATCCTTCGTCAACAAACCTCCTTTGTTATTCGCAGCAAAATGCCTCCCACCTGGCTCCTGGGTAAACGCTGCGGACTGCGGGCTGAGAAATGCCACCGCCGCCCCAGCTCTGCACCGTGTGGCCTTGCACGTGGGTTAGCCGTCTCCCGTCTCTGGGCCCCGGGTCCCTCATCTCCGTCAGGGGAAGTCGAAGGAGACGGTCC
>NW_006295816.1:772844-774758 GCF_000327345.1 Myotis davidii
AGGTCCATCCTGGCTGCCGACCCTCTAGGGCCGAGCCGGGCCTGGGAGCTCGGTGACCCTGCGCCTCCTCTCGGTGAGGGGGTGCGTCCCCCCTGCTGGCGCTTTGCTCCTGGTCCCGTCCCGGGGGCGGCGGGGCTGGTGGCATCGTCCGCATCCTGAGGCGATGAGAGGGGGTCGGGAACACGGGGTGACGTGCCCGAGAGCACACAGGCCGCGAAGGAAGCTCTGGAACTAGAAACCACACCGTGGGTCCTGGGCCCAGGCTCTTCCCACGACGCCTGATGGTCCCCCCTTTCCCCTTCCTCCCCTGGACCCACTTCCTGGTACAAGTCACAACTGCTCTCAGCTGTGATCCCAGCTGCTCACCCCACTGCCCTCCGCTCCGGCACGTGGCAGGCTCCGCAGACGCCTGGCGCCCCCCAGTTCTCCTTCCGTCCTCCATTCTGAACCCTCAGTCCCCATCCAGCCCCCTAGCTTCTTTCCCACCCTGACTCCAAGCGCCCCGTCCTGCCTGGAGCTCCCGGGCTCCGTCAACCTCAGAACATGGGCCTTTGCAGGCCAACGGACTGAGACAACCCTCGTCTCGGCTCTGTTATCTCTTCTTCCAACCTCTTGTTCAGCATCCGAGGTCCCTAGAGAGGTGAGACCTGGTCAGGGACGTGGCCAGTGACCGGAGGGCCCATCGAGACCCCCCAGCCCACAGGCCAAGCAGGGACTGTACCTGTGGAGTTGATTAGTCAGAACAGAACAGAGCGGAGCGGGGCCCTGGCCAGTGTGTCTCAGTGGTTGAGCTTCCACAGTTCTGGTCCCGGTCAGGGCACAGGCCCGGGTTGGGGGCTCGATCCCCAGTGTGGGGCGTGTGAGAGGCAGCCGATCCATGATTCTCTCTCATCACTGATGTTTCTCTCTCTCCCTTTCCCTTCCTCTCTAAAATCAATAAAAATATATTTAAAAAAAACAACTATTCTTTAAAAAAAAGCGCGTGCGTGTGTGTGTGGAGGGGGGGCTGTGAGGAGCAGGAGTAGCAGCAGAGCAGGCACCAGCTCCAGCCGGTCGTGCCCGGTTGCGGGAATGTGGGCAGTGAGGTGGGAGGAGATGGGATGATGGGCCACCTTTTATGTGCAGCATCCTGGCTGCTGCGTGTTGGCAACTAACAAACATTTTAAAAAATACTGTGCAGGCCGAACACGTCTGTGGGCTGGTGGTTCTCGGGGTGCTTTGATCCAAACCCTCCTTCCCGTGGAGGAGGGGGCCCACATCCTGGAGCAGGTTCACAGGAGGGAGGGAGGCAAGACCCAAACCCCGACCGCGGGTCCCTCAGAAGCTGGAACTTCGGCCTCGTCAGCAGCCTCCCGTCTCGTGAGAGCTGCTCCAGGAAAGACATCGGAGAAAAGACACAAAGGAAGGGATGGCCCTGGCTGCTTCGGCTCAGCGGATAGAGCGTCGGCCTGCGGACTGAGGGGTCTGGGTTCGATTCTGGTCAAGGGCACACATCCCGGTTGCAGGCTCCTCCCTGGCCGGGGCTCATGCAGGAAGCAATCAATCGATGCGTCTCTCTCACGTCGATGTTTCTCTCTGGCTTCCCCTCTCTCTCCCACTCTCTCTAAAAATCAGTGGGGAAATATCCTCGGGTGAGGATTTAAAAAAAGAAGGGAATCTTTTCAGAGGTGCCCACCGTAGCTCCTTGCGCTCCTTCTCTTCGCGTGAAATCGAACATGGGCAGCTTGGAACAAACGGGCTTATGTTTGGGGAAGAGCTGCATGTGCTCACGGGAACCCCGTGGGCATGGCCCACGCCGACCGATTAGGATGCGGGGGCTCTGCAGGAGCGTTCTCTAAACTTTTATTTGGAAATAACTTCAAACTAAGTGAGAAGAAGCAAGGATAAAAACAGCACAGAGAACTCGCCTACACT
>NW_006295816.1:774831-777864 GCF_000327345.1 Myotis davidii
ACACGCCACCCACAAATATTTCGGGAGCCATTGGAGTGTGGTGTGGGTCCCCTAGGTTACGGCTTGTTACCCCTAAACACTTGAGTGTGTGTTCCCAGTAATAAGGATATTTCCAATAATCAATACAGATGTCAACCTCCATGCGTTTAGCGTTGACTCGGGAGTTGTGGCGAACCTCCCGTCTGTGTCCGGTTTTGTCAATGGATCCAATAAGGTCCCTCAGGACAGGGTCTAGTCCAGGATCAAAGGTCACCTTCAGGCGTCATGTCTCTCTAATTTCCGTTCGTGTGGAGCCTTTTCACAGTCTTTGTGTGTGTGCCTGTGTTTTTAGACGTAAATGTTTCTGAAGACTAAAGCTCCCCCTTTTTTAAAAAATCCTCCCCCAAGGATATGTTTTTGTATTGACTTTAGCGAGAGAGGAAGAGAGAGAGAGAAACACTGATGTGGGAGAGAAACATCAATCGGTTGCCGCCTGTGCTCGCCCTGACCGGGAAGTGAACCCCCAACCTTTTGGTGTACGGGACGACACTCTAACCTACTGAGCCACCCGGCCGGGACAAAGCTCCTCTTTTTTATTTATTTATGTATTTATTCATTTTTAATATATTTTTCATTGAGTTCAGAGAGGAAAGGAAAGGGAGAGAGAGAGAGAGACATCAATGATGATGAGAGAGGATCATTGGCCAGCTGCCTCCTGCACGCCCCACACTGGGGACCGAGCCCACAACCCGGGCCTGTGCCCCGACCGGGGAATGGAACGGTGACCTCCTGGTTCCAAGCCCTAAGGCCCGCGGCCGGACCAAGGCCCCCTTTTAATTTCAATGGGTCCCCCCTGGGTGTCTGGTGGTCCTCATGGTTAGACTCCGGACGCGTCCTGGTCTGCAGTGCCGCACGCGTGATGGCGTGTCCTCAGCACATCCTACCGGGAGGCATGTGGCGCCCATCTGGCCCTCCCTGGGGAGGTTCATTTTCATTCCCATCTGATTTCTCGCGGGTGCTGTTACTATTTTTTCCCTCTCAGCTCACAGGCAAGCTGCGGAGAGAAACTTGACACACGCTTACATGCGGCTTCCATCCAGTCACCCCCTAAATATAGCCCCTCGGCCGAGGCCTGGCTGGACCAGGCCCTCCTGTGATGGCGGCAGCGACGGGTCTCCATCCCACCGCCCCCCACACGCGCCTGTTGACATGAAGCATTTTGGTGGACACCATGCCTCACCCCCCTTCTCGAGGGGGGCAGTTTTTTAAAAATGTATTTTTATTGATTTCAGAGAGGACTGGAGCAGGAGAGAGAATCACCGATCGGCTGCCTCCTGCACGCACCACACTGGGGATCGAGCCCACAACCCGGACCTGTGCCCTGCCCGGGAATCGAACTGTGACCTCCTGGTTCCTAGGTTGACGCTCAATCACGGAACCACGCCAGTGTGGCTCAGTGGTTGAGCGTCAACCTAGGAACCAGGAGGTCACGGTTCGTTTCCAGGTCGAGGGCACATGTCAAAGTTGGGGACGCGATCCCCAGTGGGGGGCCTGCAGGAGTCAGCCAGCCGATCGGTGATTCTCTCTCATCATTGATGTTTCTATCCTTCTCTCCCTATCTCTTCCTCCCTGAAATCAATAAAAAATATTTTTTTTAAAAAATCAGGCCCTATATTTCGATTTCTAACAACAATTTGGAAAATTTGAAGATAGATAAAGGACCATTGGGAAGGTTAAAAGAAACAATTCGCCTATCTTGCTGGGCCCGTAGTGTGCGGAGAGGTACATGTTATCTAGAACACGGGGAATTGTTATGTGTGAATTGGTTCATTTCAATAAGCATCTACTAAACACCTCCCCTGGACCAAGGTCCTGTGCTTGGAGCTAGAGGTGAAATGAATGAGCCTTCACAGAACTCCCAGTCCAGTCCAGAGGAAGAAAAAGACAGTTAATTCCACTCCTAAGTATTTACCCAAGGAAATGAAAACATACATCCACACCCAGCTGGTGTGGCTCAGTGGCTGAGCGTTGGCCCACGCACCAAGAGGTCGCTGGTTCGATTCCTGGTCAGGACACAGGCCCGAGTTTTGGGCTCGATCCCCAGTAGGGGGTGCGCAGGAGGCAGCTGATGGATGTTTCTCTTTCATCGATGTTTCTATCTCTCTCTCCCTTCCTCTCAAAAAATCATATTTAAAAAAAAATTTTTTAATACACAAAGATTTGTTCAAGAAGGTTCATGACAACTTTATTCTTAATAGCCCCCACCTGGAAATGGCTCAGGGACCCAGCAATAGATGCAGGGATAAAAGGCCGCAGTACACCCCCACAGAGGATACGATTCAGCAGTAAAGGGGAGCTAGCTGCTGATTTGATGTCGCATGTCTGAACCCCAAAAGCTGCGTGGGAGGAGCCCTGTGCGCTGTGATGGCATGTACAGAGAGCTCAGAAACAGGCAGGACTGGGAAACCATCGGACGAGGGGCTCCTGGGATGGGGGCAGGGGAGGGGTTGCTGGAAAGGGCAGGAAGGAAGTGAGTGGCGAGATAGTGCTGGTACGGTGCTCGGGTCAGAGGGCACAGGGTTATGTCCCTGTCCAGGTTCAGCAAATGCACGTTTCAGGTTTGTCTGTGTCATTGTCCATAAACTGCCCAGCAACATAAAGACATGGAACTCCACTGAATGGAGTACATCCCGGAGTATTTAGAGAGACGTGTGCTGATGTCCAGAATTAACTCTGAAATGTATCAGAAGCGAGGCGGATTGGTAGATGGACAGCAGCAGGGAAGAGGGGGAGAAATGCGACAAAACAAGCATCATACGTGTGAATGGTAGAAACAAGAGGCTAGAGAAGTGGGTGTTAACTAAAGTTCTCCCACCTTCGCTGTAATTTATTTTTAAATATGTTTTATTGATTTCAGAGAGGAAGGGAGAGAGAGAGAGAGAGAGAAACATCAATGATGAGAGAGAATCGTGGATCAGCCGCCTGCTGCACGCCCCACACTTTGCTGTACTTTTAAAATGTTTCCTAATAGCCGAAACCGGTTTGGCTCAGTGG
>NW_006295816.1:777878-779489 GCF_000327345.1 Myotis davidii
TGATCGATGTTTCTCTCTCATCGATGTTTCTAACTCTCTATCTCTCTCCCTTCCTCTCTGTAAAAAATCAATAAAATATATTTAAAAAAATAAAATAAAATAAAATAAAATGTTTCCTAATAAAACTCCGGGGGAGAGACAGTGCTTTTCCGTTCACGTTGGACTTTGGTCACCGGCGTGGTGGGGAGCCAGCTTTCGCTTCTGAGGGAGCACACAGGAGCAGGTCGTTTCTGCTGGGGACGGAGGGAGCGGGTCAGGGAGAGGCTCGGAGAGGAGGTGCCCTAGCACTGGGCCTGAAAGAGGAGATTTAACGGCAGAGGGGGTGGGGAGGGCACCCCGGGAGGGAAACGGGGCAGCGGAATTCCCGGCCCTTCTCGGAAGCTGCAGGAGAGCAGAGAATGGAGGGAGAGGAGGCTGATGAGCCCCCTGTGCCCAGGACGCCTTAGCCTGACAGATGGACAAGGGCATCTGGTGTGGGCTCAGCAGTGGGCAGCCACTGAGCAGGATGCATGTGCAGAGTGTGTGCGCATGCATGGCTGCAAGTATGTGCGTGTGTATGGCCGCATGCATGTGCATGTATGTGTACGTGTGTGTGTGCCTGCACGTGTGTGTGATCTGACAGCCAGGATAGAGAACAGTGGAGTGGGAGTGGGAGTGGGGAGGACAGCCAGGCTGTGGTAGAGTTTTCTGTTGCTTTTATTAGCAAGCTGAAAGCAAGGGCAATTTTTGTGACAGAATGTGGTCAAGACATGACCTTCCTGAAGGTGAGAAATTTTTAAAATTTTTTAAATTTATTGATTTGAGAGAGAGAGAGACCAATTCGCTGTTCCACTTATCTGTGCATTCACTGTTGCTTCTTTCATGTGTCCTGACCGGGATTCGAACCGCAACCTCGGTTTACCAGGACAACGCGCTAACCAGCTGAGCACCCAGCCAGGGTGAGAGGGCTTTAAAAGAGCAGGAAGAGAACTGGGTTTGTCCCAGTTCCCAGCTCCCTGGGAACTTTGATCCTTAAAGACTTCCTGTTCCCTCGGAGGCGCTGGGCTGTCCACGGACCTCCCCTCTGGCCCTCGGCCACGGCCCAGACAATGGAGCGCCCGCCCGCAGGGCCCTCCAGAGAGAACAGAGCTGAGCCCTGGCCGCCCTGCCATCCTCGCCTTCCCGCCCGGCGCCCGACTCCTCCTCCGTGAATGGCCTGCCTTGGGCGGCTTGTCCTCTGTGCTGCCTCCCAGGTTCAAGGGGCTGCTCCGCTCAGGCCCTCGCCGGTGTGGCTCGATGGATAGAGCATCGGCCTGTGGACTGAAGGGTCCCGGGTTCGATTCCAGTCAAGGGCATGTACCTTGGTTGTGGGCACATCCCCAGTAGGAGGTGTGCAGGAGGCAGCTGATCGATGTTTCTCTCTCATCGATGTTTCTAAAACTCTATCCCTCTCCCTTCCTCTCTGTAAAAAAATCAATCAATCAATCAATCAATCAATAAATAAAGGCCCAATGACATCTGCTGCTTCCTGGGGACAGGAGTCCTCCAGACACAACCATTCATTGAGCAAGTCCTGAACCGTCACCTGAGAGTCAGCTGCGGGGGCAGAGAGAGACGGGCGCAGAGAGAGAC
>NW_006295816.1:779577-781326 GCF_000327345.1 Myotis davidii
GGAATGGGCCCAGGAAGCCTGACCACACTCTCCACAGCACCGAGACCGCGGGGGGAGCTCACGGTTTCCTGGTGGAGGATCCGTGGCCGTGGAAGAGCCGTGCGCCTCCAGGAGCAGCACCCAAAGCTTCCACCAGACCCGGCCGGCCTATGGGCCTGGAGGTCACAGTTCAGTTCCGGGTCAGGGCATGTGCCCGGTTGCAGACTCGATCCCCAGTGTGTGTGTGTGTGTGTGGGGGGAGGTGCAGGGCCAAGAAGTAGATTAATGATTCTCTCTCGCTGATGTTTCTCTCTCTCCCTCTCTCTCTGAAATCAATAAAAAATATATTTTAAATAAATTTGAAAAATAACAGAGACATAGAATCATCAAATAGACGTCAAACCTCAAAGGGAAGGCAGAGGAGGGGGAGCGGTGGGGGGGTAAGAGATCAACCAAAGACGTTGTATGCATATAAGCATAACCAACCAATGGATACAGACACTATGGGGGTGAGGGCATGTGCTGGGGGTGGCTTGGGAGAGGTCAATGGGGAAAAAAGGAGTAAGGGCTCCCCGGTGTGGGGTGGAGACAGGGTTGCTGCTTGGGGGAGGCGGTCCCTCCAGGCCTGGCTCTGGGCGTGGCTCCCAGGCTCCCTGAGCCGGCAGCCCCTGTGGATACCCGGCTCCTCACGTGTGGGCGCAATATGGGCTGCAGAAGAATGCGGCTCAGATGCCAAGCCCGCCAGGCCCTCCGCCTCCTGGGGGCGGGGACCGTGTCCTCGGTCCTTGCTCGCCAGATGGCGAGAGCCTCCTGCCTCGGTCGGCCTGCGGAGTCCCCTGGGTGTGCGGCAAGTCTTCATCCACGCGGCTGTTCTTTTAGGGCCTTGCCCGCTGCCTGGGCTCAGGGGCTCACAGTCCCCAGGGAGACAGCAGGTCCCTGGGAGCCCCAGAGCTCTGAGCAGACCAACCTTCCCCCTCAGGATCGGTGGTGACGTAAAATATTTCTGAAGCCCGGCCGGCGTGGCTCAGGGGTGGAGCATCGACCGATGAACCAGGAGGTCACGGCTGGATTCCTGGTCAGGGCACATGCCCAGGTTGCAGGCTCCATCCCCAGAGGGGGGCGTGCAGGAGACAACCAATCAATGGTTCGCTCTCTCCCTCTCCCTTCCTCTCTGAAATCAATAAAAATATATTTTAAAAATAAAAGCTCTACCCGGTCTGGCTCAGTGGATAGACCATCGGCCCACAGACTGAAGGGTCTCGGGTTCGATTCCAGCCAAAGGCACGTCCCGTGGTTGTGGGCTCCATCCCCGGCCCTGGTCTGGGCACATGGGAGAGGCAACCAGTCCATGTGTCCCTCTCACATCGATGTTTCTCTGTCTCTCCCCCTCCTTCCACTCTCTCTATCAATGGAAAAACATCCCCGGGTGAGAATTAAACAAGCCAAAACAATAAATTACGTCGGAAAGCTCTCGGACACTCTTCCCTTTCGGCGGTGGGGTCGGATGCCCTGCCCTTGGGTGTGGGCGGACTTGGTGACTCGCTTGGAACGCGGACCGTGCGGTGGCAGCGATGCTACGACTTCAGAGGCCGCGTCATGACACGGTCACCGCTCCCGCCTGACCCCTCTCTCCCACGGCTCAGTCCCAGGGAAGTCAGGCCCAGGGTCTGCCGGATGGCCCCGCGAGGGAGGCCCTGGGCAGGAAGCCGGCCGGCGTGCCAGGCCTGCGCGGGGCCGCGGGGAAGGGGTCCCCCAGCCAGAAGCCTGCGG
>NW_006295816.1:781460-783066 GCF_000327345.1 Myotis davidii
GTTAGCCCACCCCCGGCCTCTCTCTAGGGCCCCTGCTCTCCGGCCACACGGACCTGCTCTCTGCTCAAAGCTACACATTTTTACTGGAATCTTCTCTGTGCCAACCCAGACCAGACACTGCGGGGTGGCAAGGAGCCAGCCAGACCAGCCAGCCTCTGTCTTCACGGGCTTCGGGTCACGTCTCCCCCGCGCAGGGCCTGTGGACTGCGTCTTCTCCGGACCGAGAAGGGCTGCAGCCCTTGGCCAGCACTGTCTGGGCCCGGACAGTCCACCCTCAGGTGCAGAGAAGCCCTGTGAACACAAACAGGAAACTTGTGCTACAGTCTGTAGTGTGATAGACGTCCCCCCAGCAGTCACATGACAGTACGTAACAGCACCAGAGCAACACACTGCGCACCGTAAACTTACACAACGTCGCACATCAAAGTTATTCCACTAAAGAAAAATGGTTAAAAAATATTTTCAAGCCCAACCGGGCGTGGCTCAGTGGTTGAGCATCAACCCTGGAACCAGGTCACCGGCTGGATTCCCAGTCAGGGCACATGCCCGGTTTCGGGCTCGATCCCCATCAATGATTCTCTCTCATCGTTGCTGTTTCTACCTCTCTCTCCCTCTCTCTTCCTCTCGGAAATCAATAAAAACATATATTTTTAAGTGTGGAGGGGGCAGGCAATTCAGAAGAGATGACCTCAGGGAGTCCGAGGCCCTCGCCAGGAACACACAGCCGACTCCTGTGCCGCGACCGGCCCCTCCTCTCCCCTCCCTGCGCCAGCCGGTGGGTAAGAACCCCTCCGGGCATTTCTCTGGGCTCACGGCACCCAGCACTGATGCCAGCGGGGAATCCCAGGAGCTGGCGCTCCCATCCGGGACCAGCCCGCAGAGAGGGCCGTGGAGCCGGGCGTGGCTCTCGGGGCGCCCAGGTGAGAGCCCCGCCCAGGGCCGTGGTGAGGATTTATAGGAAAGGAGCCCTGACCAGAGACCGGCCGAAACCCGCCAGGCACCACGCAGCCACACGTCTGCACCCGCCTGTCCCAGGCCTGAGACCCGGTCCTGGGCTCCCTCCCCTAAAGCATGGGAGACGCAGACGACGGAGCGCCCGCGGGGCCTCGGAAAGAACAGTCTGAGACCTGCTTTCCTTGCCTCCCGCCCGCCCCGCGCCCACTCCTCCTCCACGAGTGGGTTGTGTTGGGCGGCTTGTCCTCCGAGCTGCCTCCCAGGTTCAAGGCTGCTCTGCTCGGGCCTGCTGGTGTGGCTCGGTGGGTCGAGTGTCAGCCTACGGACTGGACAGGAGCAATGCTCTTACTGATGTCAGAGGGGAAGGGAGATTCGGTCAGGGGCACATGCCTGGGCTGTAGGCTCGACCCCCAGTGTGGGGTGTGCCCCTGACCAGGGATGGAACCGTGACCTCCTGGTTCAGAGGTCGGCACTCAACGCCGACCGGCCCTCCTCTCTGTGGGCAGCGAGCGGGTGGGAGACGCTGGGATGTGACCCCCTTGTGGGAGCGCCATAACCAAAGGGCAGCGGCGAGCAGTGCCCAGGGACCGGGGTTGCCCCGCGGGTGGTCCCCGAGCGGGCGCTGGTGGTGCTGGGTTACCGAGGCCCCGGC
>NW_006295816.1:783138-784260 GCF_000327345.1 Myotis davidii
CCTCTGCCCTGAGGCCGCGAGGGCCACTCAGCAGGCAGTGTCCGTGCCAGGCAGACATGATGTCATTCCTGCATCTGGAAACCGCAGCCCCGCCCTCTGGTCCCCGGAGGCTCCCCAAGTTCCGCTCTCCGTATCCCCAACCTCCTCTTCCAGGCTCCCCAGGAACTGAGTCAGGGCCTCCCGGGCTGCTGTCCAAACAGCTCCTTCTCATCACCCCCTCCCCTGTCCCTGGGGAGAGAACAATATGACCTTAAACAAAGGCCACTCACTGCAGGGCCCAGTGGACGCTCACCACTCACAGCCACATGCTCCCGGCAGAGCCCCCGGCCCCTCTCGGGGCCCCAGGCGCTAAGGGTGCTGCTCACATTCACGAGGTTCGAGGTTCAGGGGAGAGGAGCAGGCCTGTTTCAAATCAGAAACTCGGGTGTTTGATCCCGGCTCCGCCCCCTTATTAAATTATTATTTTATTGATTTCAGAGAGGGAGAAGGAGAGAGAGGGAGAAACAACAATGACGAGAGAGAAGCATAGACTGGCTGCCTCCTGCACGCCCCCTGCTGGGGATCGAGCCCGCAACCTGGGCCTGTGCCCTGATGGGGAATTAAACCCGGGACCCTTAGGTCCACAGGCTGACGCTCTATCCACTGAGCCACACCGGCTAGGGCTTTTTCTAGAAACTTCATCTACATGACTCACCAGAATATGCTGTTGCGTCTGGCTCCTGCAGTCTGCATGGCATGTTGTGGTCCATCCATGTTGGGACACGTGTCAGGAGCTCACGCCTTTTCGCGCCCATCGATGGGCGAGTCACCGGGGGTTACCCCCTCCCCGGGATGGACCCTGGGGTGGGGCTGTTCTGCTGTGATCGCTCCAGAGCAAGCCCTGGCTGGACCGCTGCTTTCACATTCCAGTGTGAAAGGTCAACCCCACGTACCAGCCCTCCCCTCCTACCCCGCCTGCCCTGAGGTGTCACCGCTGCTGTCAGAGGGTCAGGGAGACTCCTTCCCAGGCTGACCGGTCCCAGCCCGGAGATCAGGTCCAGACCTCTGCCCAGGCCCGTCACCCCGCGGCCTCGGCTGACCCCCGGCTGACCCCCGGCCCTCCTCACAGGGGCGGGGCGGGAG
>NW_006295816.1:784805-785026 GCF_000327345.1 Myotis davidii
CCCACACCTTCCAGCAGCAGCCCCCAGTCTCTCTGGGTCAGCCACGTCCTGCGGAGGCAGAGGGGCTGCACCCACCGCCCCAGGCCGGGGGGGAAGGAGACTTCTGGAGGGAGAGGCCCAGGGGCCCAGCCAGGAAGGTGGCGAAGGGGAGCAGAGGGTGGGAGGTGATGGGCCCGGGCCCCGGGGGAGGCCACTCTGCTGTTCCCGTCTGCGAGCAGGCT
>NW_006295816.1:785156-786314 GCF_000327345.1 Myotis davidii
GAGCCCGAGGGGGGGCAGTGAAGGATGGAGAAAAGACCGATGAGAGAAGAGAGCTGGGTCCGGGTGGGACGCCGTCCCCTCTGACGGAGAGCTAGCGACAGCGCCACGGCCTGCAAGCCGAGTCCTTATTTTATAGCAGATTCCACGAGGCACAGTGAGGGCGTGGCCACAACGTTCTCGCGGGACTCAAATCCACTCAGTTACAGGCACCTGCTCACGCTCTGTTACTGCCCCTCCCGCAGCCCACATCACTCAGCCACGTGCCCACAGGCTCGGACCATCAGGCCAAGCTTATAACTACAGTGGGGCCTGACTAACGAGTGGCCTAACGAGTTTTTTGAGATACCAGCTGTCTCTTGGCCGTTTTGCATTGAGTTGACTGAGTAATTTGAGTTAACGAGCTCCTGAACAGTCTCGGAACGAATTAAACTCGTAAGTCAAGGCCCCACTGTATAGACTTTGGCTGTAATCGTGCTGGGGCCTTTGCCCTCCAAGCCGGGACCTGCACGTGGCTTCATCATGAGAGGACCGAGCCCTCTCATTAGTCCTAGGACTTTGAACGTGTCCAAACGCTGTAGCCGCTCTCCACAGGTGGCCACCGGCAGCCGGCACTCTGTTCCTGGCGAGCCAGCCCCTCGGTGCCCGTTCACCCACTACCTCGCCGGGCTTCCAGAGGACTCGGTGGAGCCGATCTTCATGGCTGTTGATTTTGCTGTTTTCGTGCTGACGTGGGAGACAGATGGACCCGACGTGGAAAAGCTGTTCCCTGCGGGCTGGACTCCTGCGAGTCATACCTGGGATTGCTGAGTTCTCACCGGCACCGAGTCCCTCAGCTGATGTCATCTCGTTCTGAAACCACCCAGCTACTCCCGCAGCGCGCAGGTAACGCCTGAGGGTCCCCCACCCATTCCTCATCCCTCATCCACTCCGCTGTCTCCAAGTTCTGTGGTCACCTGTGCTCAGCCCCGGGCCTGGGGTCAGCCCACAGCTGTCAGCACGCCGCCCCCCGAGGCAGCCGACGTCTGGGCAGGTGTGAAGCCTGCAGACCCGACAGGCGCCTGCTTCAGCCCAGCCTGCCTGGCCACCATCCCGGTCCCGCTGGGAGCTGGCCCCGGCCAGGGCCTGTCCTTCTCCGCACTGCACGCCCAGGTGTCTGCT
>NW_006295816.1:786337-787830 GCF_000327345.1 Myotis davidii
GCCTGCAGCCGGATCCGAGCCTCACTCACTGGAACGGGCTCCGGGGAGCGAAATGCCCGTGGTGTCCGGTGCCCGGGGAGAGGCATGGCAGCCTTGGGACCTGAGCAGCCAGGGGCAGTTTCTCGCCCTCTTCCAACTCCAGCAAAGGTCCCAACCCCCCTCCTGAACCACCCCCTCCGGAGGCAGCAGGAGCTGGGAAGAGAGGGAACGTGGCTTCCCGGCCTGACTGGGGGCAGCACGTCTCCTGACGGCACAAGCACCTAGAGGGGGCTGCTGGGCTCACGCACCCGAAGTCCAGGCCCAGGGCTGAAGGCCCAGAGGGTGGCCTGTCCTGGTCCTCGGGGGTCAGCCTCCGCCAGCCTCTGCCTCCCCTCCCCCCGGGCTGCTTTGTGCTGAGCGGGGAGAGGCCCCTCCGCTCAGCCTGCTCCGGCTCCTGTGTCTCCCGCGTGCTGTGCCCAGGGCCTTCTGTCGTTTACTTTGCTCAAGATTCACGGGTCGTTGCGGATTTTGTGCGTCCAAGCTTCTCAGTAGGCCTGCTTTCTTTCCTTCTTCTTTTTTTAAAGGTTTTAAAATGGATTTTTAGAGAGAGGGGAAGGGAGGGGGAAAAACACCAATCAGCTGCCTCCTGCATGCTCGCTAGGGCCCCTGGGATGGAGCTGGAAACCCAGGCCTGCGCCTGGACCAGGAACCAATCGGCGACCTTTCGGTGCTCTCGGGACAACACCCAACCAACCGAGTCACACCGGCCAGGGCCCTCAGGCAGTCTTTCTTATACATACATATAGTTTTAATACATCTTTATTGATGTCAGAGAGGAAGGGAGAGGAGGAGAGAGAAACATCAATGATGAGAGAGAACCACTGATCGGCTGCCTCCTGCGCGTCCCCCATCGGGGATGGAGCCCGCAACCCGGGCCTGTGCCCTGACCGGGAATCGAACCTTGACCTCCTGGTTCATAGGATGACGCTCAACCACTGAGCCCCGCCAGCTGGGCATGTATTTATGAAAAACACACACTGACACCCTAGGCCAGGGGTGGGCAAACGTGTTGACTCGAGGGCCACCATGGGTTCTTAAACTGGACCGGAGGCCGGCACAAAAGCATGGATGGAGTGTTTGTGTGAACTAATATAAATTCAAAATAAACATCATTACATAAAAGGGTGCGGTCTTTTTTTTCAATAGTTTTATTCATTTCAGATGGGCCGGATCCGGCCCGCAGGCCGTAGTTTGCCCACGGCTGCCCTAGTCGGTTGCTCAGTGGGTAGAGCGTCGGCCTGTGGACTGAAGGGTCCTGGGTTTGATTCCAGCCAAGGCACCTGGAGCACATGCTTGGTCGAGGCCTGAACAGCAGTCACTCGGGCAGGCAGCTCCAGCCCCAGCTCCTGGAAGGCAAATGCCGGAGGAGACTGACTGGGACACCACCGCCACCTGGTGGTGCGCCCCGGCAATGGCAGCGGTCCCCGCAGGCGGCCGCGCCCCACCCGGCCCCG
>NW_006295816.1:788098-808809 GCF_000327345.1 Myotis davidii
CCCGCCCCTGCAGGAGCTCAGCACTGCAGCAGCCTCCTCTCCGATGGTTTTGAGATAATTTCATACTTAAAGTTGCAAGAATAGTACAAAGAACTCCCTTGTGCCCTTGACCAAGAGTCATTAATTCTTTAAATGAATGAATGAGATTCAGCAGCTTGTACACTAAGGAACACTGTCCTTTCTTTTCTTAAAAAATTTTTTTTCAGAAAGGGAGAGGGAGAGAAACACCGATGAGAATCACTGATTGGCTGCCTCCTGCATGCCCCCCACTGGGGATTGAGCCCAGAACCCGGGCCTGTGCCCGACCAGGAATCAAACCCGGGACCGGTCATCAGGACACAGGCCGACGCTCAATCCATTGAGCCAAACCAGCCAGGGCAAGAGTCGTTCATTCTTGAGCATCCACTCCATTTGCTTCCTCCCGTCTCTTTTACAGCCGATCAGTGTTCTCATCGTGAACGTGCATGTGCACACACGTTACATATAGTCCTTAACCTTAGCTTCAGTGCCTTTCCTGGGAATAAGGGTGTTTTTATTAGCTTTATGGAATTATCAAATTCAGAAAATTTAACATTGAGACAAAACGTCCTTCATAGCGTTGTTGTCGGTCTTGGTCTAGGAACCCGTTTCATTCAGTTGTCATGTCATTTTGGATCTTTATTGGTCAATGTATCACATGTCCCCTTCTTCCCCCATGCCTTTCCCCACTCCCCGCTGGCTCACGTGCCTTACGTCTCCTGTAACCTAAATCAGTCTCCCAGCCTCTCTCTGTCTAGTATAATGTCGCCATAAGGAAAGTCCAAGCCGCCCGGCCGGTGTGGCTCAGTGGTTGAGCATTGACCTATGAACCAGGTCACTGTTGGATTCCCAGTCGGGGCACAGGCCCAGGCTGCAGGCTCGATCCCCAGTGTGGGGCGTGCAGGAGGCAGCCGATCAATGATTCTCTCATCACTGATGCTCCTCTCTCTCTCCCTCTCTAAAAGTGAAAAAACAAAATAAAAAACCAGAAACGTCCAAGCCTGTGGAGAATTCCAAACTGATGACACGCGGAAGAGCAAGAACCCAGATGCTCCGATGAATAAGTTTTGCAGCGTCCTTGATGCATCTGTGATCAGGAGGGAATGCAGGAAGGCTGCGTGCAGGTGGGAGACAGCAAGGCAGGGACTGGATTACGGAGCTATTTCCAGCCGGTGTGCGGCAGGGATCTTTACAACACACAACATTTAAAAACATAAAAATAAAACACGCAACACCCGACTAATTTGGTCAGGGGCACTGATCACTTTTCCCTTCGATTGTCAAATTTAAGAAATAACAACTGCCACCCTGGCTGGTTGGCTCAGTGGATAGAGCGCTGGCCTGCAGACTAAAGGGTCCCAGGTTGATTCTGGTCAAGGGCTCAATCCCCAGTAGCGTGTGTGCAGGAGGCAGCCAATCAATGCTCCTCTCATCATTGATGTTTCTATCACTCCCCCTTTCCCTCACTGAAATAAATAAAAAAATATATATCAAAAAATAAATATATTTTTGGTGTGCTGCAGAATTTGTGATCAGTTTATGTGTGCCATGAGGTGGAAAAGGTTGAAAATCCTGGATTACAGGAATGTTAAGATTACGTGATATGCCTGCCAGAGGCTTTAGTGCCGGCATTTCTAAAGCCTGTTAACCTAGATGTGCAAGAACAATGGACAGGGCTTGCGTAGAGCCTTCACTGAAGAAATTACAGGCCAGGGCGTGGCTGTCCACCATGACCTGCCCACGTAGGAATTTATGATCACAGCACTGCTTTTTCATCCACAATGTTCGAAGTTCTCTATGATTAAAAAAAGTAGTGATCTCATAGAAATCATATACACTTACATGACAGATTTAAGCAGCATATTTAAATTAACATGTGCTTTTAAATATGTAGATACTGCCCTGACCAGTTTGGCTCAGTGGATAGAGCGTTGGCCTGTGGACTGAAAGGTCCCGGGTTCGATTCCGGCCAAGGGCATGCACCTTGGTTGTGGGCACATCCCCAGTAGGAGGTGTGCAAGAGGCAGCTGATCAGTGTTTCTCTCTAATTGATGTTTCTGACTATCCCTCTCTTCCTCTCTGTGAAAAATCAATAAAATATATTCAAATAAATAAATAAGTAGATACTAATCATAAGTAGATATTTGGCTATTTCCACCACAGGACAGTTTTCGTAGTTAAATTAAAACTTTGTGAATCCTCTCCTGAGGATATTTTCCCATTGATTTTTAGAGAATGGAAGAGAGAGGGAGAGACAAACATCGCTGTCAGAGAAACACATGGAGTGGTTGCTCCCGCATGTGCCCCGACCAGGGCTGGAGCCCACAACCAAAGCACGTGCCCCTGACCGGAATCAAACCTGGGACCCTTCAGTCTGCAGGCCGACGCTCTATCCGCTGAGCCAAACCAGCCAGGCCTAATTAAAACTCTGAAATCGTCTCATTAGGAATAAGGACTCTTGCCTTTGGGAAGGTATGCTAACATGGGGTGGGTTCGAGTACAGCCACATGTTTTTTCCAAGTTATTTTTATTGATTTTAGAGAGATTGATTTGTTTCACTTATTTATGCACTCACTGGTTGATTCTTTTTTTAATGATTTTATTATTTCTAGAGAGGGAGAGGAAGAGTGAGAGAAACATCAATGAGAGACACGTTCATTGGTTGCCTCCTACATGTGCCCTGACCGGGAATCAAACCTGGCAGACCTCTTGGTCCATGGGAGGATGCCCCATCGACTGAGCAACACCAGCTGGACCACTGGTTGATTCCTTTATGTGGGTTTGACCAGGGATCAAACCCACAACCTTGGCTTACCAGGACCATGGCCTGACCAGCTAACTGCCGGCCAGGATGGCCAAGTGGTCATGTGGAGTTCAAAGTCATCTCTATACCAGTCTCTGCACTTTCAAACTTAGTGACAGGAATGGGATGGAGAACAGGGTGGGGGTGCTCAGCCACACGTGGTCCCTTTAGGTTAGAAAACCATCTGGGAGAGAAAATGGGGTGCCAGGGGAGGGGCCGCTAGCCCAGTTGGTATCTGTGGCCTTGTTCTTGCCTCCGTCTTCCCAACATAGAAACTCGTTAACAGTGACACTCACTGGAGATTGGTTGGTATTACAGGGAACTTCCTTCCCTTACATCATAATTAAAGGCTAATATGCAAATGGTCATCATGCTGTAATGCTGATCAGCAGGGACCTGAGGCTGCGTGGCGTCAGGGTGGGATGGGGGGGGAACCTCAGGCCACACCCCGCCCAACAGGGCTTGATGGGGGTGGGGCCGGCTAGGTCTGGGTCTCCTGCAATTCCAAAGCACGTGTGGGTAGGCGGGGACTTGACTCCACGGTGACAGGAGGGATTTTCATATACATTATTACTAATTTTCTTTAATTTCTGACACTTCTTTTAAAGAGAAAGGGCAAATAGCAACATTAAAATATTTCCTCTAATTAATTCCCTTTTAATGTGCATGAATCCGTGCACCAGACCACTAGTGTTATGTTTATGGCTGGAATAATGCTTCTATTATAGAGACAAATCAGAAGGGAGCAGTCTCAGTGAAGCCAGACTTGAGGTGGGCCCATGGGTGAAATACTTTAGATTTTAGCACTTGCCACATTTACATAAGATTTAAAAATAGTTCTTTTCTATCCCAGGCAGGCGTCACTATTTTGTAACTTTTGCTCCAGCGTTGATCCATCTTGGCAATCACCCCCAGCTCACATGGGGGCCCATGACTTACCATCTGTCCTGGTTCATTCTGTATATCCTCCCCGGTCCTTGCAGAAGTCAAAACTCCAGGGGGAAATGGGAGACCTGTAACACTATCAACAAGAAAAAGGTGAGACCTTTTCTTTGAGGCCCTCGTTGGCCTCCTGCTTCCTCCACATGAACCGTGTCGTAAGGGAGCGTCTGCGGCTCAGCTCCTGCTGTCCCTGTTTCGTCAGGCCATGCCATCTCAATGTTCCTTTTTGGACTCAGGGCATAACTGGAGGTCATTGTGGCCTCCTGATGAATGTGGCTGCCCAGCCACCGGTTATAGTCACAGGTAGTCCCAGAACCTTAAAGGGAAACAATTCCCTTTGAATCAATTAGGCAGAAAAAAACATGAAGCAGAGCATGGGTTCAAGATTGGTTTTATTCTCGAGCCTGTGCTGGCTGGTTAGCAGTGCTAGCCACACCTTACAACCTGGAGGCCACCCACCTCCTCCCAGGCCCTCAACCAACAGAATCCCCACGAACAAGATCAGAGACTACGTGGACGTCTCCCCTCCTGCTCCCCATACTTTTCTAACAAGATTGTTTTATAGTCAAATGCAACTCAAACCCATGAACACACCAGTCATCTCCAGCATCACTGGTTCCCTCCCCACCCCAATAGGCAGCGAGGCAAGGGGGGCCGACTCATGTAGAAACTTGGCTGCGCCCCGAGGGAGCAGAGGTGCTGAGGGGCTGGCGTCTGAGGGTGGGGCCAGCAGGAGCCAAACGGCCTGTCCAGAATCCGTCACGTCGGCCCAGCCCCGAGGACGGGCGAGCTGCTTGGAGGACCCTAGTCCTGGTGCTGCACGAGGAGACGGCTGGTGATGTGGCCCATCACTCCCTGCCCCTCAGTGAAAACATGATAAACTCAGAGGTTTTACCTTCCAACCCACCATGCTGCCTGAGAAACATTCCAGTCACCGCACCCAGCACCCACGCCCTTGTCACTGCCGGGGCTCCCAGCTGCCCCCTTCGGGTGGGCCAGCTAACACTGATTTGATTCTCCTTGACTCATAAAATGACTCTTTTAGAAAGTTCAAAGCTACCAGAGTGTCAGGAGGAGGACACTCAGTATACACTCCCCCACCCCTGCCCCCACTTTGGGATACTTTCGCTGCCATGCTCCACACGAGCCAGGGGTGCCCGCTGGAGGCTGCCTGAAGTGCTTTCCTGATCGACTCCCAGACCAGGCAACGCCACGAGAACTGGGGCCAGGGCAGGGCCACCCCCAAGCAGATCTGTGGCCTTCGAGGTAGGTCCGGCAGGTTAGCTTATGCCCTGTCGCCAAGGCTGAGTCCAGTGCCCGCTCCCACCGTAGCTCAGTCTTTGGCTTTAAATAGCAGCAGCCCAGGACCGCAGTGCCTCCTGGGTGACAGAGCTAGTTCTGTCCCGCACTCATGGCTGCCTCTTCTTCCTCCTTTTTTTCTTAATTAAAAGCAGAGGTAGTCTTGGGATGGTAAAATGGCAGTATTGTGACTTAAAGAAGCAGCTAAATAAGTCTCCAGGAGTTAAGAGTAATAATAAAGTGATTGATGAGGTTGAATAAATTAAGACATGGGTTACTTTACCCCTTCCCAGGCCGTCTTTGGAGTTTAGCCGGCAGCGCTTCCGTGGTCTTCTCTCCACTCGCCCTCCTCCCCTCCCGTCATGATGGGTCAAGAGCCCAGTCAGGCCCCAGTGGCTCCTCCAGCTGTGGGACCAAGAGGCAGAACTGGACTTGATGCGGTGCTCGGAACCGGCCCTGACAGCCTCGGGAGACGGTCCTGACGCAGGAGGGTGGTGGGAAGGTGCAGGGAGGAAGCCCAGGCCTCTCTCCAGACGGAGCCAAGAGGGCAGGGGCGGAGCAGGCCGGCTGCCGCCTCAGAGCTTCTTCAGGCGGCTGTACATCTCCCTCTTGCTCTTCTCCCCGGCCCAGGTCCGGCTTTTGGTGCGAAACTTCTTCAAGTCCTCCTTAAAGTCCTCGTGGTGCATGGGCCGGTAGCTGGGGGGCTCACAGTGCGACTAAGGGACAAGGCGGGTGAGGTCAGGGCACGTCTGTCTCTCTCCTAACCCTGCTTCCTCCCTCCCGGTGCTGGGAGACTGAGCAGCAGTGCAGACCTGGCCAGCGGGTTCTGAGGCCCCGCTTGCACGGGGCAAATTCCCAGACACCCGGCCCAACAGCCGTGACCACCAGGCAGACCCCACCGTCCTGCCTGGCAAAGGGCAGCCATGCTCCCCAGAGAGCCCCTCACCTGGCATTTCAGGAAGAACTCCTTGTACCCGCCCTTCAGGATGTACAGCTCAGGGTAGTGGAGTCTGGGGTACTCGTTGCTGAGCCGATCTCTCTCTCGCACGTAGCGGCACCTGCAAAGGAGAAGGCACAGGTCAGCGCTTCCAGCAGAGAATCAGGAGCCCACTGCCCAGCACAGCTGGCGGGGCTGCAGCACTCACAGTGCTGAGCGCGACCCTGGCCACCGTGTGGGAGCCGAGTGCACAGCCAGTGCCAGCTTCGCACTGGAAGGCAGACACGCCTTCCCAAACGTCCTTCTCTGAGTAAAACGGCCCTAGCACTCCCAGCCTCCGCCTCTGGCCCACCTCACCCCCCTTCCCCTCCCATCAGCCACTTCGGCCCCCTCACTGCTGTCCCAGAAGCACTTCCTAAGCGTGGCACATTCACACATTGGATGCTGACAGGCCCGACTATTCTGAAACGCGGGCTCCTTCAGGCAGGGCTGTCCTGTCCACTGCTGCCTCCCACCTGGACAGCACCTGGGAGAGGGCACAGCAGGACCTGCAGGGCAGTCGCACTTGGAGATGCGCCTGGCCAGGTCTGCTCAGACGCCACCTCTGTGGGTGACCCTAGTTGACCTCCTAGTTGGGCTGCGCTCCCCCTGCCACCTCTCCGACCACCTGTCAGTAATTGTCGTCTAATGTCTTCCTGCCGGGACCCCCTGCGGCAGGCCCCGTCACACCTGCTCACTGCCACCCCTCACTGCCCCGGTGCACTTGGCCCGTCCCAGTCCTCTGAAGGGACATGGACGATGGCTGGGCAGCCGTCTAGCCCCTCCCCCAGCTTTTCAATATCACCACCTCTGGCCATTTCCAGCACCAGCCCTGCTACGTTAGCGAGAGTGCGGAGGCTGCTGTTAGAGCATCGGAATGTTACTTCAAACCTTACGTGAATGTTGCTCTATTGTCATCTCACTTTCACCTATTTTGGCATAAAAGATGTTTTGGTAACAACAGGGCCTTAGATACCAAAGCCCCAACGGAAGTTTGTGCTAACGAGGGGGATGTTTGGGGCACTTCCCGCCCTGCCCGTCCACAATGTGCAATAACGTGAGAGCACACAATCCTCCTTTGCCTGCATGGACTGGACAAGGGTTTCAAGCTCCACATCAAGTCTCTAGTGAGGACGTCACACTTTCCTGGCCTTTGAACCAAGAGCCACCACAGCACACTTGAAGGATGTCACCTGGGGACAGTAGTCCCACAGGTAGAACCAAGGACAGCAGGGACACAGGAAGGCAGGAGCCAAACTCCACATGAGGAAGCTGAACAGTGAGCCACACCGGACAGTGGCAAGCACTCTCAGGAGTGGGCGCCGGCAGAGGTCAGGGCCCTGGGGGAAATGGCGGCAGAGGCAGCTGGACGGCAGAAGCCCGCCGGCCCCTGCGCCTGGACCCACCAGGCCAAGCCCACTCACTCCACGCGAGAAAGCCACTCATGTCAGCAAGTGGTTGCTAAGCAGAGAAGAATTTCAGAGAACACCACCACACGGGGAACCACAGTCCCACGCCAGGGTGCCGGCCAAGGACTGGGGTGACCGGGTGACACCGGGGCTGCGGGCGAGCACGTGCCACCACTCACATGCGTGGGCCCCGCTCGGAGGAGAACTCGCAGTGGAACACCACGATGACGCGCTTGCCGTCGGCCGGGCAGATGGGCTTCTTGAGCAGGAAGTCTTCCACCTCGTCCTCCATGTGCAGGTTCACCGCGCCCTGCAGGACACCAGACTCAGCACTGCGCCCCCCGGAGCCCCAGAGCCACACGCAGGCTCTTCCACGGCCCTCAGTACGCTGCGGCTGTGCGCCCTCTGAGTGCTGTTTGTGACCTGGGGACTTTCCAAAGCTACAGACAGTGACAAGTCTAACAGTGTCCCACACGTCAGCACTATTTGATTGGTTAAAAGACTGAAATGCACAAGCAGTTCCTTTCTTTCTGGGAAAGTGTGTCCCAACACCCCTTCCCACCAGGTGGCCTCACTGAGCCCTGTGCCAGGCCCGGCTCAGAGAGCAGTGGGCACCGTCCAGACATGCGGTGCGGGTGACGGGAGCATCTGCTGCACAAGGTGGCGAGCCGTGCAGACCAGGAACACCCTGTGGGCCCCCAGGAGGCAGGTGCCTTTCTGCAGCAGCCTCTCAATTCTAGCCAGCCTGTGAGCTCACAAGCAGCCAGGGGTCCCCACCCGCTTTCAAAGTCACAGATGCTGCCGAGGCCCCTTTATGCCTCCGACAGCAGGGCTCCCCCCAGCCTCGGGAACCCTTACCTTGATGTGGCCGCCCTCATATTCGTACGGGTACCGGCAGTCAATGATAACAAACTCTTTAATGAGGTTGGCAAACTTGCCATTCAAGACGGATGCCATCTGCAGAGAGAAAGGCCAGGAGGATCAGCGTTGCTGCTGGAAAGAACTAGGCTCACAGTGCACGTGAGGCAGGTTCCAAAAGCATGACTTACAATTTCTGGAGAGATGTACTTTAGGTCCTGGTGCTTCCCAGCGACTGTGTGGAAGAGATAACCCTTGAAGAGAAGAAATCTTTTGATACAGGTTTGTAGTGAGGCTATAGATTTCTGCTTTTCTATCTTTATAGTAAGAAACACAGTTCCCCGAGGGCCTGCCTTGGGGTTGGAGAATGGCTTCCTACTTCCACTCTGTGATCAGCACCCTTGAGGTCTACAGTCCCACAGAGACCTTTAAAAATTTCAAACTGTGTCCCCTTGAGGACACCCCAGGAGCCACCTCAGAGGGGAGGAAGGCAGGGTGTGCGTGTGTGTAACCCATCCACCTGCATCACGTAGCCAGAGGGCGCCCTCACCTTGGAGAAGTCCCCTATGAGGTCTCTGGGGTCGTTATCCAGAATATTCTCGATGGTCCCCTTTGGGGGAGATACCAAGGCTGGAGACAGACACAGAATCTGTAACAACCAGAGGTGGGAAGTGAGGCCGGTGTTTAAACAGGACTTCTGAGAGCACTCACCTGGAACACGTCACAGGGAGACTAAAATGTTAATGTTTATACTTAGCAAATGAAGATTTTTCATATTTGATTGAATCTTGAGTGAAAAGAAGGCCCACTAACTAGGTCTATTTTTTTCAGCGTCTAACTGAATTTCTCTGAAACCGGTTTCCTTGCCCCTCCCCCCAAGCAGGAATAAAAGTAAGGCTGGGTCTAAAAAAGAGGCCTCTCAACCAAATGCAATGTGCAGACCTTCTTTAGACCCAGATTTGAAAAAACAAAGGCAATTTGTTGACATGTTTTCGACACAAAGTTTCACAAACCTTCTTGCCCTTTAACCTAGAATTCCGCTTTTAAGTAGAAAAAACAGTTTCATAAAGTATTAGGCACCTAGAGTAGATTATAAAGTACAAGGCATCAGGCCTAGATGTTTCCATGGCTGCGATCTAGCTAACCTTTTAAAATGACGGATATTTATTCAAACCTTTCATGCTACAGAAAATATGGACACTTTTCCAGTTTATTTTCTAATGCTTAATACCAAAATGTGATATAAGGACAGTGCAATGCAGGGAAAATGTATAAACAGAGCAATTGGAAGTAAGCTAAACATGACATTTCAGGAAGAAAAATAGCTTTTAACCAGGAAATCTATGAAACCAACATATATAAACAAGCTGATAAAGACGGAGTGCTCCCAGCTGGCTACAACCACGTTCCCAAGGCATTAGCTCATGGAGGAAACGGAGGCCTCAGTGCCCAGAGAGCCATGACTCTCTCAATCAGGTCACTCGTCCAAAGATACGACAGGTGGTCAAAAGAAAGGATGAGCCCGGGGCAGTCTGACTCAGGGGATAGAATGTCAGCCCGCAGACTGAAGGGTCCTGGGTTTGATTCCGGTCAAGGGCACATACCTCAGTGGCAGGCTCGATCCCTAGCCCCGGTCAGGGCGCCTGCGGGAGGCAACCAATCGATGTGTCTCTCTCACATTGGTATTTCTCACTCTGTCTCTCCTCTCCCTTCCAATCTCTTTAAAAATCAGTGGGAAAATATGCTCGGGTGAGGATGACCAGCTTGGAGCTGTGCCTTCGCCTAGCTGTAACGAAGTGGCCCAATCTCCACTCCACTGGGATGGTGTCAGTGGAGGCCAGAGGGAGCCTAAGTCCCACTCCTCCCAGCAAAATGAGGCTTCCTCCACCCCACATACCAGGCCCAGAGGCCGCGTTGGGGAACCTGAAATCCAATCCCCACCCCACCTTCCCCGCACTGTAAGAGGAGACCTGCTAAAACCCAAAATATACAGATGCAACTGAAAAACCACTTGTCAGACCAAGAACCAGAAAAATCAACAGAAGCCAACACCATGACAGATGCTGGGATCGCCTGAGAAAGACTCGAAAGCCGCCACCATCCAACCGCCAAGAGGCGATTCCAGACACACTTCAGCGAACGAGAAGCAGAGGCGAGCTCAGCAAGAGCCCGTGGAGATGTGAGAACCGAGAACAGCGCCGCTCGCCCTGCACACTCACCTCCCGGGGCTCCTTGGGACTGGCTGCCGCCCCGGCGCTGGCCCTGAACGCGCTCTTCCTCCGCTTGGCGTTGCCAGGGGGGGACAGCTCTCGGGATCGGTCAGGTCTCTTCAGCACTGAGCGCAGGGCGGGGCTGCCCGTGGGAGTGGAGTCAAAAAGCTGGCATCGGTTACCCTTTGGGAAAACATATAAAACCCCATTATCCACAGGCCATGCTCTCAGCACCCTCACCTCCACAGCTGTCCTAACTCACCTCCAGGTGGGGAACACAGAAGTCAAACAGACTTTGAGCACAAAGCAGATACGCTGTGTCCCAGGTGTTTGGCAGATCTTTTTGTGCAAATGTTGAAAAACCTGGACACATAGTCCAGGAGCCCTGGCTGGCCACTCAGTGGTTAGAGCACTGGCCCACACACCAGGGGTCTCAGGTACGATGCCTGCCCCTGGTTGGGACGTGTGGGAGGCAACCAATCGATGTGTCTCTCCCATCAATGTCTCTCTTTCTCCCTCTCCTCCCTCCTTCCCACTCTCTAAATCAATGGAAACCTATCTTCCCTCCTTGGATGAGGATTAAAACAAACAAAAAGAAGGTCCAAGAGACCCCGGGACAGAGACAGCAACGACCCTGAGAGCCCAGAGTGCCCGTGGGGTGTGCGCCTCAGTGCTCCTGGGGGAAAGCTGCCTTTGAGGTTAACCATGGCCACTGCCCGTGACCGCCACTCCTCACTCCCACCCGCACCCACAGCCTCGTGCTCAGGGACATCGATCACTGTTGCTGGGAGGAAGCTCAGCTGCTACCTGGTCCCCCCCTACAGCACTCCTTCCTGGATGACCACCAGCCTCCCTCCCCACACGCGAGGCACCCTCTGGCCTTCATGCCTTAGAGCCCATCTTCCTGCTCAAAACAAACTGCCCTGCCAGCTCCTAACTCTAAGGCTTGTGGTCCAGCACCAGCTGCTCCTGTTCTGCAGTAAGAACAAGGCTCATCCCTCTCCCAGTGAAGCCCTCTGTCCCAACTCTTCACCAGTCAGCCCACCACATCTCTCATGGCTCTGAGTCTCCTCCTTCTCCTGGCTGTTCTCCGCATGCGCTCTCGTCTCTACACATTCTGTGAAAGTGAAGCATGTGGCAGTCCAGCACGTGCGCTCTACCCAAATCAAACAGGGCGGCCGTGTTCTCTGCGCTGGCCCAGGGCACTCCGGGGAGGAGCTGTGGCTGCGGCTCACGGCTGGGAGGGGGGGAATGGGTGGAGCCTGTGCTGGAGTCTTTCTATTCTTGCTGCCGACAAGTTACTCACTCAGAAAGCTTTCACTTAAATCTAAGCCAATACCGTCTTACGCCATTTAAGAACTATTTCTTAAATCCAATTGAGCAGGTATTTCCCAGATATCACCCAGTGATCTTAAACCGGAGTCCACAGGTCAGAGTTGTACGGAAAGGGTATTAGCTGACCAAGAATGGCTGGGATGAACTAGAAATTACAAAAACAAGAACTGCAAGCATATACATTACTGAGACGTCCTCACACATTAACGAGGACAAAAACCTTGAAGGGAAATAAAAGGCTGTGCCGTTAACACGAGAAATACTAGTGACAGTCAAGGTCCAGGGCCCCAGAACAGAATCTCAAACGGAGCCGAGTTTGGTCCCTGTGGTGACACGAGCGAAGGGCTCACTTCCTGTTCACTCTGGTCCAGTCAGAGGCCCAGAGGCTCGGGACCCGCAGACCCACAGGGCCACTCACCACGTGTGCAGCTCTTCTCATGACCAGGGGGGCCGTCCAGAGGCTGGCCATGCAGGACGAGGTCTCGTCATCATTCTGGAGAGAACGTGCGACAAGGTCCGCAGAGATGAGCATGGGTTTCAGTGCTGGTATGACTTTGCCCAAATACCAGAGAGGCCTGGGTGGGCATCACCTAATGTTCCTTCCCCCACCCCGACATTTTACAGCGAGAAGAGGATCACATTTTAGAGTTCGGTCATCTGCACACAGCACCCCTATCCATACAGGAGGAGGTACGGAATTTCATCTAGCAGGACAGTTCAAATTCTCACCAAATAAACCAAAACACCAGCTCATTCAAGCCCCGGGATCCGCTATGCCTTTCCCCCCGGTACTTATTCACAAGTTCTCCCGGGGTCGTTAATGGACCGGACAGGGAAACACACACACACAGCACCTTCAGATTCTCTCCATCAAGAAGGTCCATGAAGCCATCATCTTCATCAGACAGAGTGGCAGCCACGGGTGACTGGGGCATGAAGAGTGGAATGAGGTTCCCTGGCTCGCTGTTCTCTCTTTCGTTGGAGGAAAGCTACGAGACAGAATTCATGCCTGTTAATAAGCGACCAGCTCTGATCTCCTCAGATGGGTCATTAGTTCTTATGAGGAAAACACAGTTTATTTGTTTTAAGTAAAATTTTAGCCCTACTAATCAAAGGAATATGAACCCCAGGTTATAAATTTGATGTCGCCTAGCTGGTGTGGTTCAGTGGATAGAGCATCAGCCTGTGGAGTGAAGAGTCACGGGTTCAATTCCTGTCAAGGCACATGCCTGGGTGGTGGGTTCGATCCCTAGTAGGGGGTGTGCAGGAGACAGCCGACCAATGACTCTCTCTCATCACTGATGTTTCTGTCTCTCTCTCTTCTTCTCTGAAACCAATAAAATATATTTAAAAATAAAAATAATGATTCGATGTCCACATACAGTGCCAATAGAGTGAGGCCAAGTAGCCTTCCCTAGAGCCCTTCCCAGAACAACCCCCGGCAGCAGCGCCCGGGGTTAGTCTTTTGGGAAAGACAAGGCTGATCACCGTGAGGGCTGAGACAATGTGACCATCTGCCAAGAGGAAGGGCGAGAAGGAGCAAGTCTCACGAAGACCACAAAACGGCCCAGAGAACGCTTAAGTGAGTAACTCCAGGTATGACAGAGGAAAGCAGTACAATCTCTACATGCATGTTCCCATTTCAGTCTCCCGACACACGACGGGAACCCTTTCCTTTCAACAAAGCCGAAGAGCAATGCTTATGCAGGTTAAGGATCACAGAGCTCACTCGTTTCGACTCCAAAGCCCAAGCTTTCTCCCCACCACACCCTCCCTAGGAAAGAGATCACTCTTGGAGTGAAAATGGGGCCTCATCAGGAACCCTATGTATTTGCTACAGGAAATCTAAACCGCTCATGACCCACCGACGCGGATACAAGCATTGCGGACCCTTTATTACTTCTTTTCTACGTGCTTTCCAAAGCCAGGGGAAAAGTTCAGACACATTTTTCCTCCGCAGGAACAAGGTGGTCCCACATCAGCCCCACGAGTATCTTTAACCCCTTGAGTGCTGGGGAGCGCAATCGCACTCCTCCTGTCTCTCGCCAAAAGTGCTGGGAGCGCTATCAAAGCTTCGAAATGGCGGCCAGTTGTAAGTCTGCTTTTATTAGTGATGATGATATTGCTAAATATGTCAATGTAGTAAAGATTTCCTTAAGCTTTTGAATATGTAACTTCATTTACTTGTGACTCATATTTTTTTCCTAAATGCTGTAAAATCAGCAAAAATGCCTTGGCAATTTTAGCATAGTTCCTAGGATATTGGTTGGCGCTCAAAGGGTTAATATCCACATCCCTCGGGGGCATGAGTCCAGGATGCTCAGTGGCCCTGGGCAGATCACTCCCAGCATCCTCTGCAGCAGCCTGCTGTTCTGGGAGCTCTGGTCCTCCCCGGTGCACCTGAGCACCCTGGGCACACGGCAGTGCCTCACCCAGCAGGACCACACACCCTGTGATGCTCACACTGGGGCATGGCACCCGTTTCTGCGACCGAGTTCTTGACTCCCCAGGTGCAGATATGCCACAGAAAATGACACACAAGTCTCCGGACCGAGCACGCTTCCTCCATGGCTCCCACACCACCGAGGGAAGAGGTGCTGCAGACCAAAAGGACACAATGGAAACACCTCTGACACGAGCAAATCCCCCCGAGATTGGCGCTGCCTTTCCTTCTGCTGACCCCGCAGCGGCTGCAGTGAGGGGCAGCCAGGGGATCACGGGAATGCTGGCTTCAAGCGCGCACACGAGGCTGTTCAGTTTGGATGCCCAGCTCTCAGAGGGTTACCGTGTCCCTTGGCAATCACCTAAGCGCCCTGACCACACTCCCCCAGTGTGTGACATGGCAGGTGCAGCTACTTCGCATTCGCAGACTTGAGAAGAAAGAAAACAGCCCCTTCTCCCCTGGCAGGTCCCTGCCGGTCCCTCCCCTCAGCCCCCCGGCACTTTCCCTTTCTCTCACCTAAGCTCCAGGGGCCCTTCGATTCTGTAACTTGTTTCCTGAGCCTCCACAGCCCAACTGGCTCACTTCTACCACCTCTGTAACTTTCAAAGAAACTTCCTCTTATAATGTGAAAAAACAAACAAAACATAAAAGTGCTCTGTGCTGTCCTGGCCTGTGCTGTCCTGTGTGGCACAGTTGAGAGATCACCAGTTCGATTCCTGGTCGGGGCACATGTCCGGTTGTGGGCTCGATCCCCAGTAAGGGGTGTGAAGGAGGCAGCCGATCAATGTTCCTTTCTCAAATCAATAAAAACATTTTTAAAAAGTGCTTTGTGCTAATGCTAGACATAGCAATACTGGCTGAACACATTCCCTAGACCCCAAGCCAGTCTGGAGAGTTGTATTTTCAGATGCATGTTCCCAGCAAAACCTGGAAACCAAAGGTGATCATTTTGTCCAAGTTGGGCCTCTCTCGCCCACAGCGGTCAGACCACCAGGAGAAAACTCCGAAGCGATGACAGTCTCTGCCTGGCAAATGAGTGCCCCACTTACTGCCAGCAGCCCAGAGGCAGTGGTTCCCTGAAATCCACACTTCTTACTAAGCCGCCTTTGCAGGAGGCTAAGGTCTTCCCTCCAAACAGCAGCCAGTACCTCTTAGCTCCCAGGACGCACTAGGAAAGAGCAAGTTTTACGTGAGACACGTAACCCCACCACAGAGAACAACCAGGAAGCCTGCAGATTGTCTTCCCAGAACGAACCAGGTCAAATATTCTTTGCTCGAGTCCAATATTTCAAACAGACCATCTCTCACTCTGCTTCTGCCTGTCTCCTCTCCAGACACAGCAAAAACACCAAAAAATGTGACCAACTAGTTTCAAAAGACAGGGTCAAAGTAAAGACATCAAGAGCTACTGGGTGTCTTCCATTCCAGGTTCAAGGAGCGTGAATTCTCTTCCCGCCAGAAACTCCCCTACGAGCCAGAGCACGTACCATCCGGGCTGGGGCAGAGCTCTGCCTCTGGGTGAAGAGATCTCTACCCTCCTCACGTCGCAGGCAGCCACGAGACGCAGGTCTTACTGGCTTCTTAAACTCAAAGGCCTCCTGCAAGACAGTACAGTCGAGACATCTGCCACGGTAGATGGCACCAGCTCTAGGGCCTCCGCTGTAACTCAGGTGAGACGGACAAGGGCGTGGGCACTGGTCACTTTTGTAAATGCCTCCAAACTAAGGATGTGTACATTTCTGATCTAACACCAACCTGGGTCTGTGTAACTACGAATTTCGAAGGCTGTCAACAGCTGACTTCTAATACAGCATGGTTTTCTCACCTGGCTGAACTTCCTAGCAAGCACTTCACTGCCAAGTACACAAAACACTGAGTTATAAGCTAAGCCAACAATTTTAAAATCTAAAGCCAAGTCAACATGCCTGCAGATGGGAGCAACGCTTCTCCCGGTGCATTTGTTGGAGCTTTGTATTCCCCACCGTCTTCCTCCCACGGTCATTTCTTCCCTGCGTAAGATGACTGTACCCCAGCCCTGGACAGAGTGGCTCAGTTGGTTGAGCATCAATTCCCGGTTGGGGCACATGCCCAGGTGGGGGCCTGATCCCCAGGAGGGGGCACGCAGAGGACAGCTGACCCATATTTCTCTCCCTCTCTAAAATCAGTAAGAACATATTTAAAAATAAGATCATTGCATTCCACACTAAAAGCACTGGGGGAAACCAAAGGGGACAAATCTCACGAAAGGCTGAGCGACAGAGTGAGCAGTGGTAGGACACACACTGCACGGCTCCTTTCCCTCCACGTCTAAAGCACTCACACCCCTTCTACACACCCACCTGAGCCTGCTCCTGTGCTCAGAACAGCGACGGCTCAGACCCGAGGCCTCCTGTGCCAGCACGGGACCACGTGCTGTGAGTGCATCAGCTCATTAACCATCAACCACAACCCACTCGTCCCATGCAATTGGACGAAACCTTACAGGCTATGATTGCCTGAAATCTGGCTTCACAGCCAGTCAGGACGACTTTAACCTACGCTGCTTCCCTTCTAGAACAAAGCCCCAAGCAGGCCACCCTGGGAGAAGCCAAGGCTGGGAGGGAGAGGGGACCCGGACACCAGGCCTGGTCCAGGGCTGCACCTGTACAGGTGGAAAGCCACTCCCCAGAGGCTGCAGCCTGGCAGGCACTGGAGGCAGGCACGCCTTCTCTTCCCGGCTCTCCCCACCTCTCTCATGGGACAGCTCACGGAAGCAGCAGGTTTCATGCTAAGCCTGTGCGGCTCTAAGGGTGAGGAACGGGCACCCTAGCGGGGAATGGAGAGGGGAGAAGAGCTGTGGAAATGCAGCGAGAGGACTGGCTTCTGCATGGCAACCACAGCTCAGCCTCTCAGCTGCCGGTCCAGTGACTGAAACTCCCTGGGACCGGCCGCCATTCTTCCACATGCGGTCAAGCACGTGTCCTAAGGCTAAGCTGCCTACAGCCATGCCAGGGCCAGCACACACTGAGGAAGGGGAGTCCGGGGCCGGCCCTCCCGGACAAGCTCTTTGCGGGTATAGCGACTCCTCTAGGAGCTCCCGGCAGGCATGCCTGCGCTCCTGAACCACTGAAACGCCTTCTGTGTCATCTCACTGAACGCCCACATCCCCTACAGGACACTGCATTTCCTGCTCACAAAGAAAGCCTCAAGAAGAAACCCGCCAAGGGCATGGAGCTCAGCAGCAGCAGGATTCAAACCCACGTGCCTGCCTCCCGAGCCCACCGTGACTTTGGTCAAGTGTCTTCTCCCCGAAAGCAGCCCAGCCACGTCCCTAAGCCACTGGCCTGGGGGCTCTCCTGCTCTAGGGTGGTACAGGGAGCAACACTCACGTTTTCCTTATTCTCCTCCTGGTCCATCAGCTGAAAGACATCCCGGTCCATGGAATCGGAGTGGCTCCTCTTCAGAGCAGGACTACATCCCAGAAGCTTCAGCTGCCAAAGTGAGAAAGGAGGGAAGGTGCACGAGTGAAAATGCAGCGGCAACTCAGTTCTCACAAGAAAAAGAGACGCATGGGCACCCGCCCTCTCACTGCAGCCATTGGGCCGGGCCCCACCAGGCCAGAACCCGAGTTCCTGCTACCTGGCTTTCATTTACTCCCTACAGGCCTACAGCCCTCTCAGCAGGGATTTAGGATTGACAAGTCACCCCTTCCCAACATCATTCACACAAAAGGAGCCCCTCCCTGTGGATAACGCTCTGGTAATTAGAGGAGGTGGGGAAAAGGCAGATTTGAAGTTGCTTTCAGGAATGTTTGAATGCTTCTGAAACTAGGGAAAAGCAGCCTTCACTGTCTAAATTCATGTCTGCTATGACGATCACACAGGCAGCTCAGGGGGAGAAAACAGGTATTAGTTCGAAATATACTGGAGAAATGACTTACGGGCAGGGAATTTATTCTTCTCATGGGATTTTCACGGCTGCAATGAAACCGGGAGGTAATCATGAGAGGCAGGCATATCAGTAGACAACAGTGTCCTAACTAGCTCGAGGGGTAGTCCCACATTCCCCCTTTAGGCAGGTTGGAAGAAAAGATTTCTGAAGCTGTCCTGTTTTCACAAACACCCAACACTGGGCTTCAAGGTTAAAAAAGCAGGCCCAAGGTCACTTAACATACACACATGCTCTTAAGGCTATGATGCCAGCGGACAGGGCAAGGCCTGGACGGGACTCAAATAAAATACCAAATTACAGCTAAAATAAAGCAAGTTCTGAAAACTGCTGACACAAACAACTCACTCTCTCTAAGATATCAGACTGTTGCCCTAGCTGGTTTGGCTCAGTAGATAGAGCTTCGGACTGTGGACTGAAGGGTCCTGGGTTCGATTCTGATCAAAGGCACATGCCCAGGTTTCGGGCTCGATCCCCAGTGCGGGGCGTGCAGGAGGCAGTCGGTCAATGGTTCTCTCTCAACATTGATGTTTCTATCTCTCTCTCTTCCTTCCTCTCTTAAATCGATAAAAATATTTTTTTTTAAAAAAGAAAAACTATACTTCTTATCTTTGCCCGCCCTCTCCCCCCAAAAAACCCTCCCTTTTCCTCCCAGTGAAAAGAAATGCCATCCCAGTGTAATGCAGTGCCATCCACCAGTCATCATCTTCGATTCCTCCTCCCTCACAACCTGTGGGCTGGATTGGGGCACATACAGGAAGCAACCGACAGATGTTCCTCTTTCACATCCATGTTTCTTTCTCTCTCTTCCCCTCCTTCCCGCTTTATGGACATATCCTTGGGTGACGGTTTATTGACTATTAATTTACTTATTTTAGAGAGAGATCGACTTGTTGTTCCACTTATTTATGCATTCACTGGTTGCTTCACCATGACCCGGGATTGAACCCAGCAACCTTGGTGTGTCGGGAAAATGCTCTAACCAACTGAGCTACCCTGCCAGGCACTGGGTGAGGATTTAAAAGATAAGAGTAATAATAATAATGGTAAGATACCGGACTGTCTATAGGATCCAGGAGTCTTACTAGGGACAGCTAAATCCAGAGCATGACCAATTTCATCAGAAACTTCAGAGAAGTTTTTTCTAAGCACAAACATGTGAATACATACTTTTCTTTACTGTCCAAGGGCCCAGGAGAATCCAGACAGAGACCTGTGGGAAATAAAAAAATGTATCTTTTAGGAACGAGCACACGAAACACCATTCTGTCATTGAAATAAGTACGACTCCCTAGTACGTTCTGTAGGCCAGTCCACAAAGCTGGCCTGGACTTTATGCCAAAAATAGTCGAGTCTTTATGATTGTCAGAAACTTCCTATTTTCATGGTGTATCTACTAATCCCCCTGGCCTATCTGCAAATACCATCAAGGAAGATGGGATGTGGGGAGGGAGTGCATTAACCCAAACCTTCTCATCACTTCGTGGCTACTGAGTTCCAACCCCTGGAGAGGACGGTCCGGCACCAGTGGTCTAGCATGGTTTTGATTTCAAATATCTTATCTTTGCCAGATCGTTATGCGTAACTCGGGGGTTTGGGAAATACACGATGTCATATGACAAAGTCAGGCATTACTGCCTTCGACAAATTAACACCAAGGGAGATGCCCATCTCCCCAAAGGCGGCAGCTGGAACCCCGGCCCCGCTCGGCCCCGCTCGGCCCCATCAGCAGCCAAACGTGCACACCTTCCCTCTCTCTCCGTGTATCCTTGGGTGCGGATTTATTGATTAGGTATTGACTTTAGAGAGCGGGAGAACAGTTTGTTGTCCCACTTCTCTATGCACCCGTTGGGTGCTGGGTCGGATCCCGGCCAGGGGGAAGCAAGCACTGAGGGCACGGACAGGGGGTGGCACCCAGGTGACCCGCCAGGCAGCTGCCTGCTCCCCATAAACGGAGGGCACAGGAAGAACGAATGGCGAGGACCGAGTACCTGAATCTGTTGACTCGGAGGAGCCCATTCTCTGAAGACTGTTCTTCGCCTCGGGCGGCTGCTCGCCCACACTGAAACCGAGAGAGAACCGAGTGTTTCTGGGCCACGGCTACAGGCTCCCTTCCAGGGGCAGCGTGGGCGATGGGCAGCCTCACACCCCAGCCCGCGCATGGGGCAGAGGGGAGGCGGGGTGGGTGCAGGCAGGACCAGGATGGAGGCCGGCGTGTTTCCGGAAGTGGGAGCTAGGAGCAGCCAGGAAACACCAACAGGAAATGCACGGCTTTTTAAAATGTTCTTTTTTGCTCCGAGAAGCCCAGGGAACTCTGCGGCCGGTAAGCCGAGTGAAAGGCCCGGCTCTGGGCTCTGGGCACCACGCGGGGGGGACATCGGGAACGTGCGGGGAGCAGGCCCAGGTGTCGCACAAAAACCCCGAGGAAACGCCGCGCTCCTTTGTGGAGAGGAACGAAGATGCTGCAAGACGGTGCGGCCCCGGTGCAAGC
>NW_006295816.1:810001-810693 GCF_000327345.1 Myotis davidii
ACGCCCCGAGTCTATGTTTGATAACGAGGGAGGGAACCGAGTGACCCCTGGACTGGGCGCTGCCCTCCCAACCCCGGGCCCAGGGCCCGAGAGCTAAGGCTCCTCCCGGGCGAGACCCTGCACGAAGGCGGGGGCGGGGGCCTTCGCTCGCCGCCCTTCAGCTCTGCCTGCATTTCCTGCGGACCCCTTCCTCCTCGCCCCGCCTTGCCTCCCCGGTTGGGAGCTGCTAGCAGCGCCATCGCTGAGGTCGTGGCTCACACACACAGTGCGTGCGGGCCAGGCAGCTCCCAAGTGCGTTATCTGTATTATTATTCCCTTTTTCTCTTTAAAGGCTGACTCAAGCGTTGAGGGTGGTTTTTACGATGTGGGAGCCGTCTTCAGTTGTGACCGCGAGCGACAGGAAAGCATCATTTGGCACGTCCTCCCCATTCGTGCAGGTCTGCTCGCCAGGCCCGGAGCAGCCGGAGGGGAGGGAGGGGCCTTGCGCTGTGCGAGGGGAGGTTTGAGTTAGTCGATTCTGCTTTGGGGCGGGTCAAGGTCAGTTTGCTCTTTCTTCCGGTGTCTACCGAGAGCCTACCCCTGTGCCGGACCCCAGACAGCCTGGACCTTTGGGAAATGCTGGAGGAACCCCTCGCGCCCCTGCCCACACCCCTGAGCTTCCCAGATCCCCATGCTGTCACCGGACCGACACA
>NW_006295816.1:810713-812996 GCF_000327345.1 Myotis davidii
ACCATCTACCAGGGGCCACCGGGTGGGTTCACCCCAATGACTGCAAACTCAAAAGGGGTAGGGACCCTGCCTCTCCTTTTCCCGACTGCAGTGCCACCCCAGTGCCTGCCTGGGTCAGGGGGCCCCTCAGGACTCGGAGACTGAACACTTGCTGCAGAGAAAAGGAGTGAGTGCCCTGAGAGTGTTTAAGAAGGGACTGGGATCTGGCCTGGAATGTCAGGGGCTCCCGAGGAAGAGTCGGGGTAAACCCTTGTCGGGGGAGACTGTTCAGGCTCAGAGTCTGGGAGCCCCCCCCCCCCCCCCCCCCGTGTGTGGCAGAAAGCCCGGCGGAGGAGGGGAGGAGCGTGGGGAGGGCCCAGACTCCCCAGGGCCTGGCAGACCACACCCTGGAACTGGAAGTTTCTCAAGGGCCATGGGAACCGTGGAAAGGCTGGTATTTGCATTTTAAAACATAACCCTGACTCCAGAGTGGAGAGCAGCAGTGGGTAGAGCTGGGGGCCCCATTGGAGGGCATCCCACGGTCCTGCCATGAACCAGGGAGGGCGGTGCAGGGGAGAAAAGGAGACCTCACGTCCCCGCTGTGGGGCTGAGAGAGCTGGACTCCACTGTGCTTCTCAGTGAGGTGCCCGGCCTGCCTCCCCGCCACGCCTCGGGCACAGAAACCCAAGCGCGGCTGTTCCCTGCCTCACGCTCTGCGATGCCCTTATCTTTTGTTTGGAGAAGGGATTCCTCTCGTTAAAAACTAAAGCAAAACCTCATTTCTCAAACAATTCGAGAAGCGATTTGTTCGAAAACAGAATCCCTTTTCCCATTAGAAATAATGTTAATTGAATTAATGACCCCCAGGCGATGCCCTGCTTTAACCTTCCTCATATGCAGTACATGGCTAAAGTGCCGTTTAATTCACACATAAACGTTCCTTAAGTTTACCGGACCACCCCTACCAGCCTTAAAGGAATGATCGCTGCGCTGCCTCTCAGATGGGATCACGGGCTAACTGCTTTTCCTTTATCCAATCAATTTTTCTATCTCGTCAATACCCTGTGGTTGCGGTTTTGTGAGCCCTTTCACATCCGTAGCGACATGAGCCTCCTGACGGCCTCTTTATGGTTTAAAATTGTCAGCAACTGAGCCGCTCTTAGTCCTGCTGAGGTGCCAGCCTGAGAGGGTTGCCAGATGGAAAACTGAAGTTTCGGCCGACAACCGAGACATTTTTCTGTGAAGACAACTGAGACCCGAATTGTTCGAGATGGCAGATGGCCTGGAACCGAGGTTTGACTGTAAACGTCCCCTCTCCCTTTTGGCCGGTAGTTCATTTTGTTTTTATTTTTGTTAATTCTCACCCCAGGATATGTCCATTGATTTTCAGAGTGAGTGGAAAGGAGGGGGAGAGACACAGAGAGAGAAACGTTGATGTGAGAGAGACACAGTATTTGGTTGCCTCCTGCACTCTCCCCGACTAGGCCCGGAGGTCGAGGTGCATGCCCTTGACCGGAATCGAACCCAGGACCCTTCAGTCCTCAGGCCGACACTCTATCCCCTGAGCCAAACCGGCTAGGTAGGGCCTGGGCGGGTCGTTTAATACTGGACTCAACATCCCTGCTCTTGCAGGCGTTCATTCAACAAATGCTTCTTCGTTGCTCACAGCAACCCCAAGTGCTGGATCAAAACCCCACAATTGCCACCCTCGGGCTCACCTCTGCGAATGCCATCTCAGGAACATTCCTTTAATGACCGTCATTGCCGGGCCACCTGCAGGGTGGCTGGGAGCTGGAGGAGAGGCGGGAGATAGGGAGATAGAGACCGGGAAGGCTGCGGGGTGGGAGTGAGGGCGGGTCCACTGACCCACACCGGTCAGGGCAAGGGGGCAGTTCCTGACGGACTTAGAACTTCCCCAAGGGCTTGGCCTCATCCGTAGATAGTGCAGGGTGTGGAGAGGGTGTGATATGGGATCAGAACTGCCTTCCAGGCAGAGGTGGGGGAGTGGGGAAGCCTGAAAGGGGGGGTGGGGGGGTTTTCAAAAAGGGATTAACGCTGCTGAAGCTCCCGGCCTGGGTTGCTGGGAAGGGGCATTGGGGTGTGGAGGGCTGGGGTGCTTGTCTGTCTTTCTTTTTTGTTCTTCATTTTCCTTTGTTTGTTTGAAAGAGGTGGGGTGCTTTGTAAGGAGAGGAAAGAGCCCCAGGAGGCCAGGGAGGGAGACCAGCGCTTCCTGGGAGCTACTTCTGAGTCCTGGGCACCTGGGGGGCGCACCTGCAGGGGGGGCAGGGGGCACCTGGGGGGGGC
>NW_006295816.1:813623-814629 GCF_000327345.1 Myotis davidii
GTCTGGGGCGTCAGCCCGGAAGCCTGGGGGTGGTTCTGGGGAAGGAGCAGGAGGGGGTGGCCAGCCTGAGGTTCCCACACCCGCGGCAGGGAGCCCCTGAAGGTCGTGTGGAGCGGGGAGAGGTCAGAGGTGAGGAAGGAGCCACACGCGGGCCCTGGGGGCCCCGGCAGGTACAGCTGGTTCACCGGCCCCACAGTGCCTCTGAGTGTTCACTCCACCCCACGCGGAGCACCACCCCCGCTCAGACGCAGAGGGTCCCTGGGGGTCCTTCAGGGCCCTGTGCGTGGCTGTCACCGCTGGTGCCGAGCATCAGCCAGCACCGAAAGCACATGCCACTCCACCCCCTGGGCGTTGAGTTTTAAAAAGTGAAAAGTCCTGCCCTGGCCCGTGTGGCTCAGGGGACAGAGCATCGGCCTGCGGACTGAAGGGTCCCAGGTTCGATTCCGGTCAAGGGCATGGACCTTGGTTGTGGGCACATCGCCAATAGCGGGTGTGCAGGAGGCAGCTGATCGACGTTTCTCTCTCATCGATGTTTCTAACTCTCTGTCCCTCTCCCTTTCTCTCTGTGAAAAATCAATAAAATATATTTTTTTAAAAATGAAAAGCCCTGCTTTTCGCTCTGGCTGGTTTGGCTCAGCAGATGGAGCATGGCCCTCGGACTGAGGGTCCCGGGTTCAATTCCGGTCGGGGGCACGTGCCCGCCTCGATGTTTCGCTGGGTCTCTCCCAGCCCCTCCCACTCTTCCGAACATGAATGGAAGAGTATCCTCGGGTGAGGATTAACAACAACAAATAAATAATAAGAGATTTCTTAAAAAAATAAAATTTAAATTCTAAAAAAGGAAAAGGCCTGCTTTTCAGTTGTTGGTGATGGAAGTCGGTGCTGTTGTCTTTGGGGGGCGACTGGGAGGGGCCCGGGGTGTCTGTGGGAGCTGTTTTATGATCTGGGTGCTGGTTCCATGACGGGTCACCTGGTGGAACCCACTGAGTTCTGCGCTCACAGTGTG
>NW_006295816.1:815007-817793 GCF_000327345.1 Myotis davidii
AGAGCCGTGCCAGCTGGGCTCAACGAGGCGTTTATTACTGATAGTGAAACAGCCTTCCCTGACCCGCTTTATCCTCCAGCGACATTCCTCCCCTTCACAGGAAACTCTAAAGAAGTCGACTCTAGTCTCTCTCCTCCCACTTTTCTCCGGAACCCAACCCAATCAGACGCCCACTCCCTGCTCCGCAGCAGCCGGCTTCGGGACTTCGTGTGCCGGACCCGGGGACCAAACCACAGCCCGGCAGCCAGCCCGATGCCCCGCCACAGGCACTCACTCCTTCTAGAAAGAGCCGGCTGCGCTTGGCCTCGGGGCACCCTCCTCCAGACCCTTAGGCCTCTCCAGCTGCTCCTCGCGGGGCCCCAGGGGAAGCCGTGTGGCCCCCGAGGGTGAGGACCAGGGGGGAGGAGGGAGGCTCCTCGGGCCTCCTGGGAAGCTCTTCAGCGGTGTCATGGCCTCTTGCTCCCCGCAGCCCGGAGCTGGCTCTAGGGATGAGGAGGTGTGTGCAGAGATCGAGGACTAAGCGTTGGCAGGTTATCTGAGGTCAGAGGCCGTCCTTCCTCCTACCCCGTCCCCCACGGCAGATGGACGGACGGCAACTACGGCCTGGCCTGGATCCCCTTTTCTCTAAGAGAGGGAAAGACAGAGGGAAACAAACACCTCCACGGTTGGCGCCTGCAGGATCCCTGACCAGGGCCCGGGCCGGGAGGAGCCTGTAACCCAGGTACATGCCCTTGACTGGAATCGAACCCGGGACCCTGCCGTCCGCAGGCCGAGGCTCTATCCACTGAGCCACACCAACTAGGCCCCTTTTCTCTTCTGAAAAAGTTGAAGACTTGGCCTGTGGACCGAAGGATCCCGGGTTTGATTCTGGTCAAGGGCACAGGCCCGGGTTGTGGGCGCGATCCCCAGTAGGGGGCGTGCAGGAGGCAGCCGATCCATGATGCTCTCTCATCAGGGATGTTTCTCTCCCTCCCCCTTCCTCTCCGAAATCAATAAAGAAATATATTACAAAACAATACGAGTAAGTCCAGGGCTTTCCTGCCACTCCCCCGATCCGCCCCCCCGCCCCACGGGCATTGGCGTAGCCCCGAGGCCGCCGCCAGGGGGCACTGCTCTCCCAGCAGAATCCGTCTGGGAAGGTTTGTGGGAGAAGAGCCAGCTGTGCAGAGGGTTCGGGCGGGAGCTAAGTGCATGTGGGAGACTGAGCGCAGGGCAGCGGATTGAAGGCAGCAGAGGGGACGCCCGACTTCACAGTCTTCATACTCAGTAACCTCAGGGCTCTGTGAGGCGTCAGCCGGGGCCTGGAATGCCGGGCGATCACGGCGTAAGGCATACGGATGTCTGGTCAACTATGTGTGCCCCTGAGATGAATATAATGTCCGTCAGCTGTGATTAAAACCTAGCCGGCCAGCGAGCTCCGTCGATGAGCATCCACCTGTGAGCCAGGAGGTCGCAGTGCGAGTCCCGGTCGGGGCACAGGCCCGATTTGCGGGCTCGATCCCCAGTGTGGGGCGTGCAGGAGGCAGCCGATCAGTGATTCTCATCATGGATGTTTCTCCCTCTCTCCCTCTCCCTTCCTCTCTGAAATCAATTTTACGAAATATCTCTTTAAAAAGGAAAAACGGAATGGACCCTGTGTCAGGACCTGTTTCCAGAGCCTCCTGCAGGTGGGGGTGCTCAGGGCCGGGCCCCAGAGCCCTGTTGCTAATCTCCCTCGCTGGCCTGGGTCTTGTGTGTCCGCCTCTTGACCACACTCGCTCTCAGTCTTACCCTCAAGGAAATGGGAGGAAGGACCCCTCGGCTGCCTACCGCCCGGAGGCATCGCATCGGCAGAGAGAACCGAGCACGCGGCGTGGACACTTTCTGGAAGTTTGAAATGAAGCGGAGAAACGTGAGGTGCTGGCCCTCGCCGGCCCCCACCCTGGGCCTGCAGTGCTGTGACAGTGAGTGGGTACACTGCCCCCTGCGCTCTACAGCGAGGGAGGGCCGCGCTGGGCATTCTGGGAGAGGTGACTCCCCAGCAGGTGGAGGTGATGGGGCTCAATCAGGGCAGAGGCAGAGGCAGAGGGCAGGGCTGGGCAGGGCAGCCACTGGAGCAACGGGGAGCCACAGCAGGTTCCGGAGCGGGGCGCAGGTGGCATTCCAAAGGGCCACCTTTTCCTGTGAGGTTTCTTGGGGTGCTCCCTCTGGAGGTCAGAGGTCCTGGACAGCAGCTGCGCCTCCTGACCACTTGCACTGGGTGCTGGGCCCTCCACAGGAGGTCCTGGGCGGAGACGGAACCTTGTGCGGGGCTGGGAGGGGCTGGAGACCAGCAGGGGGGCCTGTGGTGTCATTGCCCGTCCAGCTTCCTCCATCCGGGCCCCTGGGAGGTAACCTTGTTCCTGGGGTTGAGTTATAGCCTCTTGCACCAGCCGGCTGCTAGCGGGTTGACAAATGCCCCCATTAGGCAAGATGCAGGGGGGAGGCGGAGGGACGGTGGGGGGTCTTGGTTTCCAGGACCGAACCCTGTTCAGCCCCAGCCACGCCTGCCCCAGAGCATGTTGGGGCTGGACCCATCCATCCTTCCCGCCCGAAACCCAGACTCGCAGGCCAGCCGGCCTTTGGGTGCCCGTGTGTTCTGTGAAGAGGCGCGTCTGAGAGGTGCCCCCCACTTAACACAGTGAAGCCCCACACTCTTCACAGACGGGAAACAGGACAGAAGGGCTTGGCCCGGTCCAGGTTGGGGGGCTCCTGAGCGGCCGGCCTCCCTTCCCTGGGCGCACTCAGAGACCCCCCCCCCCCCCCCC
>NW_006295816.1:817832-819129 GCF_000327345.1 Myotis davidii
GCAGCCACAGGCCTCCTCCTTCCCTCACCTCCTCCCGTTTTATTTTTCGGCCCCGTGACGCCGTGACCCTGTGACCCTGCTCGGGTTAGCTCGAGCTCTGCCGGCGCAGAGTTAGGGGAAGATATGCCGGCATGTTGCCACCGCTTAGCTCCTCGCTCTGCAACCTTGAAAACAGGCATTTTTTAAAAAATATGTTTTTTTTTAATTTGCGAGAGGGAGAGAGAAACATCAATGATGAGAGAATCATGGATCAGCTGCCTCCTGCACGCCCCCCACTGGGGATCCAGCCCACAACCCGGGCCTGTGCCCTTGACCGGAATTGAACCCGGGACCTTTCAGTTCACAGGCCGACGCTCTATCCACTGAACCACACCGGCCAGGGCAAAAACAGGCATTTTCTCCACCATAAAAGTCACCATTTTCGGTGTCATTGTGTGCGTTGTGACAAGTGCAGGCAGTTGTGTAACCACCACCACCAAGATGTAGGATGCGTTCATTACGCAAAACATTGGCCCTTTGCAGTCACCCCCTTTCCAGCCCAGGTCCCCTTCCCCTCCCGGCCCTGCCTTCTCTGCAGACCTCCCAGGACAGAATCCCACCGTCCTGCGTCTGGGCACCTGGCCGCTTGCCCTGGGCCTGGTGTGTCCTGGGCCTGGAGCCGGGATGCCGACCACCACCCCTCCCGCTGAGGAGCGCTCGGAGCGGGCGTGAGGCCGGGGGCTGAGCCGCTGGGCTGTGACTGCTGCGCACGGAGCCGCTACGCACACCCTGTGCGCGTGTCTGTGCGGGGAGCACTCAGCCCTCGACAGCCAGCCCCTGGGCGTCACACTTCCTGGTGCCTTTTATTCCTTTAAATATAATAATGTTATTGATTTCGGAGAGGAGGGAAGAGGGAGAGAGAGGCAATAACAACGAAAACAATTCAGAGGGAGGGTGGGGGTGGTGGTAAGAGATTAACCCAAGAACCTACATGTGTATCTGCGTAGCCCATGGACACAGACGCGTGTGGTGCAGGCTGGAGTGGGGCTGGGTCAGGCTCGAGGGGTCAGTGGGGAACAAGGGGGACCTCTGCAATGCTTTCCACAATAAAGATACATCTAAAAACCAAATAATTAAAAATAATAGAAAGGATAATGATGAGAATCAGGGACCGGCCGCCTCCTGCCCGCCCCCTCCTGGGGAGTGGAGCCCTGACCCAGAACGGGCCCTGCAGGAATCGCACCTCCTGGCTCCGGGGGTGACGCTCAGCCGCTGGGCACGCCGCCGGGCGCGGTCTCTCCCGGTGGCCCGAGCCATC
>NW_006295816.1:819439-820769 GCF_000327345.1 Myotis davidii
CTGCAGCTCCCGCTTGCCGTCCGGAGGCCTCGGCCTGGGTCTCACCCTTCACTGTGCATCTGCCTCCCCGCGGGTAGGGCCCCTCCACCAGGACCCGGGCCCCAGAGCGCCTGACTCCGGAGGTCTGCAGTGAGGCCCCAGAATTTCCGCTTCTTTATTTCCTTTTTAATCTCCATCTGAGGACAATTTTTCCATTGCTTTCTAGAGAGAGTGGAAGGGATGGAGGGGAGAGAGGGGAGCATTGACATGAGATAGACACATCTATTGGTTGCCCCCCACACCCACCTGCCCCCACCAGGGCTGGGGAACCTGCAGGTGAGGTATGTGTCTGTGGCCTGAAATCGCACCCACAACACGTTGGTCCACAGGGCGATGCTCTAACCACTGAAACACCCGGCCAGGACTCCATTTCTCTTGGTTGTTGTTGCTCTGTGTGTGTGAGTGTGTGTGTGTTGAGTTTCCATTTCCAACAAGCTCCCAGGAGTTGTGACACTAATGGTCTGGGGCTCACACTTGGAGAACCACTGTGTTAAAGCTTCCTGGGGAGCTGTCAGATTTTCCCCCTTTTTGATCTGGACTCCCCCAGAATCTTCTTTAAAAAATTTTTTTTTAATTGAGTGCGGAGAGGAAGGGAGAGGGAGATAGAAACTGCTGAGCCAGCTCAGCCAGGTTCGGGAGCCCGAGAGGGGGCGGTGAAGGATGGAGAAAAGACCGACGAGAGAAGAGAGCTGGGTCTGGGTGGGACGCCGTCCCCTCTGACGGAGAGCTAGCGACAGCGCCACGGCCTGCAATCCGGGTCCTTATCTTATAGCAGATTCCACGAGGCACAGTGAGGGCGTGGTCACAACGTTCTCCGGGATTCGAATCCACTCAGTTACAGGCACCTGGTCACGCTTTGTTCCTGCCCCTCCCGCAGCCCACATCACTCAGCCACGTGCCCACCGGCTCGGACCATCAGGCCAAGCTCACAACCACAGCCTTGGGCTGTCATGGTGCCGGGAGGGCTTTGCCACGGGAGGACCGAGCCCTCTCATCAGTCCGAGGCTTGAACCTGTCCAATCGCTGTAGCCGCTCTCCACAGAAACATCAGTGATGAGAGAGAATCATTGATCGGCTGCCCCCTGCACGCCCCACACTGGGGATGGAGGCCACAGCCTGGGCATGTGCTCTGACTGGGAATCGAACCCCGACCTCCCAGTTCATAGGTCCATGCTCAACCCCTGAGCCTCGCCGGCTGGGCTCCCCTGGAACCTTCTGATCACCTTGTTCATGAGAGAGACACTATGAGAAAGGCAGGTGGGGGAGCCCCCTCGCTCCCCAGGGGAGAGGC
>NW_006295816.1:820935-821652 GCF_000327345.1 Myotis davidii
CTGGCCTGTGGCCCAGAGAGGGTCGGCAACCCCCAGGCGCCGTCCTGACTTGCAGGCGTCGGAGGACCTGGGGAAGCCCCTGGCTCTGCTGATTCTGAGCGGGAGGCGTGTGGGGGGCTGGCCCAGGCAGAGGTCCCTGTGGCCAGTGGGAAAGGCGCTCTGAGGGGTGGGGGCTGCCCTAGAGGAAGCAGGACTGGGTGGTCCCTGACCTGGGCTAAGGGCCAGCACTCATGCCTTCTCCTCTCCTGGTGGCTCCTTGGGGACCCTGAAGCCAGAACTAAAGCTGAGGGGTCCAGGAGAGAGCTGAGGGGCCGGTGTCCTGGGCTGACTTCCTCCCGGCCACTATCCAGGGCCGTGTGCAATCCCGGCTTGGTCCCGAGCCCCTGGGGCAATCCCGGCTGTGAAACCAGGTTGCACACAAGCCCATTTCTCCTTCCTTCTCCCGAGGCCGAGTGCGCAACAGCACCCTCCACCCAGATGTCCAAACCTCAAGAGGCCCCCAGGCCTCGAGGCCAGCAGCCACCCCAGGCCTCCGGGCCGCACGGCCACTGCCAGGGGCTCTGGCCTGCACGTCCATGCTGCCGCTGGGCCCCTGGCACACTGCCTCTCCTCTCCCAGGTGCTCTCTCCCTGCAGCCGCCGGGCCTGTCGCCACTAGAGCACTGACCGGGCTCCTCTGGGATCAAATGGGAAGGGACGTCCGAGGCTGTGGGAGCCA
>NW_006295816.1:822985-824379 GCF_000327345.1 Myotis davidii
GAGACCGTGTGCCCTAGGACCACGCGGCAGCCCCCCGAGCAGTGTGACTTCAAGGAGAACGGGGTGAGCTGGGGGCTGGGGCGCCCCGAGATGCCTGACAGGAGGCCTCGGGGCGCATTCCCAGGGACGGGGCGGCCGGGAGGGCCCAGCACCGGGTGGAGGTGTGACCTGCGCCCTTGCAGCTGGTGAAGGTGTGCGTGGGGACCGTCACCCTGGACCAGGACAACGGCTCCTATGACGTCGTCTGCGAGGAGGTGAGCGGCCCCTTCTCAGACCTGGGGGCGGCCGAGGGGGGCCCTCGAGCGTCCTGGGCCCCGGAGCCCCCTCCCCTCCCCCAGCCCCAGCCTGGATCTGAGTGCGGTCCCTGCCCAGGAGCCCGTTAGAAAGGCCCCCTCCCAGCCCCCCGACCAGCAGCCTCAGACTCTGGGTGGGGCCCAGCAGGGGGCAGGCAGCCACCTTCCAGAAGGTTCTTGCTGAGGCTGGGGAGCTGCTCACTGCGGTGAGGAGCTTTCATCTGCCCAGGAGCCCGTTAGAAAGGCCCCCTCCCAGCCCCCCGACCAGCAGCCTCAGACTCTGGGTGGGGCCCAGCAGGGGGCAGGCAGCCACCTTCCAGAAGGTTCTTGCTGAGGCTGGGGAGCTGCTCACTGCGGTGAGGAGCTTTCAGCCCGGCTCCGCCTCGGCCTGGCTGGATGGGCCTGGACCTGGGGAAGCCACTGGGCGTCTCTGGGCCTCAGTTTCCTCATCTGTTTAAGGGGTGGGGGCTCCACCACAGGCTCCCAAGGTCGCAGGCAGAGGGGGAGCCTGGGCCCATGGTGCCTCGCTGGCCCAGGAAGCGGGTGCAGGTGGGGGCTCCTGACCCTGGCCCAGCCCCACATGGAGCCGTTTCCTCACCGTGCACAGATCAAGGACGTCATATTGGGCGCTGAGAATCTAGGGGAACGCATCAAGAATGCTAAAAAGAAGGTTTGGGAGAAGATCAAGAGTTTTGGCAGGAGAATCAAGGAATTTTTCCGAAAACCCTCGCCCGAGGTGGAGCCCTGAGGTCTGTTTGGCCCTGGCCCCGGCCTCTGGGCTCTGACCAATAAAATCTGGGAAAGCCACCTGCTCAGGCGTCACTGTCACTTGCGTCGCCGTCTCTCGCTCTCCGCTGTGACGCCGTGCGGCTCTGTGTGTCTCTTTTCCTGAAAATCAGTAAATGGGGGGCGGGGTGGGGGGGGACCCCTGGGCGGTGGCTCAGGTGATTGGAGCATCGTCCTGGACCGAAAGGGTTCGGTTCTTCCGGGTCAGGCACCTCCTGCTCTCAGGCCCATCCCTGGTTGGGGAGCATTTGGGGGCAACAGGTCAATGTTCTCGCTCACATTGATCTCTCTCTCTCTCTCTCTCTCTCTCTCTCT
>NW_006295816.1:825879-826668 GCF_000327345.1 Myotis davidii
GCTGGACGGGGGAGGGCAGCCTCGGACACCGTCAGACCCCAGGTCTCCCCTCGAGGTGGCTGCACCCAGGGGGAAGGAGAGAGCCTTCAGGATTCCTTTGCTCCAGGCTCCTCCCAGGAGCCCTCCTGACAAGAGCAGGAAGCCCTGCAGCCATATGCCAATGTGGACCCGCCCAGGAGCGGTCTCCCTGGAAGGCGGACGCTGGGCGGTGGAGTCCAGCAGGCCCATGCCCAGCCCGCGGCCTCCAGGCTGGGCCAGGCGTCCCCGGGGACCAGCGCTGCACCCACTCTTGGGTCGGCTTTCCCGTCCCCGTTTCATCCTCAGGGTCTTTCCGCTCCGGTTGCCTGAGCTCCTAGTCCCTCCTGCCTCTCAGGAACGTCCTCTTCGTGTTCCACGTTTATTTATTGTCAACCAAGCCTCTCAACCGACTCACACAAAGTCACACCTTGATTCCTTTATTTCTTAAATGTGTATTTGTATTGATTTCAGAGAGGAAGGGAGAGGGCGAGAGAGAGACAAACGTCAATGATGAGACAGAATTACTGACCAGCTGCCTCCTGCAGGCCCCACACTGGGGATGGAGCCAGCAACCCAGGCCTGAGCAGAGCCCACACCTGGGCATGTGCTCTGACTGGGAATCGAACCCCAACCTCCCAGTTCATAGGTCCATGCTCAACCCCTGAGCCTCGCCGGCTGGGCTCCCCTGGAACCTTCTGATCACCTTGTTCATGAGAGAGACACTATGAGAAAGGCAGGTGGGGGAGCCCCCTCGCTCCCCAGGGGAGAGGC
>NW_006295816.1:828619-829116 GCF_000327345.1 Myotis davidii
TGGCCCCCCTCAGGGCGGCTGCTCCCTCCAGGGGTCCCCCTCCCCCAGGGCAGCTGCCAGGGCTGTGTCCCCTCCCAGGGGCAGCTCCTGCCTGCGAATCTATTCTGTGCAATGAGGTCCCCCAAGCACCCCACTCAGGCTTCAGGGCTTCTGGGTCCCAGGGAAGAGCAGGCCATCGGGGCTGGGGTGTGACTGCCTGCTCTATTTATTTATTTTTAACATGTACATGTAGATATATTTTTATTATTATTTAAAAATCCTCAACCATGGTTATTTTTCCATTGATTTTCAGAGACAGTGGAAGAAAGGGAAAGACAGAGAAACATCGATGGGAAAAGGACGCATGGATTGGTTGCCTCCTACAAAAACCCTGACCAGGGCCTGGGCCGGGGAGCAGCCTGCAATGGAGACATGGGCTCTTGACCAGTATTGAACCCGGGACACTTTACTCTGCAGACTGACGCTCTATCCACTGAACAACACACGCCAGGGCTCAC
>NW_006295816.1:844434-846424 GCF_000327345.1 Myotis davidii
GATGGTGATGATGGTGACGATGGGGAGGATGGTGAGGATGGTGAGGATGGGGAGGATGGTGATGATGTTGATGATGGTGAGGATGGTGAGGATGGTGAGGGTGGTGACTGTGGTCTGGGGCAGCCTGGAGCCTGGAGGTGGTGGTGTCTGGAGGTTGAGGCTGCACTCAGAGGGGAGGAAGGGAAGGGGTGCAGGAGCCAGGCAGAGGGATGGGGTGGGGAGGGGAAGTGTCCCAGGAGGAAGAAGGAGCAGGTAGGGAGATGGGGAAACCATGTCTTCACGTTGCCCTGGAGCGACCTCGCCCACCGAGCAGCAGCCTGTGAGGCAACAGGGAGCTGAGGCAAGCCCAGAGCCGGGCCGGGCAGGGGGGCCAGGTCGGGCTGCATAAAGGGGGCCCTGCGTGCTGGGGGGACTCCACTCGGGGACATGGAGGCCCAGAGGAACAGCCTGTGCGGGGGGCGCTGGCCGCTGCTGCTGCTGCTGCTGGGCCTGGCCATGCCCTGGCCTCCGGCCGCCGCCCGGGCCCTGAGCTACCAGGAGGCAGTGGGCCTGGCTGTGCAGGGCTTCAACCAGCGCTCCCGGGAGGCCAGCCTCTACCGCCTCCTGCAGCAGGACCCGCAGCCCCAGGGCGTGAGTGGGGGGGTGGGGGGGCTCTGCTCTGAACTGGGCCACTCCCTTGGCTTCTGATTGGCCCCCCTCAGGGCGGCTGCTCCCTCCAGGGGTCCCCCTCCCCCAGGGCAGCTGCCAGGGCTGTGTCCCCTCCCAGGGGCAGCTCCTGCCTGCGAATCTATTCTGTGCAATGAGGTCCCCCAAGCACCCCACTCAGGCTTCAGGGCTTCTGGGTCCCAGGGAAGAGCAGGCCATCGGGGCTGGGGTGTGACTGCCTGCTCTATTTATTTATTTTTAACATGTACATGTAGATATATTTTTATTATTATTTAAAAATCCTCAACCATGGTTATTTTTCCATTGATTTTCAGAGACAGTGGAAGAAAGGGAAAGACAGAGAAACATCGATGGGAAAAGGACGCATGGATTGGTTGCCTCCTACAAAAACCCTGACCAGGGCCTGGGCCGGGGAGCAGCCTGCAATGGAGACATGGGCTCTTGACCAGTATTGAACCCGGGACACTTTACTCTGCAGACTGACGCTCTATCCACTGAACAACACCAGCCAGGGCTAAATAGATTTGTATTGATTTCAGGGAGGAAGGGAGAGGGAGAGAGAGAGAAACATCCATGATGAGAACCATGGATCCGCTGCCTCCTGCACGCCCCCTCCTGGGGATCCAGCCTGCAGCCCGGGCAGGAGCCCTTGCTCAGGAATTGAACCCAGGACTGAAGGTGCCCTGAGCCAAAGGGACCAGGGCACGGCCCTGCTCTGAGTGTCCCGCGCTCATCTGCCTCCCACACAGGAGGCCCCAGGAGGCCCTGCGCCCGGGTGCCCTTGGAGCCGGGCGGGCTCTGCCCTCTCCCCCTGCCCACACCCAGCACCAAAGCAGCGCCAGGGACAGGGCAGGGCTGCTGCAGGCTGTTCTCTTTGGAGGGGGCGGGGCGGGGGGAGACCAGGGGACCAAGCAGAGGCCCAGCCCTGGTCTCCCCACTTTCTCTCCTGCCAGGACCTGAACCCAGACACCCCGAAGCCGGTGAGCTTCACCCTGAAGGAGACCGTGTGCCCCAGGACCACGCGGCAGCCCCCCGAGCAGTGTGACTTCAAGGAGAACGGGGTGAGCTGGGGGCTGGGGCACCCCGAGATGCTGGACAGGAGGCCTCGGGGCGCATTCCCAGGGACGGGGCGGCCGGGAGGGCCCAGCACCGGGTGGAGGTGTGACCTGCGCCCTTGCAGCTGGTGAAGGCGTGCGCGGGGACCGTCACCCTGGACCAGGACACCGGCTCCTATGACGTTGTCTGCGAGGGGGTGAGCGGCCCCTTCTGAGACCTGGGGGCCGAGGGGTGTGGCGCCTGGAGCGTCCTGGGCCCCGGAGCCCCT
>NW_006295816.1:848858-852950 GCF_000327345.1 Myotis davidii
GAAAAGGTTCGCCGTCACTGGGCTAGAGCGTCAGCCTGCGGACTGAGGGGGCCCAGATTCGACTCTAGTCAAGGGCACGTGCCCAGTAGGGGGCGTGCAGGAGGAGCTGATCAATGATTCTCTCTCATCACTGATGTTTCTCTCCCTCTCCCTTCCTCTCTGAAATCAATAAAAATATTAAAAAATAAAATAACTCTTCCTAAAAGAAAAAAGAATCCATTATAGCCTCAGGTCTAGTTGAGGCAAAATGAGTTTCTGCCCAATAATGTGCTTGAGTCTTTTTTTTTTGTTTTTTTATCCTCACCCGAGAATATTTTTCCATTGATTTTTTTCTTCTCTTTCTATTATTTCTATTTTATTTTTTATTTATTTTCCCCCATTGATTTTTAGAGAGTGGAAGAGAGAGGGAAAGACAGAAACATCGATGTCAAAAAAACACATGACCGGCTGCCTCCTGCACGCCCCCTACTGGTGATCGAGCCTGCAACCAGGCCTGTGCCCTTGACTGGAATTGAACCTGGGGCCCTTCAGCCTGAGGGCCAACCTTCTATCTACTGAACCACACCAGTTAGGGCTATTTCTTCATCTCCTTTGTTGGCTTGTGCAATATTTGGTCTCACAAATTCTATATCAATTCAAGGCTCCTCACTATTCTCACTACTGCAGATTGTCATGGTATGGCCCCCAATATCCCTCCCAGTACCCCTCCCTTATGCAGGCCCTTCCCAAATGGACTGTCTGGTCATGTGACTTGCTTTGGCCAATGGGATGTTAGCAGACATGACAGGAGCAGGAACTTGGAAAGCTTGTGAATGGGGGCTGGCCCCCTGGGGACCCTAAGACCACATGCTGTGAAGCTCCAGATGAAAGCCTGCGGGGGACCCACCCGCTGAGTGCAGCCACGAGTGAGTCCAAGTGAGACTAGCGGTTCCCCTGCCGACCGGCAGACACATAGGAACACACCATCCCTCTCTCTCTTTATAAAATATATTTGTATTGATTTCAGAGAGGAAAGGAGAGGGAGAGATAAAAACATCAATAACGAGAAAATCATGGATCGGCTGCCTCCTGCACGCTCCCCACTGGGGATCCAGCCTGCAACCAGGCCTGTGCCCTTGACCGGAACTGAACCTGGGACCCTTCAGTCTGCTGGTCGGTGCTCTATCCACTGAGACACACTGGCCGGGGCGAGATTATTCTCTGAAGAACTACATTTTGAGTTGATTCATCAGGCCGCCCCTCCCCCCAGGGCGCAGGCCAGGCCTGGGGCCCAGCCGGGACCGGAGCCCACTGAGCCGCACTGTGTGTGGACCCCCGGGCACCGGAGGGGAAGGGCCTCAGGACAGGCTCACTGACTCCATCAGGACCAGCAGGCCCTGAGCAGCCGGCCTGCGGGAGGCGGGTCGGACAGGGACTCGCACGGAGGGAGGGCCAGGTGGCTCAAAGTCAGTCACTCGGGCAGCTCCTCCTCGAAAAAGTGTGAACAGTTTCAGGGCAAAGAGGAGCCCTCCTTCCCCTGAACCCCCAGGACCAGCCCAGCGAAGAGGCAGAGGAGAGAGAGGCTCGCAGGCGGCGGCAGTGAGGAGCCAGGCTCTCAGGTGGGGCAGGGCCTGGCCGCCATGAGCCCCAGCCTCCCCATCCAGCCTTCAGGCCCACAGGCCGGGGCCAGGCCGGTCCTGGCCGCCTGTGCCCGCTGCGCAGTGGACACCCCCCTCCGGACTGTAGCGCACGGAGCCCCAGCGCCACTGCGGCTCCTCCTCCTCATACCAGCGTCGCTCGCTGAAGTCGGGGAAGAAGGCTGCGATCTCTCTGCTGGCGGAGGCCACGGAGTCTGCAGGGGAGGGAGAGAGAGAAGAGGGAGGGGAGAGAGAGGAGAGGGGGAGAGAGGAGAGGGGAGAGAGAGAGAGAGAAAGAGAGAAAGGAGAGGCAGAAACCGAGCCTCTTCTGCTCTCAGTCCTGGGGCCACAGCGCTGAGGCCACCGAGGGCCAGAAATGCAGGAGGGAAAAGCTCACTGCCCCCACCCCTCCCCCGTGTGTGGCTGTGGGCCTGGGGCAGACCTACCGGAGCCATGGGTGGTGTTGCGGGTGTCGGTGAGGCCGAAACTCCCTCGGATGGAGTCGGGGGCCACGTGGCGGGCGCGGAACACCCTGGTGGGCCCCATCAGCGTCCTCCAGAGCTGGATGGCGTCCGGGTGGGCGAGGATGTAGGCTCGGATGGGCCCGCTGTGGACCAAGGGGCACATGTCAGGAACCTGGCCGCCGGGTCTCGGGTGGCACCCCGCGCATGTGTCACAGACAAAGGCGCCCTGCAGCCCGCTGGCGTGGCTCAGGGGTGGAACATCGACCTATGAACCAGGAGGTCAGGGTGCCATTCCCGGTCAGGGCACAGGCCCGGGTTGAGGGCCTGATCCCCAGTGGATGCAGGAGGCAGCTGATCAATGACTCTGTCTCATCACTGATGTTTCTCTCTCTCCCATCTCTTCCCCTCTGAAATCAATAAAAATATGTTTTTAAAAAAGGTGCCCTGTACGTCCTGAGCGTTTCCGTGCCATTCTAGCTGGTGCCGGTGCCCAAGAAACCAGGGAGATCAGCCGTTGCTGGGCAGCATTCAGCGATACGCTGCTACGGCCACTGGCCAGTCACCGGCACAGGACAGGCTCCAGGGCAGGTGGCTCAGGCCGAGCCCGAGTTCCTGTTTCTGGCCACTCATTACACTTTACAGAGTGGCCAGGAACGCCGATGCATCTGTTTGGGGGCAGGGCGTCTGTCTCAGTCGGTAACGATGCGGGAAGCAGGGCCGGACGTACCTGGCCATGAACTCCACCAGCCGCTGGTAGAAGAAGCGCCCTGCAGAGAGAGCGCCGGCGTCAGGACACGTGCCAGGAGCCTTCTGCACGCCTCCTCCCGGCTCAGAAGGATAGAAACCGTTTCAGAACAAAGGACAGGGCCGCCTAGTCCGGCCCACCTGGGTCTGAAGCCAGGCTCTGCCCCTCACAACCTGTGCCATCTTGGGGGAGCCATCAAGTTCCCTAATCTGGACACCGAGGACATAGCAACACCTACTCGAGGGCTGTTGGGAGAATGACATGAAATCATGAGCATTAGGCCCTAGAGGACTGGCCCAGTGGGCAGAGCGTCGGCCCCAGACTGGAGGGTCCCGGGTTCAATTCCGATCCAGGGCACGTACCTGGGTCACAGGCTCCGACCCCAGCCCTGGTCGGGGCGTGTGCGGGAGGCAACCAACTGATGTGTCTCTCTCTGTCCCTCCCCTTTCCTTCCCTCTCTCCAAAAGTCCACGGGAAATGTCCTCGGGTGAGGATTAACAACAAAGAAACTGAGCGTGGGACGGGGTCTGACACAGGGAACGTCATCGGGACATAAAGCCAAGCTCCCGGCCGGGACGGAACAGAACCCTCCTAGGAAAGGTGAGCTTCACGGGGTCGCGGCCGCGTCCAGGTAAAGCCCTGGGTGCCTCCGGAGCGAGCAGCCCCGCGGGGGCGGGTCCCACCTTCGTGCTCCCGGTAAAACCTCCGGCAGTCGTCCCTCCTCCACACGAGCTCTCTCCTCCGCACGATGAGGAGTCTGTTGCGCAGAATCTGCTGATGGACAGCCTGGCAGGCACCGGAGACAGTCAGTCAGAGGGCGGGGAGGACGCGGAACACGGGACCCTGGAGCCCGGACGAGGGGCTGCCGGGGCGGGTCAGGAGAGAAGGTGGGGAGAGGGGAGGACCTTCGGTCACATGACCAGCAGGTGAGCCTGGGGTGCAGGGGCGGAGTGCTGGCTGTCCCTCTGCTCCTGCGGCCCCTGGAGCACGCGCCCACAGGGCCCCCCGCCCGGGCCCTCCTCACAGCCTCTCTCTGGCGGTCCCCCCACTCTCTCCACCATCACACCTGACCCATCAGACACGCCACCCTCTCGGCCACCCTGGTCACTGGCTTTTGAGTGGTTCCCACTCTCACTCCCGGAATGAAGAGCAACCACTTTGGTCCGATGCTCAAGGCTACACTTCGTGGCCCCCCACCACCTCCGATGCCCTGGGCCCGCCCGCCCGCCCAGCCCACCTGCGGCCTCTCCCAGGGTTCCAGCCTGGC
>NW_006295816.1:853139-855722 GCF_000327345.1 Myotis davidii
AACACCTGCAGACCCCCTGCTGGCACCACAGGGCTCACCCAGGGCTGCCAGCGACGACTTACTAACTGGAGGCTGGATGCGGGCACGAGCCTCCCCCAAACCTCCAGGACCGTGGACGCCGTGCAAAACGCGTCTGTCACATGACAGACCCGGGGCTCTGGGGTGGGATGCAGGGCGCTATCAGCTGACTGAGCTTTAATCAAGAGGGAGAGCACCCAGACGGGCCTCAGGCATCGCGTGATGAATCTGACCTTTAAAGGCAGAGCTGTGCCTGTGGGAGCTGGCGGGGAGCCGGAGAGAGCAGAAGCCCGCGCTGCCCTACGCTGACCTGAAGATGGAGCGGCCGTCTGAGGAGGAGGGAGGGGCCTCTAGAGGCTGAGCGTCCTGCCTAGAAGCAAGGACATGGAGCCCTGGCCGGCTGGGCTCAGTGCAAAGAGCATCGGCCTGCGGACGGAAGGGTCCCGGGTTCGATTCCCGGTCAGGGCACAGGCCTGGGTTGCAGGCTCAATCCCCAATAGGGGGCGTGCAGGAGGCGGCCGATCCATGATTCTCTCTCATCATTGATGGTTCTCTCTCTCTGAAATCCATCAAAATATATTTAAAAAAAAAAAAAAAAAAAAGCAAGGACATGGTGGTCTCAGTCCTGCAACCACAGGAGCCCCAGTAAGTTTGGGAGTGGGTCCTGCCCAGACGCCCCAGGTAAGGGCCCAGTCAGCTTCCGCCTTGACTGTGGCCTTGTGAGATGAAGACCCAGCCAAGCCCCTGTCCCGCCCCTTCTAGGGCCGTGAAAGGCGAAGGAGGTACTGCTTTGAGCTGCTACCTCCATGGCGACTGCTCTGCAGCAGCAGAGAATGGACACCCACGCGCTGTCCTGAGGGGGGGCTCCTGGGTGACTGTGCTGGTGCGTCTTCTGCTTTCTATCTGCCCCGCGCCCGGCTCTGCCTCCGCGGACCCTGGCCCAGGACCACGCTGTCGGCGCTCACAAGCGGCCGCTGGCACCTGGAACTGAGCGGCCCCGTGCACACCGAGAGGCACAGATCCGTTCTTACCTCCAGAATCAGCGGGTGAGCGACGGCATCGGGCTTGATGAGGGCCAGGGTGAGCTGCAGGGCCGGAGGGCTCCGCAGGACGGCGGCCATCTGGCTCCTGCGGCCAGAGCTGGGTCAGGGCCCCATCGGAGCGGCACGCCCCACCCTTCCTACTCCGGGCCACGCAGCTCTGCAAGCTAAGCAGGGCTCCCCTCCTCACACTCACACAGCACATGACAGTTCCATAGGAAGGCTGCACACACGGCTACTGTACACACGTCTACGCTGTTGTATAGGGTGTCCCAAAATTCACGCACGATTGGAACTCTGTGTGAGCATTAACAACAACAAAAAAATAAAAGCCCTGCCAAAACCGGTTTGGCTCAGTGGATAGAGCGTCGGCCTGCGGACTGAAGGGTCCCGGGTTCGATTCCGGTTAAGGGCATGTACCTGGGTTGCGGGCACATCCCCAGTGGGAAATGTGCAGGAGGCAGCTGATCGATGTTTCTCTCTCATCGATGTTTCTAGCTCTCTATCTCTCTCCCTTCCTCTCTGTAAAAAAATCAATAAAAATATATTTAAAAAAAAATAAATAAAAGCCTAATTTTACTTGGTTTATTGAATCAGATTCTAATATCTGTTGCCCTTTGATGTCAACCCCTTCAGTCTGTGCCAGCAAAGCCGTGGAGGCCATGGACCCAATGTGCTATTCCATATGTAACCCTAGACTGTCTGCTTTATGAATCAATAAAAAATTTACAATTTTTAATTATAAACCTGTGTTTTCTATCAAAATTACTTCTTGCGTGAATTTTGGGACACCCTATATTTCATGGCCCCTTTGTGCTCATAGGGTTGGGGGGCGCATGATCTGGTTTGTGCCCCTGTGAGCCTAGGAGGGAGCTACCCATTCAAACGAAATTCGGGTTTAAACACGACCCGTCTCTCCCAGTCACTTCCTGCCCTTCCCGCCTGTCCTTTGTGTCTCACAGCACAGTGTTCACAATTCCTACGTCTCAACAGCCAGGCCGCGGGGGCAGAACAAGGATTTCCACCCCAAAGGCCCTCTGCCTCAGTCTGCCCTCCCGCCATCTCTAGGGCCGGCAGATGGAGGGGCAGGAATCGGGGTGTCGGCTGGATGCAGCCGTCTCCTACCCACTAGCCCAGGTCGGCCAGGCTGTCCTGCCCACATCACACCCTCGGCGGAGACGGACGTGCCACTCCACGCTCAGGCCTGGCTGCAGCCATGTGCATGTGAAGCAGCTCAGGGAGCCCGAGGTCCCCGATCAGTTTCTGTTATTTGGGGGTTTTTGGTTTTTTTACTTTCTTGCTTGATCAGGTCCATTGACTGCGGGATCCTACATGGTCTTGGTTTGTACCTACTTTACGTCTCTGTCTAGCACGCTGGGGGAGCCAACAAGTAGCGTGGGAGCGACATGGGGGGCAGGGCGCTCTGCGGGTCAGTCCGCTCTCGGAGGCTGAGGGCCCTTCCGGCTGAGAAGCCCGGTCTCCAAAGGGTCCCTGGCGGGACCCCTGCAGGTGCCACCGAGTCGAG
>NW_006295816.1:856252-858195 GCF_000327345.1 Myotis davidii
TTCTGGAACCAGACCCGGTGCGCCGAAAGCCGTGCCACCGCCGCCGTGGATGCAGCTTGGCTATTAAAAGATGGCTGTTCGCCAAGAAAAGGGCCCGCCAGCACGGTTCCCGCGGAGTCCTTTACTGGACGGCAGGTGGAGGGGTGCGACCCTGGCTATTGAGGGGGTGCTCGGGGCCAGCACCCTGGGGGCGGGGGTGCACCCGAAGAGGCGGCCGTTGTGTCACGTGCTCGTCGGGGGTCCTGCAGCTCCGGCTTCTTCATGGCAGAGTCAGGAGTTTTCCTGCAAAAGAAGCGTCAGCTCAGAGAAGCCCACCCCGGGGAAATGAAGAGGAAAACCTCCGCCCGGTCGCTGCGCCCGTCGCCCCGCCGGAGGGGCCGTGGGGGTTCCCGGAGGAGCCGCGGGGGCGGGGGGCGGGGGGAGAGCGGGCGTGGGCGACCCTGCGCCTTCGGGGCAGGAGGGGGCGTCACAGCCTAAATTACAATCCAGGGACTGGGCTCCGCACGCTCGAAGCGCCCTTGGGGCTTTGGAAGCGGGTGTGAGTCTTAGGAAAAGGCTAGTTCCCAGGTGCTTGGTAGTTTTTGTTTCTGTTTTGAGTGATGCACTATTTCCCATTTATTTTCCAACTAGAGGCCGGTGCATAAATTCGTGCACCCGTGGGGTCCCTTGGCCCAGCCTGTGGGGATCCGGCGAATCCGGCTCTCCGACATCCCCAGGGGGTCCCGGATTGCGAGAGGGTGGTTCTCGGGCACCCCGGAATCGGGCTCCCTGCTGTCTATTCCTGGTGAGTCACCCTGAGAACCCCCGCTGCCCAGTGACAGCAGCTCAGCAGCTCCTGCTGGAGCATCTGCCCCCAGGGGGTCAGTGTGTGTCATAGCTCCTGGCCAGTTGGATTGGGTGTTACTGCTGTAAAGAAGTTATTGAGCCCGGCCCGCGTGGCTCAGGGGCCGAGCATCCACCTATTCGACTCCCGGTCAGGGCAGGTGAGCGGTTGCGGGCTCGATCCCCAGCGTGGGGCGTGCAGCAGGCAGCCGATCCGTGATTCTCCCTCATCATTGATGTTTCTCCCTCTCCCTCCTCTCTCTGAAATCAGTAAAAAAAAATAAAAAAATACATATTTTAAAAATTAAATAAAACAGCATTGTTGGTGTGCAAGAGTGTCCACACTTCTCAGAGATGTACTCTGAAGTGTGTAGGAGTGAAATAACGTGTGTCTGAGGTTTGGGTTAATAAAATTCCGCAAAGAAAAGGGAGATGAGGAAGGAACTGTGCAAACACTCGCACTTTGTAGCGTCCACATGCAGGTGTCTGAGTTTATACGTTACTGGCTTACTACCTATGCTTGAGAGTTTCCATAACAAAATATTTAAAATTCCCTACTACGGTGAGCCCTTAACTCTATTTGGTTTACTCCTAAAAATTAAAAATAAAAGCGACTTTACTTACGCAAGGTCCGTCATGCAGTTTAGTTACGTTAACCTTCTTATATCTGAAAGAAATTATATTTTGAAATGATTACTTTTGCTCTATGATATAAGTTATGACTTTTACTTGATAATCTTTAGCTAAGTTTGAGAAGAAAACATTCTGCTAATAGTGAATTCTTATTTTAATAAGTATTTTAAAATATCTATTACATAGATCTTTATTTGTCAAAGAGAGTGAACATATAAAATATACTCAGCCTTAAGTCAAATATAGAAAATTCAAAGTAATCTTGAATATTTAATAAAAGCATTAGAGAGAATGAACATTAAAGTATGCATTTGATGGAAGTTAAGCCGTTACTAGCGACCTTAAAGAAATAATATCGATAAGGGCATACTATGAACAATTGCACGTCAATAAATTAGGTGCCCTAGATGTAATAGACAAATTCCTAGACACACACAAGTTACCTAATCGGACTCAAGAGGAAACAGAAAATCAACCGACCTATGTCA
>NW_006295816.1:858222-861488 GCF_000327345.1 Myotis davidii
GAATCAATAAAAATCTAATAATAAAAGTTCAGAATCTGATGTTTTCATTAGTAAATTCTAACAGGCATTTTAAGAGGATTTAATACCAATCCTTCTCAAACTCTTCCAAACGATAGAGGAATAAAACTCCCTAATAATTTTATGAAGCCAGAATTACCGTGACAACAAAGACATCATAAAAAAGGGAAACTACAAACAAATCCCTCATGAATACGATGCAAAAATTCTCAAATACTAATAAATTGAAGCTAACTGAATATTAAAAGATTATACATTCTGATCAAGTGGTTATTTATCCATGAGTACACTGTGACTCAACCTAAAGTTATCAACCAATGTAATAACATATTAATCAAACAGGGAAAATATGTTTTTCTCTCTTTAAAAAAATTTTTTTTAATTGATTTCAGAGAGGAAGGGAGAGGGAGAGACAGATGGAAACATCAATGATGAGAGAGAATCATTGATCGGCTGCCTCCTGCACGCCCCCTACTGGGGATTGAGCCACAACCCGGGCCTGTGCCCTGACCAGGAGTCTGAACCATGACCTCCGGGTTCACAGGTGATGCTCAACCACTGAGCCACGCCGGCCGGGCTGTTTTTCTCAATTGGTCTTTGTCCAGGCCAGACACAGCACCCTCACCTCCAGGGGTTCTGGTTCTGCGGGGTGTGAAGGGGAGCCCTTGGGGAGCACAGGGAAGAATGGAAGAAATGGGGGAGCAAGTCGTGGAGGAGACTGGAGGGAAGATGGACCGAGTAGGAAGCCGCCCGAGGAGGTCCCGCCCGTGGTAGCCTCCGTAGCCTCCTGCCCTGAGAGGAGGGCGGAGGGTGGGAGACTTACAGGATGGCGAAGCAGAGGTGGCACTCCCCGTTGTAGGTGATCCGGTCGCTGCCGCAGACGGGCTCGCTTGGCTTGATGTAGGAGACGAACCAGCACCGGTTGATATTGTTGATGCAAACGACCTGGAGGTGAGAGCCAGACACTTGTGGGTGCCTGCACCCAGGTCCCCCGGCTGTTCTCACTGCCACTGGGGGAGGGAGTGTCACCCCGACCGTGGCTGTTAGTGTTGGGGGGCGGGGGTAATCTGATAGATAGAATAATCCTATTATTTTACAATCTTAGAACACATGTACTTCTATGAATAGGGGATTCAGTTTCTTATACGTGAATAGGGGGTACGTTTTTCTTGTTTCCTTTCCAAGGCCTGTGCCAAGCGATGGAGGAGGTGACTCAGCTGTGACTGCAGCAAGTAGAACTGATAAGCACGGTCAGACCGACCCACCAGGAGTCAAAACATCATCTCATCGCCTGGTGACTAAGGACATCCTTTGTATGTCTGTGGAGTTGGTTGTTACATCACCTCTTCTGAACGCCTGTCAGCGCCCTGCCTTCTTGGTTGGCAGGCCTCCACGGGAAACGCCTTCTAGGGGTTACGGACACGGTGACGGCAGCCCGGGCCCCCCGCCCCGCCCCGGGGGCTTCCCGGTCACATCAGGTTAGGGAGGGAAAGTGTCCCTCAAGGCTAGACTTCCCTAAGGAGCGCTGCCCAGTGACACGTGTGTGGCTGCGGCAGGCGCAGTGGCTGTCGCTGAAAGGGACAAAGTGACTGCAGGCGGGGCCTTGCTGTGCGGGAGGCAGGGTGTGAGCCTTCGTGCGTCCCAGCGCGTCCCAGCGGATGTCAGCCACGACCTCACACCCAGCGAATGAGGCAACAGGCTGCCTTCTAGCCCACCAGGGAGCTGTATGAAGCGACGGCTCAGGACTGGGAAGAGGGCTCAGGGACATGGAAAACGCACCACCCATAGGCGGCGACTCAGCTTTTATGGGGCCGTGATTCCCACGCCAGCCCCCTCCGGCCCCCACTCCCAGCGGACAGAGCTGGGGGCACAGGCTCCTCCCACTGCTGGTCCCCGGAGGCCAGGAGGCAGGCTCACCTTTGTCTCTTGGCCGCTGGCCCCTTCGCCGGTGGGAACAAGGAAGTCTGGAAGACAAAACGGCCTCAGAAAGGTCCCTCCGGCCTCCGCCCCAGGGAAGCGCGGGAGGGACTGGCTGGCCGCCAGGAGCTTTGATCCCTCAGAGGAGGCTGCCCTCGCCCTGAGGCTCGGTGCCCGGTGCCCGGAGTGGGGAGAACTGGGGAGCGTCCGCCTGCGCCCGCATGTGAGAGGAGACCTCCGGTATACTTGGATCTTGTTCTTAAAATTTTAGTCAAATAATTTCTACCTTTAGGACTGGGTTGTGGAATTCATTCACACAAAGTTTTATGACGTAGTTAGATTTGATCTGGCATTTAATTTTTTTTTTTTTAAATACGGAACGCTTCAGGAATTTGCTGCCACCCGTGGGCAGGGGCCACGCTAATCTTCTCTGCATCGCTCCAATCCCTGTGTGTGCTGCCGGAGCGAGCTCTGGCATTTACTTCTTGTTGTCGGTGTGTCTCATCCCTTTTTGCTTCCCTGTTCCTCTTTGCTGCATTAAGAGAATATAATTGAGTGTAACATTGTAATTCCCATAATTTTTCACTATTTCTCAGAATATATGTATTTTTTAAAAAAATTTTTTATTGATTTCAGAGAGAAGGAAGAGGGAGAGATAGAAACATCAATGATGAGAGAGAATCATTGATCGGCTGCCTCCTGCACGCCCCCCACCGGGGATCGAGCCCAAAACCCGGGCATGTGCCCTGACTGGAATCAAACCCGGGACCCTTCAGTCCCCAGGCTGACGTTGTATCCACTGAGCCAAACTGGCTAGGGCTAATGCGCGTGTGTGTTTTTTAATTGATTAGAGAGAGAGGGGGAGGGGAGGGAGAAGGAAAGAGAAACATCGGCTGCCCCCTGCACACCCCCTACTAAGGATCAAGCCCGCAACCCGGGCCTGTGCCCTGACGGGGAATGGAACCAGCGACCTCTGGGTGCGTGGGACAAGCTCGCGGCCCTGAGCACACGGGCCAGGCCTGGACAGTTGCAGTGGCTGCACCAGCCCTCACCATCTGTATCTACCAGAGCCCGCCTCCGACGTCCGCTCTTAACTCATGACACTCAGAATGCTGCTCCCGGGCAGCCTATTTCTCCTTCTTCCTTCCTTCTGGGGAAGGGGGCTCAGTCCACAGGAGGAACTGGGAGTAAGTAAAACCATACGGCCCGTCCGTGTCTCCCTCTCACTTCCCCACGATCCCGGGGGACTGCCGGCTCGGCTCGGGGCAGAGCAGGGACAGGTGACTCACCCACCGCCAAGGCAGCCGGCGCGGAGATGGCCAGGAGGAGGG
>NW_006295816.1:861563-862482 GCF_000327345.1 Myotis davidii
GCTCCGGGCGGACGGCCGCACAGCACTCTCCGTGGTCAGGACGGGAGCCACGTGCCTCGGGGCTCTGTCCTTCATTCTGCGGACGCGTGGTGTCTGAGGCAATGAACGTGCTTCACTTATTTGCTAAGAATAAACATTAGAGAACAGGATCTCAACAGGATCTTAGAAGGTGCCAGAGAAGGATGTCCTAGAGTGTCTGCCGGGAGCCCTGGTGAGGCACAAGACCACCCGGCCGCCCGGCTCAGGGCTGAGGTTCGGCCGAGGGACCAGGAGGTCACCGTTCGATTCCCGGTCGGGGCACAGGCCCAGGTTGCGGACTCGATCCCCAGTGTGGGGCGTGCAGGAGGCAGCCGATCCATGATTCTCTCATCACTGATGTTTCTCTCTCTCTCTCCCTCTCCCTTAATGCGCGTGTGTGTTTTTTAATTGATTAGAGAGAGAGGGGGAGGGGAGGGAGAAGGAAAGAGAAACATCGGCTGCCCCCTGCACACCCCCTACTAAGGATCAAGCCCGCAACCCGGGCCTGTGCCCTGACGGGGAATGGAACCAGCGACCTCTGGGTGCGTGGGACAAGCTCGCGGCCCTGAGCACACGGGCCAGGCCTGGACAGTTGCAGTAGCTGCACCAGCCCTCACCATCTGTATCTACCAGAGCCCGCCTCCGACGTCCGCTCTTAACTCATGACACTCAGAATGCTGCTCCCGGGCAGCCTATTTCTCCTTCTTCCTTCCTTCTGGGGAAGGGGGCTCAGTCCACAGGAGGAACTGGGAGTAAGTAAAACCATACGGCCCGTCCGTGTCTCCCTCTCACTTCCCCACGATCCCGGGGGACTGCCGGCTCGGCTCGGGGCAGAGCAGGGACAGGTGACTCACCCACCGCCAAGGCAGCCGGCGCGGAGATGGCCAGGAGGAGGACGGCT
>NW_006295816.1:862965-864632 GCF_000327345.1 Myotis davidii
GGCAGGAACTAGAGTCATGACACAGGGAGGTCAGCGGACAGCGAGACAGGAGGGGCCGACACAGCAGACTCCCTGCCCGAGCCTCCCTTCACTTCAGTGTTAACGTTTAGTAATGAGTCACCTCGTTGCGATGAACCGTAGCCTCCGTACCCACAGCTACTGTGTCACTGGAAACGTCGTAGGACAAGCCAGTGGGCATCACCTGCGGGCTTCTGTGCCTTTTCGAGGTAAATTCTCCATCTAGGTAACTCCTGCCCAGACCTTCCCCGAGTCAAAATAAATAACAGACTGTTTTCCTGCTCAGGGGTCAGCAGGTTGATGGGGCGCTTTACCTGCTGTGACCACAGGCTTCCTGGAACTCGCCGGACGGTGTTCATTCTCGGGCGTTAGGCAGCGACGACGTGTCGGCCGGAGCAGGACGCAGGCTTCCCAGGCCTGATGCCTGGCAGCGGACCGGAGTGACCTTTAAGGCAGGAACGGGCCCCTCGCCCGCCACGCTCTGTGCGCGGACCCTGGTGTTCCCGCGGCACCGCCCACCTCCACCCAGAGTCCAGTTGTCCTGCCAAACCCAAACCGACCCTTTTAGCAACGTCACACCCAGTGTTTGAAGCCCTACATTTTTTTGGTTAATCCTCACCCGAGGATATTTTTCCCATTGATTTTTAAAAAAATATGTTTTTATTGATTTTAGAGAAGGGAGAGGGAGAGAGATAGAAACATCAATGATGGGAGAGAATCATGGATCGGCTGCCTCCTGCACGCCCCCCACTAGGGATCGAGCCGAAACCCAGCCATGTGCCCTTGACCGGACTCGAACCCAGGATCCTTTGGTCCGCAGGCCAATGCTTTATCCACTGAGCCAAACTGGCCAGGGCTGAATCCTGCGTTTTTATCTCTATTGCAATGACTGATTCAGGGTTGCTTCAGATATTTCCACACGACTACACATCTCCGCACCTGCAGGTGTCCTAGGGAGAGACCTCCCGCTGAGCCAATAGCATCCCACGCAGGTCACAGGGCGCTCGGCGAGGAAGCCGCAGAGCCCCCTCTGCACAAAGCCTGGTCCCTGGCAGCTGCCGCAGGGGGAGAGGGGTGCAGGGGAGAGTGGGGGGCAGGGGGAGAGGGGTGCAAGGGAGAGGGGTGCAGGGGAGAGTGGGGTGTGGGTCTCCAGCCAGGGGGCTGAGGGGCTGCAGGAGCCAGGTGGGTGCAGTGAGCTCTGAGTAGTTACCGCCCGGAAGGGGTGCAGGTGCCCCTCATCGTGCCCGATGGACAGCTGGCTCATGTTTAAATTTTAGTTTTCGTGTTTTCTTTTAATTGGTTTCAGAGAGGACGGGAGAAGGAAAGACAGAACCATCACTGATGAGAGAGAACCACTGATTGGCGCCTCCTGCTCGCCGCCCACTGGGGCTCGGCCGCAACCCGGGCCTGTGCCCTTGGCTGGCATCGAACCCGGGACCCTTCAGTCCGCAGGCCGGCGCTCTGTCCATTGAGCCACACCAGCCAGGGCATGAATTTTAGTTTTTTTAATTTTGTTTTTAAATTTTTTAAAGATGTGAAATGCGTCCCCATTTCATGTCTTGCTGACACAGTGGGGTTTGCCGCTGGCACGGCTTTTGGGGGGGCCCTGACCCCTCCCTCAGCCCTGACCTCGCCCCCGCCCAGCTGCC
>NW_006295816.1:864921-867788 GCF_000327345.1 Myotis davidii
GCGGCCTTGGGGGTCAGGTTGCTCCTTTAAGCCTGTGCCGATTCAGAGGCTGGGGCGCTGCCGCACCGAGGGGGGAGGAAGGGATGGGGACCCCTGATTTCTAGGGGGGCGACCACAGGGTCGGGCCCAGCAGCGGGGAGCCGGGGGGTCAGCGGTGGTGCTGGGGGTAGATTTCCTGTCGCAGTTTCCCGCGTCCATATCCTGTTTGGTATGGTTGCCCCTGCGCCTAAGTATTAGATGGAGTCACAGAGCTTTGTGTGTGTTTTGGTAAAATTTTGTTTTATATTTTTACTTTAAATCTTAAGTTATCTGGATGTTTCTAATGTAAATATCGAAAGCTTAGTTCTACATATGGTGTGAGTTAGGGCTGTTTTTCATATTTTACAGACACAATTATGATGAAGCTATCTATCAAATTTAACATCTTTTACTCTAAAGAAATACCATATTCTTGTCAGTTTCTTATAAATATAGGAAAATGCTTCATTCTTTCTTATTTATTTTAATTATTCTTTCATCCTCACCTGAGGATATTTTTTCCATTAATTTTTTAGAGAGAGTAGAAGGGAGGGAGGAGGGGGACATATGAGTATATATATATAGAGAGAGAGAGAGAGAGAGAGAGAGATCGAGGTGAGAGGACACATCGATTGGTTGCCTCCCTCTCGTGCCCGACTGGGCTGTGATCGCACATGCAGCCGAGGTCCGTGCCCTTGGCTGGGAACTGAACCCGCCACCATTCGGTCCTTGGGCCAACGCGCTAACCGCTGAGTAAAACTGGCCAAGGCTATTTACTTATTTTTTAAAATATGTTTTTATTGATTTCAGAGAGGAAGGGAGGGGGAGAAAGAGAGAGAAACATCAATGATGGGAGAGAACCATGGATCGGCTGCCTCCTGAGCGCCCCACACTGGGGACCCAGCCCTGAACTCAGGCCTGTGCCCCGACCGGGAGTGGAACCTCGACCTCCTGGTTCCTGGGCCGATGACGCTCAATCGCTGAGCCCCACGGGCCAGGCCATTCTTTCTTTTGTTGACCATTTTATTTCTTCTATTGCTGTTGGTGCTCTAATTTATCTCGTATATTCACGATGACATTTCACTGCTGAATAGCCATGAAAGGTTAAAACAGATGAGAGGGAATCATATTAAACTGCATATTAAACTATTCCCAAACCACATAAGGCTTGTGACACACACGAGGGCAATAAATCAAGGGCGTGGTTTACTTTTTAGGCAGAGACAATCTGAGTGGCGTTATCACTGCGATATTTTTTTAACTATTTTCCTGTTCTAGCCAGAACATGTGAGGAGAGGAAAAAAAGGAGGGACGAACAATTAAGAACAAGTAAAGCATTTACTTAGAAGGGATAACCATTTGTCTTTTAAAACAGAACTAAGTGAAACACCTAGAATAACAGTGTCCGGTCCGAGCAGGATACAAAGTGAACGTAAAGGAGTGAATCGATGCTTAGGAGCCGGCGAATGGCTCTCAGCGTTGAAAACGAATTCTCCGTTTCCAGCAATTGGGGCAGCTGCCGCCACGGGAACAGGGAACCGATCCACAGAGCCAAGGCGGCGTCCAGTCCTGGGAGCTGGTCCGGTAGGAAAGCAGGCAAGCAGGTCGGGCAGGCGGGAGCCACGGTGTCGCCTCCTGGGGACACTGTGTCACCGTCACCTGCAGACACGGGGCTGGGCCGCTGGCCCAGAGCCAGGAGGAGGGCAACGCTGACTCACAGCCGACTTCCAACTTCCTCAAAGTAGGTGCATGGTGATGCCCACGCTAAGCACAGAAAACACGCTATCACATACGAGTACCCGGAAATGTGCCAAAGGACACGTAAGAACTGCAGTGGGTTCTTTCTGTCAACCAGGCATTAGGCACAACCATCTCCGCCAGCCCCAGGCCGCCTCCTCGTCGGTTCCTCCGTGGTGAGCGGCTGTCACGTTAAACACTTCCCTGTCTCACCCACCCCCTCAGCGACTCATTCCCATTCAATGGCCGGCTCATTGCAGCCGTCGTGCCCCGAAGGAGTCGGTGGAGACGAATATGAGGCTAGAAATGGCCGGGGAGGAAGAAGTTTGGGGGCAGAAGTAACAACAGAAAAGCTCTCACGAGGGACCGAGAATCGCCGAATCCTCCAAACTTAACTTGCTCACGTGTTCAGTCCTGTGTGTGTGTGGGGGGGGCGGAGCGGGACACACTGGCTCCCTCACTACATCCGGCTCGAGACAAACAAAACAAGTGGACCAAGCCGCTGGCACATGCCCTGAGTCTGGGAACGCAAAGGTCTCATTCCTTTCTATGTAAACAGAGACATCGGGTGGTTCCCAGGATTTGTGTGTAAAAGTCACGTTTGTATAGGAGGTGTCACAGGAAAATTTAGAATCGTACATTCTTTTAAAATCCACTGTAATTGGAGTCGCGTTAGAGAGCAAGTGGGCACCCCTAGAAGATGCCCTGAAGTGAAATGGAAGTCGTTAGGAGCAGAAGGCGCAGTGTGAACACCCCCTGAGGCCCGCCCTGCAGCGGCTCCGCTCACGACAGGACCAGGAGGAGGCACAGGAGCCCCAACACGGTGCCTCGGGCGGGCGCTCTCAATCTCAGAGCACACGTTCCCTGGAACATTTCACACGTGAGTCTCTGGAGGAGAAAGGCGTTGAATGCCGGATGGAGAGCAGGGAGGCTGGTGGAAGGGGCTGAGGTTCGCCATGTGGTAGGAAAGGAGCCCAGGTTTAGAGACTTGAAGGCAAGTAGGCTGAGTGTTGTCCCATGGCCCCAAGACGGTCAGATTCCCGGGCAGGGCACAGGCCTTTCGCGATTGATCCCCGGTAGGAGCGTGCAGGAGGCAGCCAATCGATGTTTCT
>NW_006295816.1:867841-870369 GCF_000327345.1 Myotis davidii
CCTTCCTCTCTCAAAAATCAACAAAAACGTACTTTTAAAAATAAGTTTAAGCAACTCCTAGCAGCTAAGGAAAGTGCCCAAACAGAATGTCAACATTAACTGGAGCAGAAACATGCCGGCGATTTCCAGCGCGATGGGAGGCAGGGTCCCCGGAGGTAAATGACGACAGAGAACCTACGTCCACCGTCCGGAGCGACCACAGCTCCTGGGAGGGATGAGCGTCCCGAGGCCATCACTGTCTCCTTCCCAGAGCCCCGGTGCGTGGGCATCTGTGCCCACAGGGAGACAGCGACTGTGCAAAGGGGCTGCCCAGGAGGTGGACGTAAACACGTCCCTCCCCGCCCCCCCCACACCCCCCCATGTCTGTGTGCCCGTCACTGTGGAGAGGGAAGTCATGAGCCGCTGCAAGACGAGGACGACGGGCCAGGCACCGGTCACCAGGGCGGAAGGCCCGGCGCCCAGCAAGGGGTAAAAATGAGAAAACAAGACCCTGGTCCCTAGGGTAACCCCCCCCCCACCGCCCCCAGCGTATCGCTGGCCATGTGGGTTGAACCCCTGACCTTTCCCCCTGGAGGTAACATCGAGGCCTCAGCCGTGTCAGCTCCAGGCCCAGAGAAGCAGCAAAACCAGACCAGTGACCCGGCTGCCTCGGACCCGCTGCCTTGACTAGTGACCCCGGTCCTGGGGCCGACGACAGCGGAGACCACGACTCTGACAGCTCCCCTGGGAGCTGGTGAGTATTCTACTGAGACCCTCCCCTGGGATCCTCACCTGAGGGAGGTGAGACCCTCAACACGGGGAGCCGGCGTGCCCCCGCCCAGGATGCCCGCACCGTTCCCACCCCCTTCTTCCCCGGGAGGGACGCAGGAGACCTGCACCCAGGGGAGCCCTGAACCTGTCTCTGGCCCCCCTTCTCTGGCTTCTCAGGGAGCCCAGCAGCCCCACCCAACGCCCCCCCCACCCCCGTCAGTGCCCTTGGCTCCGCGCCCCCACCCGCTCGTCCTGAAACAGATTCCAGTTCCCTTCAGTCGCCCTCTCAGCTGGCTCGCAGCTGCTCCCGCTACCGCCTTAGCCTTAGTTTCAGGGGAACGTCATTTAAAACAGTCTCCCAACTAGGAAGCCGCTCACAGAGGTGGGGGGAGGGGGGGAGCAGGTCTCACTGCTGGACAGCCTTCGGCCAGAAGGCGATGCGTCTCCCAGCAGCCACTGGGGGGCGGAAGGACGGAGGGACGGAGGGACGGGAATCTCATGTGGCCGAGCAGCTCCGGCCATCGCCCAAGTGCCCTCCAGACTCGGTTCATTCCACGTGCACCTGCGAGGGGGTGACTAGTTAGTTCATTGGTTTTGTAGAAGCAGAAAAAGAAATCTATCTTTTTTCAAAAATTAGACTTTATTTCTAAATCCTCACCCAAGGATATTTTCCATTGATTTTAGAGAGAGTGGAAGAGAGAGGGAAACATCCATGTGAGAGAAACACATTGATTGGTTGCCTCCTGCACGAGCCCCGACCTGGGCCCAGGGCCGGGGAGGAGCCTGCCACTCAGGTCCATGCTCTTGACCGGAATTGAGCCCGGGACCTTTCAGTCCACAGGCCGACGCTCTATCCACTGAGCCGACCTGGCGAGGGTGTTTGTACTTCAAAGAGATGGCCCCCGGGTCCTTTAGAAAAATGTTCCCGAGTCAAACAGCTTTTAAAAACTGTACACACGTGTCAGAGCGATAGAGACTCCCAGCAACGAGATTTCCAAAGTAAGGGCTCTGAGACAGCGGTTCTCAACCTGTGGGTCGCGACCCTTTGGCGGTTAAACGACCCTTTCACAGGGGTTGCCTAAGAGCATCCTGCATATCAGATATTTCCATGACGATTCATAACAGTTATGAAGTAGCCACGAACATAATGTTCTGGTTGGGCCACAACATGAGGAACTGTAGTTAAAGGGCCAGAAGGCTGAGAACCGCTGCTCCAAGGGAAGGGAAGGGGGGAAATGGTGTCTATTGTCAACAGGGAAAACGAAGCCTGAGTCTCGTTCCCTCTGCCCCTGCATCCGGCGGGAGCTCCCGGCGGTCACCAGGGTCGCCGTGGGGACGGCCCCCAGGGCCTGGCGCTGCCCGCTGCCCGCCAGCCACCACCCATCCCTTCCTCTGCTGCCTGTAATTCAATCTTCTGTTTGCACAACAAGCCTGGCCTGTGAGTCCCGAGCGAGTGAGAGAGACAGACTCCTTTCATCAGAGAAATTACATCCCGTCCAGGGAGAGAGACAGAGACCAGACACCGAACACGTGCGCTTAATCCACTTACCGCCCCGCCGCCGGCGCTGACGGGCCGGGAGCCAGCGAAGGCGAAGGCGCATCGGGGCCGAACCTGACTGATGGGAAGTGTCGTCTGAGGGAAAGCTGGGGGTGCAGGTCGGAGGCGAGTGAAGGGACTGACCCCGAGAGAACAGGAGGGTCGCAAGCAACGAGAAATGGAGGAGACTTTGCGCCAGAGGGTGAATGGGATGACACCGAGACACATGGGACACAGAACA
>NW_006295816.1:870417-872644 GCF_000327345.1 Myotis davidii
GGATCCGGTGCCTCTAAGGTCAAAGCTCAGACGTGCAGAGGACAACAGGCTGGCCCGGCCGGCGTGGCTCCGAGGCTGAGCCGGGAGGTCACGGATCGATTCCCAGTCGGGCACAGGCCTGGGCTGTGGGCTCGGTCCCCAAAGGGGGCGTGCCGGAGGCAGCCGATCAATGATTCTCTCTCATCACTGATGTTTCTCTCTCTCCCTTCCTCTCTGAAATGAATAAAAAAAATATTTTTTTAAAGTGACATCTTTCTTTTAAAAAGTAAATGGCGCGGGCCGGCCGCAGGACTTCTCCTACCGGGAGTCCGCCGGCAGCCCGGGTGTGGGACGGGCAACGCGGTTCGCTGTGGAGGAAACGCACTGCTTTGGGCTGTGTGCCTGCACACACGCATGTGTATGTGCTCGTATGCGCTTGCACGTGTCAGTGTGTGTGTGCATGTGCATGTGCGCATGTGCATGTGCGCACGTGTGTGCCTGCATGCATGTGGGTGCGACAATGTGTGTGCCTACATGTGTGTGCATGCAACAATGTGTGTGCATGTGTATGTGCTTGTGTGCGTGTGCATGCATCAGTGTGTGTGCACATGTGTGCCTGCATGTGTGCGCACGTGCACGCGACAATGTGTGTATGTGCTTGTGTGTATGTGCACGTGTGTGCCTGCATGTGTGCGCGCATGCATCAATATATGTGCATGTGCTCGTGTGCGTGTGCTCACGTGTGTGCCTGCATGTGTGCACGCACATCAATGTGTGTGTCTGCGTACGTGTGCGCCTGCATATGTGTGCGTGTGCGTGCGTCCATGTGTGTGCGCACGTGTGTTCTCAGCGAAGAGAAAGAGAATGAAGACGGAACAGGACTGGGCTGCTGTGATGACAAGCACTGTCCCTGAGCCCGGCCGTGTCCCCTGTCCCCTGTGCCCTGTGCCCTGTGCCCTGTGCCCTGTCCCCTGTGCCCTGTGCCCTGTGCCCTGTGCACAATGTAAAACCGGGCCCGTGACGCCCTTTACCCGAAGGCTTCCCATCCCTCCAGGAATACACATTTTAAAGGAAAAGAAACATTTATTAACTTACTTATTTTTATTGATTTCCGAGAGGAAGGGAGAGGGAGAGGTAGAAACATCAATGATGAGAGAGAATCGTGGATCGGCTGCCTCCTGCTCACCGCCTACTGGAGATCGAGCCTGCAACCAGGACATGTACCCCTGACCGGGAATCGAACCCAGGACCCTTCAGTCCGCAGGCTGGTGCTCTACCCACTGAGCCACACCGGCCAGGACCTGACGAAATTATTTTTATTCCCCATTTTATATCTATGGAAACTGAGGTTAACGAGGAAAAACAAATCAGTGACCGTCTCCCCAGGGGCCAGGTGTGAATGACGCTGAAGCCCAGGTTCCATCCTCTGCCCCATTAAGGCTGCAGGAAGCTTAACATCACTGTCCCAGAATCCTCCTGGCTCAGCGGGTCACTCCTGAGTGCCCGGTGGCCGAGGATCGCCTGCGTTGCCTTCCAGGCGTCTTGGGGCCTTTGGCCTATTTCTCAGGAGGCGACCCCTCCATGAGTGGGCAGAAGTCCATCGTTTGCACCGTGTCTTCAAGGCGCATGCTCTGCGCCCGGGCCGTGCAGGAGGTGAGTCTGCGATGAGCACATGGCCGCGCCCGTGGCCACCCTGTCCGCAGGCGGAGCCGGAGCGGGAGGGCGGGGCCCCTCCACTGGCAACAGGACGTTTCCAATCGGGTCTTCGAACCGTAACTCGACCCTTCACTTAGGCCAGTGACGGCGAACCTTCTGAGCTCGGCGTGTCAGCGTTTCGAAAAACCCTAACTTCACTCTGGTGCCGTGTCACATATAGAAATTTTTTGATATTTGCAACCAGAGTAAAACAAAGACATATTTTTGATATTTATTTTATATATTTAAATGCCATTTAACAAAGAAAAATCAACCAAAAAAATGAGTTCGCGTGTCACCTCTGACATGCGTGTGTCATAGGTTCGCCACCACTGCCCTAGACTATAGTGCGCAGAGAATTCACTTTTTAAATTCCCACCCTCCCCTGGGGATGTTTTTTCCATTGATTTATTTTTATTTTTTTAGAGAGAGTGGAAGGGAGAGAAAGGGACGGGGAGAGAGAAACGCCCATGTGAGAGAGACATCCATGGGTCGCCTCCTACACGAGCGCCGACCAGGGCCCGGTCGGGAGGAGCCTGCACTGAGCGGGTGC
>NW_006295816.1:873074-874182 GCF_000327345.1 Myotis davidii
TGACCCTGAAGGGCCGCTGCCGCCACCCCCGCCTCTGCCTCCTCAGTCACCTCGTCTGAACCAGAACTCGGGGAGACCAGGCAAGGGGACCCACAAGCCTGGCGCCCCCACTGCCGCCTTTCCGAGCGGCTGCAGTGCGGTCAGTTCCCCGCTGTGGCCAGAAGGTGGCGGTGCGCTGCTACCCACCTGGGGGCACCCCGATCTGCAGTCCCTGTTTCAGGGACTTACCAGCCAGGTCCGCAGGCTGACCCGCAGAACCCAAATCACAACCCACAGAACCACAGAACCCAAATCACAACCCACAGAACCGCAGAACCCAAATCACAACCAAGAAACGCTTTCCCTTCACACACGACGTCCCCGCCTTCGATCCGGAGAGCGTTGGGAACTGGGTAACCGTCCTTCCTAAGACCCACCCTAGCCCTGCCGGCTGCTCAGTGGCTCGAGTGTCGGCCTGCGGACCCTCTCCCCATCACTACTGCAGGTCTTTATTCTGTTCACCTGGACCCCTGCCATGTCTTCCAAAAGTTCTGCACAGGCCTGGGTGGCAGGCGTCTCCCCGGCCCAGGCCCTGGTGGGGGCTCGTGCAGGAGGCAACCCATCGATGTTTCTGTGTCTTTCCCTCTCCCTTCCACTCTCTCAAAAAAACCGATGGAAAATATCCTCGGGTGAGGATTAAAAAAAGACAGAACACTTTAAAGGGAGAGACCAGGCAGCCGGGGCCTGGGCCATGGGCGGAGCGGGGAGCAGGGGGAGAGCCTTGCGTCCCAAGGGCCCTGGCTGGCACAGCCGGCCTTTAGGGCCGCAGGCCGGCGCCCTACCCACTGGGCCACACCGGCCAGGGCTTCGCGACTCCTTATGTTCAGGACTCTCACGCGGCTGAGATGCAGCAGAACTTTCTTTTTTTAAAAAAAATATATTTTATTGATTTTTTACAGAGAGGAAGGGAGAGAGATAGTCAGAAACATCAATGAGAGAGAAACATCCATCAGCCGCCTCCTGCACATCCCCCACTGGGGAAGTGCCTGCAACCCAGGTACATGCCCTTGACCGGAATCGAACCCGGGACCTTTCAGTCCGCAGGCTGACGCTCTATCCACTGAGCCAA
>NW_006295816.1:874302-875158 GCF_000327345.1 Myotis davidii
CCTCCAGCCCCCAGTCAGGACCACCAGGCAGCGCACCTTCACGCAGGAGGCAGCGTGCTGGGAGCCCCACGCAAGGGCCTCGGCTTAGAAGACACCCCAGGACCCAGGAGCCCCTCACACCCCCAGGCGGGGGGCGGGGTGGGGAGCTCAGACAGGACCTCGGGAAGGGCCGTGAGCCACGCTGCTGGTCCGCTGCACGGAGGCCATCCTTCCCGTCCCTTCCAGACCAGGACACAGGCTGGGAGGAGTCACAGCCCTGACTGCGGAGACGGCAGCCCCTGAAGAGGCCACAGACCCCCCAACACCCCCCGCCCCCCGGCTAGGCTCCACTTCCCTCCTGGAATCTGGGACCCCGGCCATCCCTGCCCAGGAGCCAGGGGGAGCCGGGCCTGCCCACGTGGGAGCCTTCAGGGGGCAGGAGACCTCCCCCAGATGCCGACCCCACCTCCCAGCCCTCCCCGTGCCTGCGCGGAGCCCACAGAGCAGACGCCAGGCAGTGTTTATCCTTTAATGAGGAGCCGGTCGGGGTAGTCACCCTCCAAGGCCCCCGCCAGTGCCCTCACCACGCCCCGAGGCAGGGTGGCCCCCGGGGCGGCCCCCAGAGGGGTCAGCTCACAGTGGCCTAGAGCAGGTGCTCGTCTCTCGGACCCGGATCCTGGCAGCAGCAGAGGCCGAGGCAGCGAAACTGAGGTCAGGGCGGAGGGAGGGGACACACAGCAGGAGCCCCTCCGCCCTCGTGGGGTCCCGGAGGGACAGCCAGTGTTCAGGACAGTCCAGTCTCCCCTTCGTACCGGACGCCCCGCAGGCTGACAGCACTGAACACAGCCACGGGGTCGCTGGGCTGGGGGAGCAGGCG
>NW_006295816.1:875200-875578 GCF_000327345.1 Myotis davidii
CCGGCCAGGCCCAGGAGACGGGGCGCCTCCTCCACTAACTGCTGGTCAGGCGCTAAGGCATCTACGCAGGCGGCTCCCCCTCGAGGCCCAGGGCCGCCCGGGAGATCGCAGGAGGCCCGCGGCCCTACAGGTCCGTGACCTTGTTCTCCACGGCGGCCGCGACCTGCTGCAGGCGGTAGCCCAGCTGCATCTTCTGGGCAGTGCTGTCCTCCTCCAGGGCCGTGATGATCTGAAAGGCAGGGATGCCATCAGGGACTCGCACCCGCGCCGGCCCGCACCCCCTCAGAGACAGGGCACACTTCGGGGTACCCTCCCTCCGTCCGCGTGGGCGCAGGGCCTTGCCGGGGGGGAGGGAGAACATCAGTGCCCACAGGCTTC
>NW_006295816.1:875840-876805 GCF_000327345.1 Myotis davidii
GTACTCCATCCAGGTCCTGGGAGAACCCCAGCCCCCCACCCCCATATCTGGGAGCCCCACTGAGGGGCCGGGTGTGGGGTGGGGACATGTAAGAACACAGCCAGGACCAGGGAGCGCATCCCAGGACCCCCCCCCCCAGGCTCATGTGCACCCACCTGGTCATAGTATTTGTTGATATACTTGTAGAGCTCGTGCAAGGCCACGCGTGCCCCAAGGTCTCCAGAGTAGTTCTAGAGAAGACAAGCCAGAGATGAGCCCCCCCAACCAGAGGAGGCTCAGAACCCAAGGAAGGGGCGGGGCGGGGCCTGGAGGTGCAGGGGGGGCGCAGCCTGCAGTTTTAGCAGGGCCCTGCCTCTCGCCATCAGGGCCCCAGTCCCCACCTCATTCGCCCTAAAGGATACCCCGAAGTGTGCCCGGTCTCTGGTCATCCCAGGTGGCCGTGGAGCCAAGCGGGCGAGATGCTGCTCTGACTTCACCCCTTTCCTGAGGTCACCGGGCCCCTCCCCGGGTCCCCTACTTGGGGAGCTCTTACAGGGGCCCAATGAAGGTAATCACAACACCTCACTCCGAAACACCCTAAAACCAGAGCTGCGGTCATTGTGGCTGCGATGGTCATCGGTTCAGAAACCTTGTGTGTGAATTCCTGGGCTGATGTTCGGGGCTCCTTCAGGAGGAGGGGGGCGCGTCTATACCACCCGGGGAAGCAGGCCGCCTGCTGACCTCGGCTGAACCCCCAGCAGGGGCCGCGGCCGCTGCGGGACACGCCCTGGAGCCCTGGTCTTTAAAGTGCTCAGGTCCCCGCAAAGGGGGCGTGAAGGGGGGAGGGCCCACCCGGGACAGCTCGGCCAGCAGGGAGTTCATCTCCTGGTCGCTGGCGGGGACGGTCTGTCGGATGTCAGCATAGTACCTGCGGGAGATGGTGGGGACAGCAGCTGCTGGAGCACAAGCCCCCCCCGCCCCCCACC
>NW_006295816.1:877495-878463 GCF_000327345.1 Myotis davidii
CGCCTCCTCCTGGCTCCTGGGAGGCTGAGGCGCGACGGCGCTGGGCCCTGAGTGGGGACAGGAGCCCGGCCCGGCAGGACGTGCGCCTTCTCCGTGGGGGACGCCTGGCACCCCCGTGGGTGCCCTGAGCTGCCCAGGAGGCACCTGCAGTTTTGCTGGGAACGGGAGGCAGTGAAGCCCGAATAGAACAACCCCCCTTCCCCCCGCACCATGGAGGGGCCTGGGGCCCGCGGTCTTAGCTCCTGGCGGTTTCACAGAGACAGCACCGGAGTGGAGTCTGCACTGCTCTCCCTCAGGCCCCAGGGCAGCTGTCAGGCCTGGAAACACAGCCCCCGCGAGGCTGCGACCCCGTGTATGTCACGGGGCTCTGGACTCTGACCAAGGTCACAGCACAAGCCTACGCCCCGTGCCACCAGGCAGCCCTGACCACTTCCCTCTGCTCCCCGCTCCCCTGGCCGGGCCTCCCCGGACTTGCCCCTCTGTCGCTGGGTGGCAGGCAGGCATTGCCACGGGGTGCAAACGCACCGGGCACCTGGCGCTGCCCTGCAACCTGGAATCCACCTCTTGGCCTGGAAGCCGCCTGGCGGCCCCACCACCCAGCTTGCCCCTGGATCAGGCTCCGGCCCACCCACAGCACAGTTGCCAGAAGGCTCCGCCCCTCAGGTCTGACACCAGCCCCCGCACCCCGTTCCCAGGCCTTCAGGGGCTCCCAGCGCCCCCCAAGGCTAAGCCCTCGCCTAGCAGCCCTGCCTCCTATCCACCCTGCAGGCTGCCCTGTCTTAACCCCATGAATCAGCTGCTCTCTTGTTCTCACTCATCCTTCAAGAATGAGGCACCACCACCGCCCAGGGAGCCCGGGGACAAAGCCGGGCCTGGGGCCTGGAGGCAGGGGCTGGCCATGGCCTCCCTCCCCCGGGAGGTCCTCAGGAAGCCTGGTGTGCAGGGCAGCCTGGGATCTGTGTGCGCGG
>NW_006295816.1:879178-879918 GCF_000327345.1 Myotis davidii
ATGTCCCGGGCGTACAGCAGCTTGTTGATGGGGGAGTCCTGGGTGCCGCAGGCAGGGGTGAAGGGGAAGCAGGATGAGCCCGTGAGTGTGACCAACTGTCCCAGGAACTCCCCGTCCCAGGCAAGGGGCTGGCTGGTCACGGTCACCACCCCGGCCTCCCGAGCCAGACCCCTGAGCGTCTCCCGGACTCCTCCCCTGATGCCCCAAGGTCCTTTCCAGCTCAAGGGCCTCCGGGTGCCTCCCCCTGGACCCAGCAGGGACCCCGCAGGGCAGGAGGGGGCGGTGCCGCGAGCAGCCCTCCTGCTCCCATGTGCTGCCCATTCCCTAAGTGATCATTTTCATTTTTATTTATTTTATTGATTTCAGAGAGGAAGGGAGAGGGAGAGAGAGATAGAAACAGCAATGATGAGAGAGACTCGTTGATTGGCCGACTCCTGCGTACTGCCTACTGGGGATCAAGGGCCCCGCCTTGGGGATCGAGCTCGCAATCCAGGCAGAATCGAACCCGGGACCCTTCAGTCCACGGGCTGATGCCCTATCCACTGAGCCATACCAGCTAGGGCCCCCAGGTGATCGTTTTTAAAATCAGAAACTGACCCGGGAAATGAAGTCCATTGCCCAGGCCCACCCACTCCCGATGGCTGAGCTGGGACCGGGAGCAAGTCTCTTAGATCAGAGCCTCGACTTCCAGCAGCGACACCTCCTCTACCAGCCCCCCCGCCCCCAGGGGCCGCCCCAGC
>NW_006295816.1:881730-884800 GCF_000327345.1 Myotis davidii
CCAGAAAGCCCGTCAGGGCCCTCCCCTGAGCCGGGGTCCTGCCAACTCCAGGGGTGGGGGGCACCTGGGGAGGCTCCTCTGGGTGGAATGGAGGCAGACACAGGCCCACTGAGGTCCAAGTCCTTTCCCCACTGCCGGGCACCACTGCCGGGCACCACGGCCGGGCAGAGCAAGCGCAGAGGGCGGGGGCGGGGGGGGGACTCACTCTCTCCAGGGACATAGTCCTGGTTTTCCCGAAGGGCGTGCTTGGTGAGGCAGGGGACCAGGGCCACGGTCGCTCCGTCCGGGACCTGCTGACCACAGCTGGTGACCCCTCTGCCAGCCGCCCCCCAGACCTCTCCTCCAGCGCCCCCCCCGCCCCATACCTTGTAATGCTGCAGGGTGTTCAGGCGCCTCCACAGACCCTGGACCTCGGAAGTCACATCCTCGTCAGAAAGGATGAGGTGCCCGGCCACCCCGGACCGCCACTCTGCAGGGGAAGGCGGGGCTTGGTCCAGGACCCGGAGCCTGTCCCTTCCTCCAGGGGCCACGGCCCTCCATTGGGGGCAGCCCCCCAAACCTCGCCAAGGACCAGGAGCAGAAGCCCCTCCCCAGGTGAGAGGTGGTCCCTCTACAGCCCAGCTCTGCCCCCAGAACAGGTCCAGGCCAGCCCAGCCCAACGTGGGCTCTGCCCCCTCCGCCCTCACCGACATCCAGGGTGCGGGAGTCCGGCCTCTGGGCGAGCGGCAGGCCTTTGCAGAGCTGGTCCAGCACCTTCTCCTTGGCCTGGGAGATGGTGTCGCAGTCCAGCACCTTCACAGGCACGCCCTGGGCCTCTCCCGCCCCAGGCCCCACCGCCAGCAGCGCGTTCAAGGTCTGCACAGGACACACGGAGCATCAGGGCCCGGGCCACACGGGGACGGCCAGGTGCAGGGCCACGGGCAGGACCGCACGAGAAAGCCTCGGTGGCTGCCTCCATGTGGCCCAGCACCTAGCACCACGCCCGACAACCATCTGTGCTGTGAGTGGCATAAAGCATGAGCGTGGCTCCGTGGCTGAGCGTCGACCTATGAGCCAGGAGGTCACGGTTCGATCCCCAGTCAGGGCACAGGCCCGGGTTTGGGGCTCGACCCCAGTGTGGGGCTGCAGGAGGCAGCCGATCCACGATTCTCTCATCATCGATGTTCCTACCTCTCTCTCCTCCTTGAAATCAATACAAATGCATCGAAAAAAGCCGGGTGAGCACGGTCCCTCCTAACTCGAGCCCAGGCTCCTGGCTCCGCGGGCCAGGCTGAGGCCCCGGGGGACACCCCCCCCCCACCGGCCTAACGGACGAGCAGGTCTGGCGAAGCCTGAATGGGCTTTTCCCAAAGGACCTCTGGTGCGTCCCGAAGGGGAGAGCAAACCCAGGGGACGTAGCAGGCAGGTCGGCCAGGGTGGCGGCCCGCCTGGCGGGCACCTCACATCCTGACAGGACGACAAACACGCAGGCGCTGGCTCAGCGAGGGCTGGGACCGGCCCGGGCAGGGCTGGCTGCTCCCCAGACCCTGGCTTTGTCCGCTCTGACCCCATCCAAAGGCTGGGGGCTTCTGAGGCCGTGCTCAAGTTTCTGTCCTGCTAAGCTGGTCTGAAGAGGCCCCTCTCGCAGAGGCCTGGTGGTTCTATGCCCGGACACACACAGTCACACACAGTCACACACAGTCACACAGTCACACAGGCACACACACAGTCACACACAGCCACACACACAGTCACACACAGTCCCACAGTCACACACAGTCACACAGTCACAGTCACACACAGACACACACACACAGACACACACAGTCACACACACACTCACACAGTCACACACAGTCACACACAGTCACACAGTCACACAGGCACACACACAGTCACACACAGCCACACACACAGTCACACACAGTCCCACAGTCACACACAGTCACACAGTCACAGTCACACACAGACACACACACACAGACACACACAGTCACACACACACTCACACAGTCACACACAGTCACACACAGTCACACAGTCACACAGGCACACACACAGTCACACACAGCCACACACACAGTCACACACAGTCCCACAGTCACACACAGTCACACAGTCACAGTCACACACAGACACACACACACAGTCACACACAGTCACACAGTCACACACAGACACACACAGTCACATACAGTCACACAGAGTCACACAGTCACACACAGTCACACAGTCACACACAGTCACACACAGTCACACAGCCACACACAGACACACAGTCACGCAGTTGCACAGCTCGCCCTCCTCACCCCTCGGGACCGACGCTGGCACCCACGCGCAGCCTCACCAGCGGCTGGTACTCCACGTCCTCTCGGAGAAGGCGGTTGTCGTTCAGGGTGTACTTGGCTTTGCCAGTCACGCTGTCCACTGGCCCCTTGTCCACTTGATGCTTGATCCCCCGGAAGAGCATGTACAGAGGTTCCCCCACCGTGTCCTGGGGAGGGGCAGGAGACGGGCATGGGGCAGGCGACGGGCCGGGGGCAGAGGTGTATGGGACATGACCCGCACGGGGACAGGGACAGGATGCAGGCTGAAGAGGGCTTAAGGCACTGAGGACACGCTGGGCAGGTGTGCACGGCTGTGGGGCGAGGAGACCGCCCCTCCTGTACCCCTGCCTCCCTCACCCTCACGAAGGTGTAGAGGCAGATGGACATCCAGTTGGTGAGCAGCTTTTCCACCACCGTCTCTGTCCTGGGATGACAGCGGGGCAGGTGGGGGAGGCAGGTGGGCTGCAAGGCTCTCTGCTCTGCAGACCCCCAGACCCTGGGAGGTCCCCACTCGGCCCCTCCGCTCCCCCCACCCACACCGACCTGCGCAGCATCAGCTTGGGGTTCTTGGCCACGTACTGGGCCACCAGGTCACTGAGCAGCGTGCGGAGGATGTCCGTGAAGTACTCGAGCTTCCCGTGCAGCGCCACGGTCAGCAGGGACGCCACGTAGGCGCGGTCCCGCGCGGAGAAGGTGCGCTGGCTCTCCAGGGTGTGGATGAACTGGCGGGGAGAGGGAGGGGGGGTCGGGGGGGCGGTCAGAAC
>NW_006295816.1:885175-886038 GCF_000327345.1 Myotis davidii
TGAACTCCTTCTTGCAGCGGTCCCGTACGCTGCTCTCCAGGTTCTCCAGCTGGATCTGCACCTTCTTGTAGTCCCTCAGGGCCTGCTTGCTCTTCCTCCTGCTCAGTGCCGAGGACGAGAAGGGCTGGAGGAGGCCGGAGCCCCCGCTGGTCCACCCGGGCCCAGGCTGCCCGGGCCAGCGTCCAGCCCGGCCACACCCAGCCCAGCCAAGGCTGGCCCTGAATAAGGTAGCCTGTCTCATCCCAGGCAAGTCGTACCCGCCTCTGCCCTGTCTAGCCCAGCACAGGGATCAGCAAACCATAACCAGGCCAAATACACCCGTGACCTGTTTTCGTAAATAAATATTTTCTGGGACCCTGGCCAGATAGTCCGATGGTTAGAGCAAGGTTGCAGGTTCGATCCCCGGTCAGGACGCATACAAGAATTAACCAATGAATACATCAGTAAGTGAAACAACTAGTGAATGCCTCTCTCTCCCTGCCTCCCTCCCTCTAAAATCAATCAATAAATTTTAGAAAAACGGAAAGGTTTACGGGCACGCAGCCCTGTTCATGGCTTTGCAGGCTGCTCATGGCCGCTAGGCACTCTAAGGGCAGAGTCGAGCAGTTGCGACGGAGACCGCCTGGCCCACAGCGCCCGCGCTCTCTGGCCCTTCAGAGGCAGCACGTCCACCCCTGGCCTAGTTCGCCCCTGCCCGACGCAGCCACGCCCTGCGGCACCCACCTGTACATGAGGACGATGATGCTGACCCCCAGAGCCAGGAGAGAGGTGCCTACCCCCAGGCCCACCTGGGCCGCCAGGGGGAAAGCCGCGGGGCTCTCGCCGTCGTACTGCACGGGGCCCAGGGAGAAGCGCAGGTTCCC
>NW_006295816.1:888812-889058 GCF_000327345.1 Myotis davidii
GGAGGGACTCCGTGGGGCCTCCGGGAGGCAAAGCAGTGACTAAGGAAACGCGGTCTCGGCCAGAAAACGAGCTCGGGGCCGATCACTCCGCGCCATCGCCGCGGGACGGAACCAGGTCGGTGCGAGGCCCCAGCAGGGGGTCCAGGTTCCAGACCCAATAGCAGTGAACAGCCACCTGAGGTTCCTAACACATGTGGGCTCCACACGCGTCCCGTGTAACACAGGCCGCCTGGTCCCCACGCACGC
>NW_006295816.1:889685-890253 GCF_000327345.1 Myotis davidii
GTGGCCGGCTCGGCGCAGAAACAGCCCGACCCGGAGCTCTGGCTGCAGAGCCTCGTAGCTGAGCTGCCGGAAGAGGAGGGTCAGGGCAGGGGCTGGGGGGGAGGGTGATGGGTGCGGGACGCCAGGTCCACAGGGTGGCCGTGGGTTGGACTCAGAGAAAGGACCAAAATGACCCCTTGTGGGAATACAAAGCCAGAGGTCAGGGTTGGGGTGCAGGGGACCCCATGGGACCACAGAGTCAGAGGTCAGAGCTACCAAGACCCCTATGGGGCACAGGGCCAGAGACAGAGCTGGGATCCAGGGGTCCCTGAGACACGGGGTCAGAGGTCAGAGAGGGGGCCCCAGGGTCAGAGCTGGGGCTGGGCTGGTGTGGTGTCCCAGCTGAGGCTGGCAGCCAGGGCACCTCTGCACACCCTGCACTGAGGTCTGCACCTGGTGCTGCTGGCACGTGACGTGGCACCGCGTGTCCGGAGGCAGCTCGCACTCCACCTCGGCCGCCACGGCCACCTCTCGGCCCTCCAGCTCCATCACACACTCACTGTCCCCGGGGCCGGCCTGGGGGCGTGGG
>NW_006295816.1:891739-895215 GCF_000327345.1 Myotis davidii
GATGGCCACGCAGTCATAGAAGGAGAGGGGGGCCTTGGCGATCACGACCGCGCCCAGCCGGAGCTCCACGCTCACGGACACGTGGTCTGCAAAGGGGAGGGCGGGCCAGCGCTGAGGAGTGGGCAGGGTTTCCAGATCCCCGGCCAATGTCCCGAGACCACACAGCGTGGGGAAGGCACTCAGGGTCAGGGGACAGAGTCCACTGGGAATAAAATGGGGACTTTAGGGGTCTGGGACTAGTGGGGGGACTCAGGGCCCCACCCACACCCCCTGGAGCCAGGCAGGAGGCAGGCGGGTGCGGGGCTCTGGGGAGCTGGCCCCTTCTCTCACCCACCGGCTCCTCTCGGCAGCACGGGGGCCCCGCTCGGGTCTGGGGAGAGGCACCTCACACCAGACACGGTCGGCAGGGCCGGGCTCTGGTATTCCCCAAAGTGGCAGGAATATGGCTCCCCTGGCCACAGGGGCGGCAGGTCAGGCACCGTCAGGAAAACCTGCCGAGAGAGGCGAGGACAGGCGTCGGAGCCCGTGGGCAGCACATCAGGCTGGCACCGGCATAGGCAGACACCCGTGGCACAGCCCGGCTCTCACGGGCACCCCTGGGCCGGGCCAGTAACAGCCGGCGGGAGCAAGGCCCCGGGAAGTGACCTGTGCGGGCCATGTGGCACTCAGTGTGTCTGACACATACCTGAGCTGTGGGCCCATCGCCAGAGCCCTCCCCCCGGGGCCCACCTGCTCTGGCCACTCACCTCCCTCCTCTCCTCTCGGCTGATGTTGGCAGGACTCATGGCTGCCACCTGCAGACAGCCCGGCTCCGGCCCGAAGCTCCACAGCCATCGCGCTGGGCCCTGGCCCCTCGAGCACTCGGAGCGGCGGCTGCACCTGGGTGAGAACGACCAGAGTCCACCCGGGACCTCCAGGGCCGCGGGAAGTTCACAGGCAGGGACACCGTCAGCCCTGGGGACACCTGGGCAGTCTCCTCAGCTGGGCCAGGACACTGGGCTGGGTGTGCCCTGGCCAGGCCCTGACCCCTGGGGCGGAGGATGGAGTGGGGGGTTGGGGCATGCAGGGTCAGGGGTTGAAAGGCAAGAGCCAAGGACCAGGAATCCTAGAGAGGGCAGTTGTTATTATTATTATTATCATTTTAAATATATTTTTATTGGTTTCAGAAGGGAAGGGAGAGGGAGAGAGAGAAACATCAATGATGAGAATCATTGATTGGCTGCCTCCTGCACGCCCCCTCCTGGGGATGGAGTCTGCAACCCGGGCACGTGCCCTTGACTGGAATTGAACCCGGGACCCTTCAGTTCATAGGCCAACGCGCTATCCACTGAACCAAACCAGCCAGGGCCTGGACAGGGCAATTATAACTGCAGGAGCATTGAGGGCAGGAGGCTGGGGCTGGGCCTGGGGCTGGGGTTGGGGTGAGGTCAGGCGTCCATGCAGCACCCACCTGCCCAGGAGCACACACCACCCACAGTACGGGTCCCTGTGAGCCAGACAGGAGGCACAGTCCAGGTGCTGAGCACAGGCGGCCACGGGAACCCTGAGGAGCTGGGACAGCAAAGAGGGTTGAGGCCGGGTGCAAACACGGGTGGCTCAGCCACACACGGGCCCTGGCCCAGCCCGAGGCCCAGGCCCCTCCCGGCAGCCAGCTCCCGCCTGCCACTCACGGTGCTCTGGGTCATGACATACAGGTGCTCGAAGGCCCCATCAAAGGTGAGATCTCTGCTCACCGCAGACCCCGGCTGGATGCTCTGTGTGGAGTACGGGTGCCCATCACTTCCTGTGCCCAGGTACACCTGAGATCAGAAACCACAAGGCCTGGGACCCGCGTCCATGGCCACAGGCCACAATGAAGAATTTATAGGGAGATTTCCTGTGGGCAGGGCAGGGCTCACCACCCTGGCTGGGGGCAAGAGGGGGATCAGAAGGGCTGGGGGGTCACAGTTAGATACCGCCCAGCCCTAGGAAGAGGCGCCTGAGCTGGGGCTATGTCATGATCTCCTAGCTCAGCCTCAAGGGTCCCAGGGGTCACTCTCTCCAGGCTGGGTCCCCAGCAGCCTGTCCCCTCCAGACCTCGGGGCGGGGCCCGGTACTTCCTGTGGACTCACCCTGTGCAGTTGCCCTTGACTGTCACCCAGGAAAGCAATAGTGTGTCCATCCTCCATGGTCACTGCCACAGCTGTTAGCTGAACCCCTGGCCACTCCAGAACAGGCGTGGCTTCCAGGGGGACACGACTGGCCATGGGGCTGGGCGTGTGGTCTGAGCCACAGGGATAGGCATCCAGCGTGTCCTGCAGGCAGCGGGGAGCCCAGTGAGCCTCCCTGGATGACCTCCCGACCCGCGCTCCGGGCCAAGCGCATTGCCTGCCCCGGGCTCCCGGCCAGTTCTCCGGGAACAATTCTGTCCTCTCGCCTGGGCCTCTGGGACACCCGGGTCCCTGCCCCAGGCTCTCCGCCAGCCTCCCTGACAACATCGCCCAGCCACATGCTGGTACTTAGCCTGCCTCCCAGGCGTCTTTCCAGCTGCCTTGGCTGGTCTCCAGCAGCCCCTCCTCTGTGGGTTCCCACCTGTCCGGGCCCCAGCCGTGCCCATCCCTGGCCTGGGACCTGCTGCTTCCGGTGTGTGAGCTCAGCCTTCTCCTGGACCACTTCTCCAAGGCCTCGCGCAGCCGGCGCCATCCCCACCCACCTCCCACTGACTCAGTCCCCCTCGTGCAGCTCCCCACCCTTTTCAAAAAATATTTTTAAAATTGATTTCAGAGGGGAATGGAAGGGGAGAGAGAGCAAGAAACATCAATGATGAGAGAGAATCATTGATCGGCTGCCTCCTGCACGCCCTCTCCTGGGGATTGAGCCTGCAACCCGGGCGTGTGCCTGACCGGGAATGGAACCGTGACCTCCTGGTTCATAGGCCGACGCTCAACCACTGAGCCCCGCCGGCCGGGCACTTCTCCCCTTTTTGAATCCATCCTGAGGCTAGAGCCGAACAGGCCTCACCCTCACCTGCCCTCTGGCTCAAAGACCTACCACAACAGGTCCTGGCCCCCACCCCATTCTGGGCGGCTGTCCCACCCCAAACACCCTCTCCGTCACTTGCACGAACGCAGTCCCTTCGGTGCCCAGCCGAGCCCACCCCTGGCAGCTTGTCCCCTGAATGCCACGGAGGTTCCCCTCCACCACCCAGATACAAAGGAAGGGACTACCATGGGCCCAATGGGCCCCCAACCACTGCCCGCTTCCCACTCCGGGCAGCTGCTCGCGGGGACGCCTGGCCGGGCTCCGGGCGGGAAGCGCGGGACTCACCACGGGCAGCTGTGCACAGTCCGAGTTGACATCGTACTCAATGGATGCCCCGGCAGCGGCCATCGGGGGCCGGCCCACGGCGGGGGGTGCGGCCGAGGAGAAGGCCACGAAGAGCACCGGCCCCCGGGCCTCCCCCCTGGACGCGGCCACGGCCGCGGCCTGGACCAGCC
>NW_006295816.1:895910-898572 GCF_000327345.1 Myotis davidii
CAGGTGCTGCAGATGTGTGGGGTGGGGAGCGAAGGCCACCGGGGGGAGGGGCTGGAGGGCGAGGGCCCACCCGGCCCAGAGCGCCTGGAGGAGAGCCGGGCCGAGGGCAGGCATGGTCACCTGGCGGGGGAGAGGGGGCGCAGGGCTCACACGGCCACCTGAGTACCGTGCGGCCACCGGTGAGGGACAGGGCTAGGCCGATGCCAGGATGCCCTCCCAACCTTGGCGGTGAGCAGAGGCACCGTGGTCCAGGCGGAGCCCAGCCCACATACTGACAGTCCAGCACGGGCAGGTCTCCCCTGGAAGCTCCAAACTGCCCGGTCCCTGCCAGCACTGCCCTCTCTGGAGACCCTGCCCCGCCCCCTCACGCCTGGGTCACCACCACCCATCCCCAGGGACAGAGCCTGGGAGGGGCAGGAGAGCGCAGGGGATGGGAGGGGTGCCCAGAGCCCAGAGGAGGGCCAGGCCCCCTTCACAGCCAGCAGTTCCTGGGCAGCAGGAGGGAGGGTGCCGCCCACGGGCCACTGCATGTTGGGGCAGAGCGAGGCGGGGGCAGGGCTGTTCAGGCAGGAATCCAGGAGGCCATGAGCACAGAACCACAGGCTGGAGAGGAGAGCGGGGCGCGGGCCGCGGGGAGGAGGCCTGAACCGGAAAGGCTGGGCCCTGTCCCCCGGAGCACCCCGAATCGAGGTGGGAGTCACGCGTCTCCCAGATGCCTGGGGGAGGGCAGGCTCACCTGGCAGGGCCGGCTGGGTCAGCAGACAACAGCATGACCTGCAGGAGTCACCTGGCCGGGGAGAAGGCAGGGCGTGAGCCAGCATGTGGAGGCAGCACACGGGCCCCTTCCCCTGCCCAGCCTGCTGGTGGAGCTGGGCCCGGCCTGGCCCTCGGCCACCAAACACATTCCACAGGGACGGCGGGGGGGGGGTGGGGACCGGAGCCCTCGGGGCCTGGGAAAGGGCGGAGAGGAAGGAGCCCCGTGGCTGGCAGGCCCCGTGGGACCCAGCGCAGCCCCTGCTCCCTTCTTGGCACTCTCCATCCTCGTCCTCTGTGCAAACGCCACCCATCCAGGCCCCAGGCACACACCTCCGTGCCGGGCTGTCCGGGCCCACACCCCACAGCTCCCTGCAGACACACGCTCACACACACCAAGAAGCCACCCAGATGCTCACACACACACAGATGCTCACACACAGATGCTCACACACACAGATGCTCACACACACACAGATGTGTGCAGATACCATCTGTGCACACAGAAACACAGGCGCACACACCACCCCCACTCAGCCACCTGTACAAAGGCACATCCACATGGAGACGACCTCCTAACACACAGAAACACACACGTTGCACCTCACACAGGCACATGTCGCACCACATACCAAAGGCATGCTCACATCCAGACACCCCGCAGACACACGCACACGTCCCTGGCCGAGGGCGCTGGGGCCAGGCCATCTCCTGCTATTTCCCCTCCAGCAGGTCAAAGCAGGGCCAGGGCCTGGTGTGGAGAAGGTGGGGGTGGGGGATGGATGTCCTAGGACAGTGATGGCGGACCTTCTGAGCTCGGCGTGTCAGCATTTTGAAAAACCCTAACTTCACTCTGGTGCCGTGTCACATATAGACATTTTTTGATATTTGCAACCATAGTAAAACAAAGACATATTTTTGATATTTACTTTATATACTTAAATGCCATTTAACAAAGAAAAATCAACCAAAAAAATGAGTTTGCGTGTCACCTCTGACACGCGTGTCATAGGTTCGCCATCACTGTCCTAGAATCAGACACCATGCCCAGCTGTGCCCCCAGCCCCGGGAGCTCCCCAAACATAGGGTGTCTGCTCTCTGCACAGACCCCTCCTCAGAGGCCCCAGCTATGGCCTGTGAGGACCAGGAAACCATGGCAACACCATCCTCCCAGGCCCGGGGGTCCCCAGCCAGGAGCACGGAGGCGGGTGAAGCGCTGGGACAGGCTGTGCACCACAGGCCCTGAGACGCTCCCCGACCTCCTGTGCCCAGGCCACGCTGCCCACCCTCCTGCCACCCAGCTGCCAGTCTGCCCGGGAGCGCTCCCTCGGCCGGGTCAGCTCCTCCCAGCAAGGCCCCCGGGTGTCCCTGAGGCGGCGGAGTGAGCGCGCTGGGCCAGAGGCTGGAAGGAGGGTCCAGCAGCCCAGTGGGAGCCGAGGCCACAGCCTGGCTGGGCACTGCTCCCGAAATAGCCTGGGGGTTTCCATTTTTAGTGTGCGGAGAACAGGGCCGCTCTATGGGAGCAGGAACAAGGCTGCCTCTGTTAGCCGCCCAAGGGGGCGGGGGAGGGGGCAGGGGGAGAGCCGTGAACCCAGCCAAGAGCCCAGGACTGAGGCCGAGACCCGCTTCCCAGGAGCCCCCACCTGTTTCCAGGGGATGGGGGGAGCGTGCCCTCCGCAGGAAGACGGGGTGTGCCCGATGGGGGCTGCTCCGTCCCTCCCGCCCCTCCTGCTCAGGGGCGCCTGGGGCAGAGGGTCCACAGTGAGACCAGCTCCCCCCTTCATTCGCTCACAAACATTTGCTCAGCGCGGTCTGTGTGCCAGGCTCTCCGGCCTCAGGGAGCGGCCACCAAGACACTCCCCGAATGTACAAGCGGGGTGGCCCGGAGGAGGGGCGGGACCAGCACAGC
>NW_006295816.1:899720-900769 GCF_000327345.1 Myotis davidii
CTCGGCTCCCCCGTGACTGCGGTAGGGGAGCAGGAAAAGGATCCTGGCGCTCTCTCCACCTCGTGGGCACCTCCCCTCTGCCACAGAGCAGCCCCCAGTCAATCCTGCCTCACAGGGTCTTCAGGCAGAATCGCACCCCCTCCCTGCTCTCCCCCGGAGTCTGTGGGGCACCCAGGGCTGTGATAGGACCAGCCTCTCCATCACATGCCCGGCTCTCCCACGCATACTCCTCGCGCCACGGCCTGACCTGCAGGCCGCTTCCCTCCTCCCTCCATCCCACAGGCTGGTCCCCCCCGCCTGGAATGCCCCCTCCCCCTCTGTCTCATGAACCCAACCCCCAGCCCGCATTCCCGGGGGAGCCCCCTGTCCACCGGGGCTGCTGCGCCCACTCCCTGGGTGGCTATGCGGCTCTGCTCTGACAGTGACACAGGACGTGGCGTATGCCTGGTGGCGGTGGCACCAGCCAAGGCCCCTTGTCTCCCTGTCGGCCCTCCCACTCTGGACTGAAGCTCCCAGACCGCAGGGAGGCTGGCGTCTGACTCAGAGGCCGGGCACCTGGGACGGAGCAGCCGGGCACCGGGCACTGGGCACCACAGGTGCTCCGGCGGGAGGGCCATGCACAGCCCAGGAAGCCGGCGGCAGGGAGAGAGGCTCTCCAAGCTCCGTGCCTCGGAAGGCGAGGTGTGAGCCACACTGTTGCTTTTTAATCCTCACCCGAGGATATTTTCCCATTGATTCTTAGGGAGAGTGGAGGAGAAAGGGAAAGACGGAGAGGAACGTGGATTGGTTGCCTCCTGCAGGGCCTTGGGCGGGGGAGGAGCCTGCAACAGAGGTGCGTGCCCTTGACCGGAATGGAACCAGGGGACCTTTCCATTCGCAGGCCGTGGCTCTATCCAGTGAACCACACCGGCCAGGGCAGCCCCACTTTTCTAAAGGAGCAGGCCAGCGCCGAGGGGCAGGAGGGCTTGGAGCCAGCCTCAGGCCCCCAACCTGCACCGCCAGGGCCTCCTGCCCCCTCCCCAGAGTGCTGGCCCCTCCCAGCTCTGCCT
>NW_006295816.1:901729-907600 GCF_000327345.1 Myotis davidii
TGTGTTTCAGTTTCCTTTTCTGTAATATGGGGATAATAATTTTATCTACATGGTAAGCTTGTTGGTAAGGCTTAGGTAAATTATTGTACAGTAATGGCGTGGTGCAGAGTTGTTAAATAAGCGGTAATAACCTGCTGTTATCATCAGTATGTGAGAATCCCTCTGGGGTCTTTTCCGATCTCCAAACTGTGACAGGTTTTACCTTTTGAATGCTCCCATAGCACCTTGTACTTCACCTTTTTAATACTTACCGTGCTTGGGATTATTGGTTAATGTCTTGTTTTCTTGCTATGGGTATAAAGTGCATGATGTTACATGAGGAGTCTGTGCTGTCCATTGTTATGTCCCTACTATTTACCACTGCCTGATACCTGGTTGGATCTTTATAAATGCTTTAAAAATTGATTAACCATTTTCAAAGAAAACCCAATAGTGAGTTTGATAGGAGTTACTACAAATGGATAAAGATGGTGGTGAAATGAATCAATTTAAATGATAAACTTTTCTATTTTTATTTCTGCTAAAAAGCTCTAGTATGGACACTATAATAGGAGAGGAGAAATACCTGCTAATTTTGAAGCTGTTGTGGTATGATGAATAAGACTTAGCATCCCATCTTCTCTTCTATTGCTATATTCCAAAAACCTTGGGGAAGGGGCTCCAGGCCCCCGGGAGGCACATTTGTCACACACATCACCCTGGAAGCCCCCAGGGGCTCCGCAAGTGTGTGCGCGTGTGTGCGTGTGCGTGTGTGTGTGCGTGCCTGTGCGCGTGCATGTGTGCATGCATGTGTGTGTATGTGTGCGCGTGTGTATGTGTGTGTGTGTGCGCGTGAGGGGGAGAGAGAGAGAGAGAGAGAGAGAGAACCTGAGGCTCGGGTCACCCACACTGGCTGCCACCCAAAGAGCTACCACCAGCAGCACCCTCTTCCCCTGCCAGCCTCCAGCAAGAGTCTGCCTTCATGCCCTGCCAGTTCCGCTCAGCGGAGAGAGCGTCATCCTGCGGACCCAAGGGTCCGGGGTTCGATTCCCATCAAGGCCAGGTACCTCGGTTGCAGGCTCCTCCCTGGCCCGGGCCCTGGTCGGGGCTCCTGCAGGCGGCAACCCATCGATGTGTTTCTCACATCCATGTTTCTCCCGGGCTTTCCCTCTCTTCCTCTCTCTCTAAAATCAATGAAAAATATCCTCGGGTGAGGACAAGAAGAGTCTGCCTTCGCTCCAATCTACCCAACTCTGCCTCCCAAATTCCCTCCCAACATCTCAGGTTGCCCCTCTCCCCGACCCCCTTCCCAGGTCCATCACCCCCGGGCCTCGGACATCAGGACCCCAGGTGCCTGCCAATCTGGCACCCCAGCTCCACCCCTCATTCTCTCACCTGATGCTCCACACACCCCCACAGCCACCCCGAGCCAGGTCACAGCTTTTCCACCGGGGCAGCCCTTCAGCGTCTGTAACCCTCTCCTCCATTGGTCAAATGCACACCCTTCTGGACCTACCTCACCCACAGGGGGACCTGGGACTTGCAAACCCCACTGTAGCCTCATCTGTCCACAGATACGGCCCCTCCTGCCCCATAGGAGGTGGAACAGCCCACGTGCAGAGGTCATCTCATCCCATACCATCCTGGGGACCATTACAAGGGAAACCCTGCTGCCCAGCCAGTGTGGCTCAGTGGATAGAGCGTTGGCCTGTGGACGGAAGGGTCCGGGTTCGATTCCGGTCAAAGGCACGTGCCCCGGTTGTGGGCTTGATCCACAGTGGGGGGGAGGGGTGTGCAAGAGGCAGCCGATCAATGGTTCTCTCTCATCATTGTATCTCTCTCTCTTTCTCTCTCTCTCTTCTGAAATCAGTAAAAATAAAAACAACAAAAACAAAGAAAACCTTGCCAGGGATGAAATGACCAAATGACCAAGGGACCAGTTGCTCGGCGGTTCATAGCACTGGGTCAGGGTGTGTGTGTGTGTGTGTGTGTGTGTGTGTGTCAGTCACTTGGACTGAGCACAGCCTGAAAGAGGGAGGGCACCTCCTGGGAAACTGGCTCCAGGGGCCTCTGCTCAGCACGCCCCCAGGGGCACCTGCCCACAGGCCGGGCACCACCTCGGGGTGCTCTGAAAGGAGGCCTCCGACGCCCAGCCGGAGTGCAAGCGCCTCCCCACTGCCCTTGCTTACTCAGGACACACAAGGCCACCCACGCCATGTAGCCCGGGAGGTCAAAGGTTGCCCTTCCCCCTGGAAAAAGCAGGTCAGAGGTCCTCAGGGTAGTCAGCCTGCATGCCTCCAAGGCCCCGCCCACCTCTGGGAGGCCCTCCCCACCACCACCTCCCTTTCCTGCTGCCGGCAAGCTGACCTCTGCTCAGGCCTGTAAGGGCCACCCCTGGGCTGGGTAGGGGGACACTCAGCCCAGTGGCACCTAAAGCACTGCCCCAGGGACCCAGACCGGCCACCAGTCCCGTCATTATGTCTCCAGAGTATTCATCACCCTCCCCCAGCTCTCCTCTGAGTATCTGACCAGCATTAGAACCAGCGGGTTCCCCCCACCGTGGCAGAGAAAGTGATCCAGAGAGGGGCAGTAACCATGGCTACCAATGGCGGGCAGCAGATGAGGCTCCACTCACTGAACACCCAGGCTACCTGACACGGGACAGCTGGGCAGGCAGAGGGCAGGCCAGGAAACCCAAAATGAAGGCCCAGACCTCAAGGGTAAACCCATCAGAACATCCCGAACCAAGGAGACCATGGGACGAGAGGAGCTGAAGGGGGAGAGTAATTCCAGACCAGCCCTCAAGTCTTTTGTTGTTTTATTTTTTAAATAGTTTTAATTTTTTAAAATGTTTTTTAAATTGTTGATATTACAGATATCTCCCACCACCCCATTAACTCCCATCCTCAACCCCCCAGGTCTTCATTACCCTATTGCCTGTGTCCGTGGGCTATGCACATCCTATATAATAAAAGGGTAATATGCAAATTGATCGAACGGTGGAATGACCAGTCGCTATGATGTGCGCTGACCACCAGGGGGCAGATTCTCAATGCAGGAGCAGATGTCCCCTGGTGGTCAGTGCACTCCCACAGGGGGAGCGCTGCAAGAGGGCACAGGCTGGGCCGAGGGACCACCCCCTCCACAGTGCACAAATGTTGTGCACCAGGCCTCTAGTAAGTATATAAGTTCTTTGCAAACCCTCGAGTCTTGAATCTCAACTTTCAAAAAGTAAAACTCAGTTGATATAAATTACTTTAAATAACATAAACGCAAAGACATGTTAATGAGATGTTAGCACAAAGTCTTCATAATTAATATAGATGAGCACTGCCCAAGAAGGAAAATGTGTCCGTCTGCCAGGCACCACACAGACGGTACCCGGCTCAGGCTGAGGCGGCGTGTGTCCCCCAAGATTCACTTCCCCACCAGGACCCTCTACTGCATCCACACCAGCCAGCCGAGGCCCTCGGAGCCGTCCGGGCTAGCTGGCCCTGAACAGCACGTAGAGCATTGGCATGGTGGCCACGATCGTCAGGCAGGTGACCAGCGTGCTGTAGATGGTGTTCCTGTTGACCTGGGCTTCCAGCCGCTGCTCCATGTCCGGCAGCACCAAGACCAGGCCCCCCGGCTCCAGCGCAGAGCCAGGCAGAACCGGGTCGGCGGTCTTCGCAAGCTGCACCACCCCGGCCACTTGGCCGAAAGTCTTCTCCAGGCGGTCGAGCTGCTCTCGCAGACCCTCCAGACAAGAACGGACCTGCCGGGAGTGGCTGAGCTGCTCTCTCAGGGCGGCTGAGAGGGCGTCGGCATCACTGTCCCGGGCGGGGGTCCCCGCCTGGGCCCCGGAGCTCGGCCCCGGCTCAGCCTGGACCAGGCCCCTCAGGTCCGCTATGAGGTCGTGCAGGTCCCGGTGCTGGAGGGAGTAGCTGGACGCCTGTTCCCGAATGGCTTCCTGGAGGCTCACGGGCCCCTTCTGGGCCTCCAGCAGCAAGGCCTTCAGCTCCTGCAGCCGCACGCGGTTCACGTAGGTGGAGCCGGCCACGCCGATCAGGGCCCCCAGGACCGACCCGATGAGGGACCAGTTCTTGGTCCTCTCGGCCCGCGTGCGCTCCTTCTCGTGGCTTTCCCGCACGGCCGCCGAGAAGAGGGAGAACTTCTCTCGCTCAGAGTCTTCGGCCCGCAGGTAGGCCATGCGCAGCCTCTTCTCCTCCTGCCGAAGCGAAGCTGGTTACACAGCGGGTCGTGCGACTGGCCCCCCGCCACAGCTGCCCGCAGATTCCCACGGTCACCCGGGGCTCAGCCTGTGCCCGGCACAGATGACATGCCAACGACTGCCGGCAGCGTGAGCCTGGTGAGGGGGAGCGAAGGAGCCGGGTGGCCGGAGCGGCCGCACTATCCTCCGACCCGAGCCGTCTTGGCGTTTGCCAGAAGAGGAATGTGCCTACCACCCTCTGGTGCCCCTCCTTGGCAATCTGGGGCCAGAGCACGTGCCCGGCACGTCCACCCAGTGCTCTGGGAGGGCGTGGGCGATGGGCTGAGCAAGCCTGGGGCCCTGTCCCTCCAAGGAGCTTCTGGTTTACTCCTGCCCAGGCCTGACCACCAGACCAGCCGGGCTCCCACCGGGCCCCTCCCTGGCCTGCCCGCTGGGCCCTGCCCAGGTGAGGAGGAATCCCCGGGCCCTACCTGCAGCATGCGGTGCTCCAGGGTGGCCAGCTCCAGGTACTGGCTGTCCTCCTTGGAGATGCGGTCCAGGCGGCCCCTCACCTCCTTCAGCTTGGCCTGCTGCACCTCCAGCTGCTCCTGAGCCTCGCGGACAAGCCCCCGGGCCACCATGAACACCTTCTCGGCCTGCGGGGAGAACAGGAGGCTGCCTGCCCCTCTCTCCGCACCCACACCTCCCGGCTCATTCCCAACCATAGGGGCCGGGGGGGGGGGGGGGGGGGGGTATCTGAACAACAGAATCTAAAAGTGATAATAAAAAGCGGGAAGACAGCCTCAGAAACAGAATCCTGGCTCAGCCAGGCACCCCCAAAGGGCAGCCCTGTGCCCCCGTCAGAACCAGCGGGTTTACCCACTCACGTGGGAACACACGCCCGAGGACCAGGGAAACAGCCGAGAATGCGCACAACCTGCGGTGCCAAGCCAGCGACTGCAGTCGGACAAACCCCAGAAGGAAACCTGTTCTGAGCAGGTCGCGGCGATAGCAGAATGCTCGCTTCCTATCGCACAGGGTTTTACAAAGTATCGGACTTTCAAAAGGTATTAGCTTGTGAGAACGTTTAATAAATGACTTCAAGATGCAACGGGTGTGTGACTTAAAGCCTGCCTTTAACGTTTCTGTAAAACGCTTTTGTCCTCGTTCAGTAGAACTTCCTGGCCACTGGGTAACACTGGCCATGGAACTGCTGGTCCGCAACATTAAGACGTTCTGTGCGCACCGTGCTGACACCTCACAACAGCGCCAGGAGAGGCACTGCTCAGCCAGGGTCATGACCTCCAAGGGGCGGGACAGCACTGGGCCTCAGAACCTCCTGCGGGCCCAGGCCGGTGTGGCTCAGTCGATAGAGCGTCTGCCTGCGGACCAAAGGGTCCTGGGTTCGATTCCAGTCAAGGGCACGTACCTCGTTGCAGGCTTCTCCCCGGCCTGGGCCCTGGTCAGGGCTCATGCAGGAGGCATGTGTTTCCGCTGCCAAGAAGGACTTGACAATCACGGGTAGCGCTTCCCCCTCACGGTGTGAAGTTCCCCACGGCCTCTCCCCCTCTCCCTAAAAATCAATGAAAAAAATCCTCGGTGAGGATTAAAAAAACACAAAAAACCTTCCAGCAAAAGCCCACGAAACCCCCTCGCAGCGCTGGTCTGCACGAGGCAGGGGCAGGGGCAGGGGCAGGGGC
>NW_006295816.1:907749-928268 GCF_000327345.1 Myotis davidii
CGACCTGTCTGGCAGGAGCCACCGGCCGTTTCCCGGGTCAGAGGACGCCCTCCCCCCGGCCTCCTCACCTCCGCCACGTTCCCCTGGGCCTCTCGGACCTCGTTGAGCCCCACAAACTCCTCGTATCTCTCCCACCAGGCGGTGGCAGCAGCAGCAGGAGCAGGAGCAGCAGCAGGAGCAGGAGCAGGAGCAGCAGCAGGAGCAGGAGCAGCAGCAGGAGCAGGAGCAGGAGCAGGAGCAGCAGCAGCAGCAGGAGCAGGAGCAGCAGCAGGAGCAGGAGCAGGAGCAGCAGCAGGAGCAGGAGCAGCAGCAGGAGCAGGAGCAGGAGCAGGAGCAGCAGCAGCAGCAGGAGCAGGAGCAGCAGCAGGAGCAGGAGCAGGAGCAGCAGCAGGAGCAGGAGCAGCAGCAGGAGCAGGAGCAGGAGCAGGAGCAGCAGCAGCAGCAGGAGCAGGAGCAGCAGCAGGAGCAGGAGCAGGAGCAGCAGCAGGAGCAGGAGCAGCAGCAGGAGCAGGAGCAGGAGCAGGAGCAGCAGCAGCAGCAGGAGCAGGAGCAGCAGCAGGAGCAGGAGCAGGAGCAGCAGCAGGAGCAGGAGCAGCAGCAGGAGCAGGAGCAGGAGCAGGAGCAGCAGCAGCAGCAGGAGCAGGAGCAGCAGCAGGAGCAGGAGCAGGAGCAGCAGCAGGAGCAGGAGCAGCAGCAGGAGCAGGAGCAGGAGCAGGAGCAGCAGCAGCAGCAGGAGCAGGAGCAGCAGCAGGAGCAGGAGCAGGAGCAGCAGCAGGAGCAGGAGCAGCAGCAGGAGCAGGAGCAGGAGCAGGAGCAGCAGCAGCAGCAGGAGCAGGAGCAGCAGCAGGAGCAGGAGCAGGAGCAGCAGCAGGAGCAGGAGCAGCAGCAGGAGCAGGAGCAGGAGCAGGAGCAGCAGCAGCAGCAGGAGCAGGAGCAGCAGCAGGAGCAGGAGCAGGAGCAGCAGCAGGAGCAGGAGCAGCAGCAGGAGCAGGAGCAGGAGCAGGAGCAGCAGCAGCAGCAGGAGCAGGAGCAGCAGCAGGAGCAGGAGCAGGAGCAGCAGCAGGAGCAGGAGCAGCAGCAGGAGCAGGAGCAGGAGCAGGAGCAGCAGCAGCAGCAGGAGCAGGAGCAGCAGCAGGAGCAGGAGCAGGAGCAGCAGCAGGAGCAGGAGCAGCAGCAGGAGCAGGAGCAGGAGCAGGAGCAGCAGCAGCAGCAGGAGCAGGAGCAGCAGCAGGAGCAGGAGCAGGAGCAGCAGCAGGAGCAGGAGCAGCAGCAGGAGCAGGAGCAGGAGCAGGAGCAGCAGCAGCAGCAGGAGCAGGAGCAGCAGCAGGAGCAGGAGCAGGAGCAGCAGCAGGAGCAGGAGCAGCAGCAGGAGCAGGAGCAGGAGCAGGAGCAGCAGCAGCAGCAGGAGCAGGAGCAGCAGCAGGAGCAGGAGCAGGAGCAGCAGCAGGAGCAGGAGCAGCAGCAGGAGCAGGAGCAGGAGCAGGAGCAGCAGCAGCAGCAGGAGCAGGAGCAGCAGCAGGAGCAGGAGCAGGAGCAGCAGCAGGAGCAGGAGCAGCAGCAGGAGCAGGAGCAGGAGCAGGAGCAGCAGCAGCAGCAGGAGCAGGAGCAGCAGCAGGAGCAGGAGCAGGAGCAGCAGCAGGAGCAGGAGCAGCAGCAGGAGCAGGAGCAGGAGCAGGAGCAGCAGCAGCAGCAGGAGCAGGAGCAGCAGCAGGAGCAGGAGCAGGAGCAGCAGCAGGAGCAGGAGCAGCAGCAGGAGCAGGAGCAGGAGCAGGAGCAGCAGCAGCAGCAGGAGCAGGAGCAGCAGCAGGAGCAGGAGCAGGAGCAGCAGCAGGAGCAGGAGCAGCAGCAGGAGCAGGAGCAGGAGCAGGAGCAGCAGCAGCAGCAGGAGCAGGAGCAGCAGCAGGAGCAGGAGCAGGAGCAGCAGCAGGAGCAGGAGCAGCAGCAGGAGCAGGAGCAGGAGCAGGAGCAGCAGCAGCAGCAGGAGCAGGAGCAGCAGCAGGAGCAGGAGCAGGAGCAGCAGCAGGAGCAGGAGCAGCAGCAGGAGCAGGAGCAGGAGCAGGAGCAGCAGCAGCAGCAGGAGCAGGAGCAGCAGCAGGAGCAGGAGCAGGAGCAGCAGCAGGAGCAGGAGCAGCAGCAGGAGCAGGAGCAGGAGCAGGAGCAGCAGCAGCAGCAGGAGCAGGAGCAGCAGCAGGAGCAGGAGCAGGAGCAGCAGCAGGAGCAGGAGCAGCAGCAGGAGCAGGAGCAGGAGCAGGAGCAGCAGCAGCAGCAGGAGCAGGAGCAGCAGCAGGAGCAGGAGCAGGAGCAGCAGCAGGAGCAGGAGCAGCAGCAGGAGCAGGAGCAGGAGCAGGAGCAGCAGCAGCAGCAGGAGCAGGAGCAGCAGCAGGAGCAGGAGCAGGAGCAGCAGCAGGAGCAGGAGCAGCAGCAGGAGCAGGAGCAGGAGCAGGAGCAGCAGCAGCAGCAGGAGCAGGAGCAGCAGCAGGAGCAGGAGCAGGAGCAGCAGCAGGAGCAGGAGCAGCAGCAGGAGCAGGAGCAGGAGCAGGAGCAGCAGCAGCAGCAGGAGCAGGAGCAGCAGCAGGAGCAGGAGCAGGAGCAGCAGCAGGAGCAGGAGCAGCAGCAGGAGCAGGAGCAGGAGCAGGAGCAGCAGCAGCAGCAGGAGCAGGAGCAGCAGCAGGAGCAGGAGCAGGAGCAGCAGCAGGAGCAGGAGCAGCAGCAGGAGCAGGAGCAGGAGCAGGAGCAGCAGCAGCAGCAGGAGCAGGAGCAGCAGCAGGAGCAGGAGCAGGAGCAGCAGCAGGAGCAGGAGCAGCAGCAGGAGCAGGAGCAGGAGCAGGAGCAGCAGCAGCAGCAGGAGCAGGAGCAGCAGCAGGAGCAGGAGCAGGAGCAGCAGCAGGAGCAGGAGCAGCAGCAGGAGCAGGAGCAGGAGCAGGAGCAGCAGCAGCAGCAGGAGCAGGAGCAGCAGCAGGAGCAGGAGCAGGAGCAGCAGCAGGAGCAGGAGCAGCAGCAGGAGCAGGAGCAGGAGCAGGAGCAGCAGCAGCAGCAGGAGCAGGAGCAGCAGCAGGAGCAGGAGCAGGAGCAGCAGCAGGAGCAGGAGCAGCAGCAGGAGCAGGAGCAGGAGCAGGAGCAGCAGCAGCAGCAGGAGCAGGAGCAGCAGCAGGAGCAGGAGCAGGAGCAGCAGCAGGAGCAGGAGCAGCAGCAGGAGCAGGAGCAGGAGCAGGAGCAGCAGCAGCAGCAGGAGCAGGAGCAGCAGCAGGAGCAGGAGCAGGAGCAGCAGCAGGAGCAGGAGCAGCAGCAGGAGCAGGAGCAGGAGCAGGAGCAGCAGCAGCAGCAGGAGCAGGAGCAGCAGCAGGAGCAGGAGCAGGAGCAGCAGCAGGAGCAGGAGCAGCAGCAGGAGCAGGAGCAGGAGCAGGAGCAGCAGCAGCAGCAGGAGCAGGAGCAGCAGCAGGAGCAGGAGCAGGAGCAGCAGCAGGAGCAGGAGCAGCAGCAGGAGCAGGAGCAGGAGCAGGAGCAGCAGCAGCAGCAGGAGCAGGAGCAGCAGCAGGAGCAGGAGCAGGAGCAGCAGCAGGAGCAGGAGCAGCAGCAGGAGCAGGAGCAGGAGCAGGAGCAGCAGCAGCAGCAGGAGCAGGAGCAGCAGCAGGAGCAGGAGCAGGAGCAGCAGCAGGAGCAGGAGCAGCAGCAGGAGCAGGAGCAGGAGCAGGAGCAGCAGCAGCAGCAGGAGCAGGAGCAGCAGCAGGAGCAGGAGCAGGAGCAGCAGCAGGAGCAGGAGCAGCAGCAGGAGCAGGAGCAGGAGCAGGAGCAGCAGCAGCAGCAGGAGCAGGAGCAGCAGCAGGAGCAGGAGCAGGAGCAGCAGCAGGAGCAGGAGCAGCAGCAGGAGCAGGAGCAGGAGCAGGAGCAGCAGCAGCAGCAGGAGCAGGAGCAGCAGCAGGAGCAGGAGCAGGAGCAGCAGCAGGAGCAGGAGCAGCAGCAGGAGCAGGAGCAGGAGCAGGAGCAGCAGCAGCAGCAGGAGCAGGAGCAGCAGCAGGAGCAGGAGCAGGAGCAGCAGCAGGAGCAGGAGCAGCAGCAGGAGCAGGAGCAGGAGCAGGAGCAGCAGCAGCAGCAGGAGCAGGAGCAGCAGCAGGAGCAGGAGCAGGAGCAGCAGCAGGAGCAGGAGCAGCAGCAGGAGCAGGAGCAGGAGCAGGAGCAGCAGCAGCAGCAGGAGCAGGAGCAGCAGCAGGAGCAGGAGCAGGAGCAGCAGCAGGAGCAGGAGCAGCAGCAGGAGCAGGAGCAGGAGCAGGAGCAGCAGCAGCAGCAGGAGCAGGAGCAGCAGCAGGAGCAGGAGCAGGAGCAGCAGCAGGAGCAGGAGCAGCAGCAGGAGCAGGAGCAGGAGCAGGAGCAGCAGCAGCAGCAGGAGCAGGAGCAGCAGCAGGAGCAGGAGCAGGAGCAGCAGCAGGAGCAGGAGCAGCAGCAGGAGCAGGAGCAGGAGCAGGAGCAGCAGCAGCAGCAGGAGCAGGAGCAGCAGCAGGAGCAGGAGCAGGAGCAGCAGCAGGAGCAGGAGCAGCAGCAGGAGCAGGAGCAGGAGCAGGAGCAGCAGCAGCAGCAGGAGCAGGAGCAGCAGCAGGAGCAGGAGCAGGAGCAGCAGCAGGAGCAGGAGCAGCAGCAGGAGCAGGAGCAGGAGCAGGAGCAGCAGCAGCAGCAGGAGCAGGAGCAGCAGCAGGAGCAGGAGCAGGAGCAGCAGCAGGAGCAGGAGCAGCAGCAGGAGCAGGAGCAGGAGCAGGAGCAGCAGCAGCAGCAGGAGCAGGAGCAGCAGCAGGAGCAGGAGCAGGAGCAGCAGCAGGAGCAGGAGCAGCAGCAGGAGCAGGAGCAGGAGCAGGAGCAGCAGCAGCAGCAGGAGCAGGAGCAGCAGCAGGAGCAGGAGCAGGAGCAGCAGCAGGAGCAGGAGCAGCAGCAGGAGCAGGAGCAGGAGCAGGAGCAGCAGCAGCAGCAGGAGCAGGAGCAGCAGCAGGAGCAGGAGCAGGAGCAGCAGCAGGAGCAGGAGCAGCAGCAGGAGCAGGAGCAGGAGCAGGAGCAGCAGCAGCAGCAGGAGCAGGAGCAGCAGCAGGAGCAGGAGCAGGAGCAGCAGCAGGAGCAGGAGCAGCAGCAGGAGCAGGAGCAGGAGCAGGAGCAGCAGCAGCAGCAGGAGCAGGAGCAGCAGCAGGAGCAGGAGCAGGAGCAGCAGCAGGAGCAGGAGCAGCAGCAGGAGCAGGAGCAGGAGCAGGAGCAGCAGCAGCAGCAGGAGCAGGAGCAGCAGCAGGAGCAGGAGCAGGAGCAGCAGCAGGAGCAGGAGCAGCAGCAGGAGCAGGAGCAGGAGCAGGAGCAGCAGCAGCAGCAGGAGCAGGAGCAGCAGCAGGAGCAGGAGCAGGAGCAGCAGCAGGAGCAGGAGCAGCAGCAGGAGCAGGAGCAGGAGCAGGAGCAGCAGCAGCAGCAGGAGCAGGAGCAGCAGCAGGAGCAGGAGCAGGAGCAGCAGCAGGAGCAGGAGCAGCAGCAGGAGCAGGAGCAGGAGCAGGAGCAGCAGCAGCAGCAGGAGCAGGAGCAGCAGCAGGAGCAGGAGCAGGAGCAGCAGCAGGAGCAGGAGCAGCAGCAGGAGCAGGAGCAGGAGCAGGAGCAGCAGCAGCAGCAGGAGCAGGAGCAGCAGCAGGAGCAGGAGCAGGAGCAGCAGCAGGAGCAGGAGCAGCAGCAGGAGCAGGAGCAGGAGCAGGAGCAGCAGCAGCAGCAGGAGCAGGAGCAGCAGCAGGAGCAGGAGCAGGAGCAGCAGCAGGAGCAGGAGCAGCAGCAGGAGCAGGAGCAGGAGCAGGAGCAGCAGCAGCAGCAGGAGCAGGAGCAGCAGCAGGAGCAGGAGCAGGAGCAGCAGCAGGAGCAGGAGCAGCAGCAGGAGCAGGAGCAGGAGCAGGAGCAGCAGCAGCAGCAGGAGCAGGAGCAGCAGCAGGAGCAGGAGCAGGAGCAGCAGCAGGAGCAGGAGCAGCAGCAGGAGCAGGAGCAGGAGCAGGAGCAGCAGCAGCAGCAGGAGCAGGAGCAGCAGCAGGAGCAGGAGCAGGAGCAGCAGCAGGAGCAGGAGCAGCAGCAGGAGCAGGAGCAGGAGCAGGAGCAGCAGCAGCAGCAGGAGCAGGAGCAGCAGCAGGAGCAGGAGCAGGAGCAGCAGCAGGAGCAGGAGCAGCAGCAGGAGCAGGAGCAGGAGCAGGAGCAGCAGCAGCAGCAGGAGCAGGAGCAGCAGCAGGAGCAGGAGCAGGAGCAGCAGCAGGAGCAGGAGCAGCAGCAGGAGCAGGAGCAGGAGCAGGAGCAGCAGCAGCAGCAGGAGCAGGAGCAGCAGCAGGAGCAGGAGCAGGAGCAGCAGCAGGAGCAGGAGCAGCAGCAGGAGCAGGAGCAGGAGCAGGAGCAGCAGCAGCAGCAGGAGCAGGAGCAGCAGCAGGAGCAGGAGCAGGAGCAGCAGCAGGAGCAGGAGCAGCAGCAGGAGCAGGAGCAGGAGCAGGAGCAGCAGCAGCAGCAGGAGCAGGAGCAGCAGCAGGAGCAGGAGCAGGAGCAGCAGCAGGAGCAGGAGCAGCAGCAGGAGCAGGAGCAGGAGCAGGAGCAGCAGCAGCAGCAGGAGCAGGAGCAGCAGCAGGAGCAGGAGCAGGAGCAGCAGCAGGAGCAGGAGCAGCAGCAGGAGCAGGAGCAGGAGCAGGAGCAGCAGCAGCAGCAGGAGCAGGAGCAGCAGCAGGAGCAGGAGCAGGAGCAGCAGCAGGAGCAGGAGCAGCAGCAGGAGCAGGAGCAGGAGCAGGAGCAGCAGCAGCAGCAGGAGCAGGAGCAGCAGCAGGAGCAGGAGCAGGAGCAGCAGCAGGAGCAGGAGCAGCAGCAGGAGCAGGAGCAGGAGCAGGAGCAGCAGCAGCAGCAGGAGCAGGAGCAGCAGCAGGAGCAGGAGCAGGAGCAGCAGCAGGAGCAGGAGCAGCAGCAGGAGCAGGAGCAGGAGCAGGAGCAGCAGCAGCAGCAGGAGCAGGAGCAGCAGCAGGAGCAGGAGCAGGAGCAGCAGCAGGAGCAGGAGCAGCAGCAGGAGCAGGAGCAGGAGCAGGAGCAGCAGCAGCAGCAGGAGCAGGAGCAGCAGCAGGAGCAGGAGCAGGAGCAGCAGCAGGAGCAGGAGCAGCAGCAGGAGCAGGAGCAGGAGCAGGAGCAGCAGCAGCAGCAGGAGCAGGAGCAGCAGCAGGAGCAGGAGCAGGAGCAGCAGCAGGAGCAGGAGCAGCAGCAGGAGCAGGAGCAGGAGCAGGAGCAGCAGCAGCAGCAGGAGCAGGAGCAGCAGCAGGAGCAGGAGCAGGAGCAGCAGCAGGAGCAGGAGCAGCAGCAGGAGCAGGAGCAGGAGCAGGAGCAGCAGCAGCAGCAGGAGCAGGAGCAGCAGCAGGAGCAGGAGCAGGAGCAGCAGCAGGAGCAGGAGCAGCAGCAGGAGCAGGAGCAGGAGCAGGAGCAGCAGCAGCAGCAGGAGCAGGAGCAGCAGCAGGAGCAGGAGCAGGAGCAGCAGCAGGAGCAGGAGCAGCAGCAGGAGCAGGAGCAGGAGCAGGAGCAGCAGCAGCAGCAGGAGCAGGAGCAGCAGCAGGAGCAGGAGCAGGAGCAGCAGCAGGAGCAGGAGCAGCAGCAGGAGCAGGAGCAGGAGCAGGAGCAGCAGCAGCAGCAGGAGCAGGAGCAGCAGCAGGAGCAGGAGCAGGAGCAGCAGCAGGAGCAGGAGCAGCAGCAGGAGCAGGAGCAGGAGCAGGAGCAGCAGCAGCAGCAGGAGCAGGAGCAGCAGCAGGAGCAGGAGCAGGAGCAGCAGCAGGAGCAGGAGCAGCAGCAGGAGCAGGAGCAGGAGCAGGAGCAGCAGCAGCAGCAGGAGCAGGAGCAGCAGCAGGAGCAGGAGCAGGAGCAGCAGCAGGAGCAGGAGCAGCAGCAGGAGCAGGAGCAGGAGCAGGAGCAGCAGCAGCAGCAGGAGCAGGAGCAGCAGCAGGAGCAGGAGCAGGAGCAGCAGCAGGAGCAGGAGCAGCAGCAGGAGCAGGAGCAGGAGCAGGAGCAGCAGCAGCAGCAGGAGCAGGAGCAGCAGCAGGAGCAGGAGCAGGAGCAGCAGCAGGAGCAGGAGCAGCAGCAGGAGCAGGAGCAGGAGCAGGAGCAGCAGCAGCAGCAGGAGCAGGAGCAGCAGCAGGAGCAGGAGCAGGAGCAGCAGCAGGAGCAGGAGCAGCAGCAGGAGCAGGAGCAGGAGCAGGAGCAGCAGCAGCAGCAGGAGCAGGAGCAGCAGCAGGAGCAGGAGCAGGAGCAGCAGCAGGAGCAGGAGCAGCAGCAGGAGCAGGAGCAGGAGCAGGAGCAGCAGCAGCAGCAGGAGCAGGAGCAGCAGCAGGAGCAGGAGCAGGAGCAGCAGCAGGAGCAGGAGCAGCAGCAGGAGCAGGAGCAGGAGCAGGAGCAGCAGCAGCAGCAGGAGCAGGAGCAGCAGCAGGAGCAGGAGCAGGAGCAGCAGCAGGAGCAGGAGCAGCAGCAGGAGCAGGAGCAGGAGCAGGAGCAGCAGCAGCAGCAGGAGCAGGAGCAGCAGCAGGAGCAGGAGCAGGAGCAGCAGCAGGAGCAGGAGCAGCAGCAGGAGCAGGAGCAGGAGCAGGAGCAGCAGCAGCAGCAGGAGCAGGAGCAGCAGCAGGAGCAGGAGCAGGAGCAGCAGCAGGAGCAGGAGCAGCAGCAGGAGCAGGAGCAGGAGCAGGAGCAGCAGCAGCAGCAGGAGCAGGAGCAGCAGCAGGAGCAGGAGCAGGAGCAGCAGCAGGAGCAGGAGCAGCAGCAGGAGCAGGAGCAGGAGCAGGAGCAGCAGCAGCAGCAGGAGCAGGAGCAGCAGCAGGAGCAGGAGCAGGAGCAGCAGCAGGAGCAGGAGCAGCAGCAGGAGCAGGAGCAGGAGCAGGAGCAGCAGCAGCAGCAGGAGCAGGAGCAGCAGCAGGAGCAGGAGCAGGAGCAGCAGCAGGAGCAGGAGCAGCAGCAGGAGCAGGAGCAGGAGCAGGAGCAGCAGCAGCAGCAGGAGCAGGAGCAGCAGCAGGAGCAGGAGCAGGAGCAGCAGCAGGAGCAGGAGCAGCAGCAGGAGCAGGAGCAGGAGCAGGAGCAGCAGCAGCAGCAGGAGCAGGAGCAGCAGCAGGAGCAGGAGCAGGAGCAGCAGCAGGAGCAGGAGCAGCAGCAGGAGCAGGAGCAGGAGCAGGAGCAGCAGCAGCAGCAGGAGCAGGAGCAGCAGCAGGAGCAGGAGCAGGAGCAGCAGCAGGAGCAGGAGCAGCAGCAGGAGCAGGAGCAGGAGCAGGAGCAGCAGCAGCAGCAGGAGCAGGAGCAGCAGCAGGAGCAGGAGCAGGAGCAGCAGCAGGAGCAGGAGCAGCAGCAGGAGCAGGAGCAGGAGCAGGAGCAGCAGCAGCAGCAGGAGCAGGAGCAGCAGCAGGAGCAGGAGCAGGAGCAGCAGCAGGAGCAGGAGCAGCAGCAGGAGCAGGAGCAGGAGCAGGAGCAGCAGCAGCAGCAGGAGCAGGAGCAGCAGCAGGAGCAGGAGCAGGAGCAGCAGCAGGAGCAGGAGCAGCAGCAGGAGCAGGAGCAGGAGCAGGAGCAGCAGCAGCAGCAGGAGCAGGAGCAGCAGCAGGAGCAGGAGCAGGAGCAGCAGCAGGAGCAGGAGCAGCAGCAGGAGCAGGAGCAGGAGCAGGAGCAGCAGCAGCAGCAGGAGCAGGAGCAGCAGCAGGAGCAGGAGCAGGAGCAGCAGCAGGAGCAGGAGCAGCAGCAGGAGCAGGAGCAGGAGCAGGAGCAGCAGCAGCAGCAGGAGCAGGAGCAGCAGCAGGAGCAGGAGCAGGAGCAGCAGCAGGAGCAGGAGCAGCAGCAGGAGCAGGAGCAGGAGCAGGAGCAGCAGCAGCAGCAGGAGCAGGAGCAGCAGCAGGAGCAGGAGCAGGAGCAGCAGCAGGAGCAGGAGCAGCAGCAGGAGCAGGAGCAGGAGCAGGAGCAGCAGCAGCAGCAGGAGCAGGAGCAGCAGCAGGAGCAGGAGCAGGAGCAGCAGCAGGAGCAGGAGCAGCAGCAGGAGCAGGAGCAGGAGCAGGAGCAGCAGCAGCAGCAGGAGCAGGAGCAGCAGCAGGAGCAGGAGCAGGAGCAGCAGCAGGAGCAGGAGCAGCAGCAGGAGCAGGAGCAGGAGCAGGAGCAGCAGCAGCAGCAGGAGCAGGAGCAGCAGCAGGAGCAGGAGCAGGAGCAGCAGCAGGAGCAGGAGCAGCAGCAGGAGCAGGAGCAGGAGCAGGAGCAGCAGCAGCAGCAGGAGCAGGAGCAGCAGCAGGAGCAGGAGCAGGAGCAGCAGCAGGAGCAGGAGCAGCAGCAGGAGCAGGAGCAGGAGCAGGAGCAGCAGCAGCAGCAGGAGCAGGAGCAGCAGCAGGAGCAGGAGCAGGAGCAGCAGCAGGAGCAGGAGCAGCAGCAGGAGCAGGAGCAGGAGCAGGAGCAGCAGCAGCAGCAGGAGCAGGAGCAGCAGCAGGAGCAGGAGCAGGAGCAGCAGCAGGAGCAGGAGCAGCAGCAGGAGCAGGAGCAGGAGCAGGAGCAGCAGCAGCAGCAGGAGCAGGAGCAGCAGCAGGAGCAGGAGCAGGAGCAGCAGCAGGAGCAGGAGCAGCAGCAGGAGCAGGAGCAGGAGCAGGAGCAGCAGCAGCAGCAGGAGCAGGAGCAGCAGCAGGAGCAGGAGCAGGAGCAGCAGCAGGAGCAGGAGCAGCAGCAGGAGCAGGAGCAGGAGCAGGAGCAGCAGCAGCAGCAGGAGCAGGAGCAGCAGCAGGAGCAGGAGCAGGAGCAGCAGCAGGAGCAGGAGCAGCAGCAGGAGCAGGAGCAGGAGCAGGAGCAGCAGCAGCAGCAGGAGCAGGAGCAGCAGCAGGAGCAGGAGCAGGAGCAGCAGCAGGAGCAGGAGCAGCAGCAGGAGCAGGAGCAGGAGCAGGAGCAGCAGCAGCAGCAGGAGCAGGAGCAGCAGCAGGAGCAGGAGCAGGAGCAGCAGCAGGAGCAGGAGCAGCAGCAGGAGCAGGAGCAGGAGCAGGAGCAGCAGCAGCAGCAGGAGCAGGAGCAGCAGCAGGAGCAGGAGCAGGAGCAGCAGCAGGAGCAGGAGCAGCAGCAGGAGCAGGAGCAGGAGCAGGAGCAGCAGCAGCAGCAGGAGCAGGAGCAGCAGCAGGAGCAGGAGCAGGAGCAGCAGCAGGAGCAGGAGCAGCAGCAGGAGCAGGAGCAGGAGCAGGAGCAGCAGCAGCAGCAGGAGCAGGAGCAGCAGCAGGAGCAGGAGCAGGAGCAGCAGCAGGAGCAGGAGCAGCAGCAGGAGCAGGAGCAGGAGCAGGAGCAGCAGCAGCAGCAGGAGCAGGAGCAGCAGCAGGAGCAGGAGCAGGAGCAGCAGCAGGAGCAGGAGCAGCAGCAGGAGCAGGAGCAGGAGCAGGAGCAGCAGCAGCAGCAGGAGCAGGAGCAGCAGCAGGAGCAGGAGCAGGAGCAGCAGCAGGAGCAGGAGCAGCAGCAGGAGCAGGAGCAGGAGCAGGAGCAGCAGCAGCAGCAGGAGCAGGAGCAGCAGCAGGAGCAGGAGCAGGAGCAGCAGCAGGAGCAGGAGCAGCAGCAGGAGCAGGAGCAGGAGCAGGAGCAGCAGCAGCAGCAGGAGCAGGAGCAGCAGCAGGAGCAGGAGCAGGAGCAGCAGCAGGAGCAGGAGCAGCAGCAGGAGCAGGAGCAGGAGCAGGAGCAGCAGCAGCAGCAGGAGCAGGAGCAGCAGCAGGAGCAGGAGCAGGAGCAGCAGCAGGAGCAGGAGCAGCAGCAGGAGCAGGAGCAGGAGCAGGAGCAGCAGCAGCAGCAGGAGCAGGAGCAGCAGCAGGAGCAGGAGCAGGAGCAGCAGCAGGAGCAGGAGCAGCAGCAGGAGCAGGAGCAGGAGCAGGAGCAGCAGCAGCAGCAGGAGCAGGAGCAGCAGCAGGAGCAGGAGCAGGAGCAGCAGCAGGAGCAGGAGCAGCAGCAGGAGCAGGAGCAGGAGCAGGAGCAGCAGCAGCAGCAGGAGCAGGAGCAGCAGCAGGAGCAGGAGCAGGAGCAGCAGCAGGAGCAGGAGCAGCAGCAGGAGCAGGAGCAGGAGCAGGAGCAGCAGCAGCAGCAGGAGCAGGAGCAGCAGCAGGAGCAGGAGCAGGAGCAGCAGCAGGAGCAGGAGCAGCAGCAGGAGCAGGAGCAGGAGCAGGAGCAGCAGCAGCAGCAGGAGCAGGAGCAGCAGCAGGAGCAGGAGCAGGAGCAGCAGCAGGAGCAGGAGCAGCAGCAGGAGCAGGAGCAGGAGCAGGAGCAGCAGCAGCAGCAGGAGCAGGAGCAGCAGCAGGAGCAGGAGCAGGAGCAGCAGCAGGAGCAGGAGCAGCAGCAGGAGCAGGAGCAGGAGCAGGAGCAGCAGCAGCAGCAGGAGCAGGAGCAGCAGCAGGAGCAGGAGCAGGAGCAGCAGCAGGAGCAGGAGCAGCAGCAGGAGCAGGAGCAGGAGCAGGAGCAGCAGCAGCAGCAGGAGCAGGAGCAGCAGCAGGAGCAGGAGCAGGAGCAGCAGCAGGAGCAGGAGCAGCAGCAGGAGCAGGAGCAGGAGCAGGAGCAGCAGCAGCAGCAGGAGCAGGAGCAGCAGCAGGAGCAGGAGCAGGAGCAGCAGCAGGAGCAGGAGCAGCAGCAGGAGCAGGAGCAGGAGCAGGAGCAGCAGCAGCAGCAGGAGCAGGAGCAGCAGCAGGAGCAGGAGCAGGAGCAGCAGCAGGAGCAGGAGCAGCAGCAGGAGCAGGAGCAGGAGCAGGAGCAGCAGCAGCAGCAGGAGCAGGAGCAGCAGCAGGAGCAGGAGCAGGAGCAGCAGCAGGAGCAGGAGCAGCAGCAGGAGCAGGAGCAGGAGCAGGAGCAGCAGCAGCAGCAGGAGCAGGAGCAGCAGCAGGAGCAGGAGCAGGAGCAGCAGCAGGAGCAGGAGCAGCAGCAGGAGCAGGAGCAGGAGCAGGAGCAGCAGCAGCAGCAGGAGCAGGAGCAGCAGCAGGAGCAGGAGCAGGAGCAGCAGCAGGAGCAGGAGCAGCAGCAGGAGCAGGAGCAGGAGCAGGAGCAGCAGCAGCAGCAGGAGCAGGAGCAGCAGCAGGAGCAGGAGCAGGAGCAGCAGCAGGAGCAGGAGCAGCAGCAGGAGCAGGAGCAGGAGCAGGAGCAGCAGCAGCAGCAGGAGCAGGAGCAGCAGCAGGAGCAGGAGCAGGAGCAGCAGCAGGAGCAGGAGCAGCAGCAGGAGCAGGAGCAGGAGCAGGAGCAGCAGCAGCAGCAGGAGCAGGAGCAGCAGCAGGAGCAGGAGCAGGAGCAGCAGCAGGAGCAGGAGCAGCAGCAGGAGCAGGAGCAGGAGCAGGAGCAGCAGCAGCAGCAGGAGCAGGAGCAGCAGCAGGAGCAGGAGCAGGAGCAGCAGCAGGAGCAGGAGCAGCAGCAGGAGCAGGAGCAGGAGCAGGAGCAGCAGCAGCAGCAGGAGCAGGAGCAGCAGCAGGAGCAGGAGCAGGAGCAGCAGCAGGAGCAGGAGCAGCAGCAGGAGCAGGAGCAGGAGCAGGAGCAGCAGCAGCAGCAGGAGCAGGAGCAGCAGCAGGAGCAGGAGCAGGAGCAGCAGCAGGAGCAGGAGCAGCAGCAGGAGCAGGAGCAGGAGCAGGAGCAGCAGCAGCAGCAGGAGCAGGAGCAGCAGCAGGAGCAGGAGCAGGAGCAGCAGCAGGAGCAGGAGCAGCAGCAGGAGCAGGAGCAGGAGCAGGAGCAGCAGCAGCAGCAGGAGCAGGAGCAGCAGCAGGAGCAGGAGCAGGAGCAGCAGCAGGAGCAGGAGCAGCAGCAGGAGCAGGAGCAGGAGCAGGAGCAGCAGCAGCAGCAGGAGCAGGAGCAGCAGCAGGAGCAGGAGCAGGAGCAGCAGCAGGAGCAGGAGCAGCAGCAGGAGCAGGAGCAGGAGCAGGAGCAGCAGCAGCAGCAGGAGCAGGAGCAGCAGCAGGAGCAGGAGCAGGAGCAGCAGCAGGAGCAGGAGCAGCAGCAGGAGCAGGAGCAGGAGCAGGAGCAGCAGCAGCAGCAGGAGCAGGAGCAGCAGCAGGAGCAGGAGCAGGAGCAGCAGCAGGAGCAGGAGCAGCAGCAGGAGCAGGAGCAGGAGCAGGAGCAGCAGCAGCAGCAGGAGCAGGAGCAGCAGCAGGAGCAGGAGCAGGAGCAGCAGCAGGAGCAGGAGCAGCAGCAGGAGCAGGAGCAGGAGCAGGAGCAGCAGCAGCAGCAGGAGCAGGAGCAGCAGCAGGAGCAGGAGCAGGAGCAGCAGCAGGAGCAGGAGCAGCAGCAGGAGCAGGAGCAGGAGCAGGAGCAGCAGCAGCAGCAGGAGCAGGAGCAGCAGCAGGAGCAGGAGCAGGAGCAGCAGCAGGAGCAGGAGCAGCAGCAGGAGCAGGAGCAGGAGCAGGAGCAGCAGCAGCAGCAGGAGCAGGAGCAGCAGCAGGAGCAGGAGCAGGAGCAGCAGCAGGAGCAGGAGCAGCAGCAGGAGCAGGAGCAGGAGCAGGAGCAGCAGCAGCAGCAGGAGCAGGAGCAGCAGCAGGAGCAGGAGCAGGAGCAGCAGCAGGAGCAGGAGCAGCAGCAGGAGCAGGAGCAGGAGCAGGAGCAGCAGCAGCAGCAGGAGCAGGAGCAGCAGCAGGAGCAGGAGCAGGAGCAGCAGCAGGAGCAGGAGCAGCAGCAGGAGCAGGAGCAGGAGCAGGAGCAGCAGCAGCAGCAGGAGCAGGAGCAGCAGCAGGAGCAGGAGCAGGAGCAGCAGCAGGAGCAGGAGCAGCAGCAGGAGCAGGAGCAGGAGCAGGAGCAGCAGCAGCAGCAGGAGCAGGAGCAGCAGCAGGAGCAGGAGCAGGAGCAGCAGCAGGAGCAGGAGCAGCAGCAGGAGCAGGAGCAGGAGCAGGAGCAGCAGCAGCAGCAGGAGCAGGAGCAGCAGCAGGAGCAGGAGCAGGAGCAGCAGCAGGAGCAGGAGCAGCAGCAGGAGCAGGAGCAGGAGCAGGAGCAGCAGCAGCAGCAGGAGCAGGAGCAGCAGCAGGAGCAGGAGCAGGAGCAGCAGCAGGAGCAGGAGCAGCAGCAGGAGCAGGAGCAGGAGCAGGAGCAGCAGCAGCAGCAGGAGCAGGAGCAGCAGCAGGAGCAGGAGCAGGAGCAGCAGCAGGAGCAGGAGCAGCAGCAGGAGCAGGAGCAGGAGCAGGAGCAGCAGCAGCAGCAGGAGCAGGAGCAGCAGCAGGAGCAGGAGCAGGAGCAGCAGCAGGAGCAGGAGCAGCAGCAGGAGCAGGAGCAGGAGCAGGAGCAGCAGCAGCAGCAGGAGCAGGAGCAGCAGCAGGAGCAGGAGCAGGAGCAGCAGCAGGAGCAGGAGCAGCAGCAGGAGCAGGAGCAGGAGCAGGAGCAGCAGCAGCAGCAGGAGCAGGAGCAGCAGCAGGAGCAGGAGCAGGAGCAGCAGCAGGAGCAGGAGCAGCAGCAGGAGCAGGAGCAGGAGCAGGAGCAGCAGCAGCAGCAGGAGCAGGAGCAGCAGCAGGAGCAGGAGCAGGAGCAGCAGCAGGAGCAGGAGCAGCAGCAGGAGCAGGAGCAGGAGCAGGAGCAGCAGCAGCAGCAGGAGCAGGAGCAGCAGCAGGAGCAGGAGCAGGAGCAGCAGCAGGAGCAGGAGCAGCAGCAGGAGCAGGAGCAGGAGCAGGAGCAGCAGCAGCAGCAGGAGCAGGAGCAGCAGCAGGAGCAGGAGCAGGAGCAGCAGCAGGAGCAGGAGCAGCAGCAGGAGCAGGAGCAGGAGCAGGAGCAGCAGCAGCAGCAGGAGCAGGAGCAGCAGCAGGAGCAGGAGCAGGAGCAGCAGCAGGAGCAGGAGCAGCAGCAGGAGCAGGAGCAGGAGCAGGAGCAGCAGCAGCAGCAGGAGCAGGAGCAGCAGCAGGAGCAGGAGCAGGAGCAGCAGCAGGAGCAGGAGCAGCAGCAGGAGCAGGAGCAGGAGCAGGAGCAGCAGCAGCAGCAGGAGCAGGAGCAGCAGCAGGAGCAGGAGCAGGAGCAGCAGCAGGAGCAGGAGCAGCAGCAGGAGCAGGAGCAGGAGCAGGAGCAGCAGCAGCAGCAGGAGCAGGAGCAGCAGCAGGAGCAGGAGCAGGAGCAGCAGCAGGAGCAGGAGCAGCAGCAGGAGCAGGAGCAGGAGCAGGAGCAGCAGCAGCAGCAGGAGCAGGAGCAGCAGCAGGAGCAGGAGCAGGAGCAGCAGCAGGAGCAGGAGCAGCAGCAGGAGCAGGAGCAGGAGCAGGAGCAGCAGCAGCAGCAGGAGCAGGAGCAGCAGCAGGAGCAGGAGCAGGAGCAGCAGCAGGAGCAGGAGCAGCAGCAGGAGCAGGAGCAGGAGCAGGAGCAGCAGCAGCAGCAGGAGCAGGAGCAGCAGCAGGAGCAGGAGCAGGAGCAGCAGCAGGAGCAGGAGCAGCAGCAGGAGCAGGAGCAGGAGCAGGAGCAGCAGCAGCAGCAGGAGCAGGAGCAGCAGCAGGAGCAGGAGCAGGAGCAGCAGCAGGAGCAGGAGCAGCAGCAGGAGCAGGAGCAGGAGCAGGAGCAGCAGCAGCAGCAGGAGCAGGAGCAGCAGCAGGAGCAGGAGCAGGAGCAGCAGCAGGAGCAGGAGCAGCAGCAGGAGCAGGAGCAGGAGCAGGAGCAGCAGCAGCAGCAGGAGCAGGAGCAGCAGCAGGAGCAGGAGCAGGAGCAGCAGCAGGAGCAGGAGCAGCAGCAGGAGCAGGAGCAGGAGCAGGAGCAGCAGCAGCAGCAGGAGCAGGAGCAGCAGCAGGAGCAGGAGCAGGAGCAGCAGCAGGAGCAGGAGCAGCAGCAGGAGCAGGAGCAGGAGCAGGAGCAGCAGCAGCAGCAGGAGCAGGAGCAGCAGCAGGAGCAGGAGCAGGAGCAGCAGCAGGAGCAGGAGCAGCAGCAGGAGCAGGAGCAGGAGCAGGAGCAGCAGCAGCAGCAGGAGCAGGAGCAGCAGCAGGAGCAGGAGCAGGAGCAGCAGCAGGAGCAGGAGCAGCAGCAGGAGCAGGAGCAGGAGCAGGAGCAGCAGCAGCAGCAGGAGCAGGAGCAGCAGCAGGAGCAGGAGCAGGAGCAGCAGCAGGAGCAGGAGCAGCAGCAGGAGCAGGAGCAGGAGCAGGAGCAGCAGCAGCAGCAGGAGCAGGAGCAGCAGCAGGAGCAGGAGCAGGAGCAGCAGCAGGAGCAGGAGCAGCAGCAGGAGCAGGAGCAGGAGCAGGAGCAGCAGCAGCAGCAGGAGCAGGAGCAGCAGCAGGAGCAGGAGCAGGAGCAGCAGCAGGAGCAGGAGCAGCAGCAGGAGCAGGAGCAGGAGCAGGAGCAGCAGCAGCAGCAGGAGCAGGAGCAGCAGCAGGAGCAGGAGCAGGAGCAGCAGCAGGAGCAGGAGCAGCAGCAGGAGCAGGAGCAGGAGCAGGAGCAGCAGCAGCAGCAGGAGCAGGAGCAGCAGCAGGAGCAGGAGCAGGAGCAGCAGCAGGAGCAGGAGCAGCAGCAGGAGCAGGAGCAGGAGCAGGAGCAGCAGCAGCAGCAGGAGCAGGAGCAGCAGCAGGAGCAGGAGCAGGAGCAGCAGCAGGAGCAGGAGCAGCAGCAGGAGCAGGAGCAGGAGCAGGAGCAGCAGCAGCAGCAGGAGCAGGAGCAGCAGCAGGAGCAGGAGCAGGAGCAGCAGCAGGAGCAGGAGCAGCAGCAGGAGCAGGAGCAGGAGCAGGAGCAGCAGCAGCAGCAGGAGCAGGAGCAGCAGCAGGAGCAGGAGCAGGAGCAGCAGCAGGAGCAGGAGCAGCAGCAGGAGCAGGAGCAGGAGCAGGAGCAGCAGCAGCAGCAGGAGCAGGAGCAGCAGCAGGAGCAGGAGCAGGAGCAGCAGCAGGAGCAGGAGCAGCAGCAGGAGCAGGAGCAGGAGCAGGAGCAGCAGCAGCAGCAGGAGCAGGAGCAGCAGCAGGAGCAGGAGCAGGAGCAGCAGCAGGAGCAGGAGCAGCAGCAGGAGCAGGAGCAGGAGCAGGAGCAGCAGCAGCAGCAGGAGCAGGAGCAGCAGCAGGAGCAGGAGCAGGAGCAGCAGCAGGAGCAGGAGCAGCAGCAGGAGCAGGAGCAGGAGCAGGAGCAGCAGCAGCAGCAGGAGCAGGAGCAGCAGCAGGAGCAGGAGCAGGAGCAGCAGCAGGAGCAGGAGCAGCAGCAGGAGCAGGAGCAGGAGCAGGAGCAGCAGCAGCAGCAGGAGCAGGAGCAGCAGCAGGAGCAGGAGCAGGAGCAGCAGCAGGAGCAGGAGCAGCAGCAGGAGCAGGAGCAGGAGCAGGAGCAGCAGCAGCAGCAGGAGCAGGAGCAGCAGCAGGAGCAGGAGCAGGAGCAGCAGCAGGAGCAGGAGCAGCAGCAGGAGCAGGAGCAGGAGCAGGAGCAGCAGCAGCAGCAGGAGCAGGAGCAGCAGCAGGAGCAGGAGCAGGAGCAGCAGCAGGAGCAGGAGCAGCAGCAGGAGCAGGAGCAGGAGCAGGAGCAGCAGCAGCAGCAGGAGCAGGAGCAGCAGCAGGAGCAGGAGCAGGAGCAGCAGCAGGAGCAGGAGCAGCAGCAGGAGCAGGAGCAGGAGCAGGAGCAGCAGCAGCAGCAGGAGCAGGAGCAGCAGCAGGAGCAGGAGCAGGAGCAGCAGCAGGAGCAGGAGCAGCAGCAGGAGCAGGAGCAGGAGCAGGAGCAGCAGCAGCAGCAGGAGCAGGAGCAGCAGCAGGAGCAGGAGCAGGAGCAGCAGCAGGAGCAGGAGCAGCAGCAGGAGCAGGAGCAGGAGCAGGAGCAGCAGCAGCAGCAGGAGCAGGAGCAGCAGCAGGAGCAGGAGCAGGAGCAGCAGCAGGAGCAGGAGCAGCAGCAGGAGCAGGAGCAGGAGCAGGAGCAGCAGCAGCAGCAGGAGCAGGAGCAGCAGCAGGAGCAGGAGCAGGAGCAGCAGCAGGAGCAGGAGCAGCAGCAGGAGCAGGAGCAGGAGCAGGAGCAGCAGCAGCAGCAGGAGCAGGAGCAGCAGCAGGAGCAGGAGCAGGAGCAGCAGCAGGAGCAGGAGCAGCAGCAGGAGCAGGAGCAGGAGCAGGAGCAGCAGCAGCAGCAGGAGCAGGAGCAGCAGCAGGAGCAGGAGCAGGAGCAGCAGCAGGAGCAGGAGCAGCAGCAGGAGCAGGAGCAGGAGCAGGAGCAGCAGCAGCAGCAGGAGCAGGAGCAGCAGCAGGAGCAGGAGCAGGAGCAGCAGCAGGAGCAGGAGCAGCAGCAGGAGCAGGAGCAGGAGCAGGAGCAGCAGCAGCAGCAGGAGCAGGAGCAGCAGCAGGAGCAGGAGCAGGAGCAGCAGCAGGAGCAGGAGCAGCAGCAGGAGCAGGAGCAGGAGCAGGAGCAGCAGCAGCAGCAGGAGCAGGAGCAGCAGCAGGAGCAGGAGCAGGAGCAGCAGCAGGAGCAGGAGCAGCAGCAGGAGCAGGAGCAGGAGCAGGAGCAGCAGCAGCAGCAGGAGCAGGAGCAGCAGCAGGAGCAGGAGCAGGAGCAGCAGCAGGAGCAGGAGCAGCAGCAGGAGCAGGAGCAGGAGCAGGAGCAGCAGCAGCAGCAGGAGCAGGAGCAGCAGCAGGAGCAGGAGCAGGAGCAGCAGCAGGAGCAGGAGCAGCAGCAGGAGCAGGAGCAGGAGCAGGAGCAGCAGCAGCAGCAGGAGCAGGAGCAGCAGCAGGAGCAGGAGCAGGAGCAGCAGCAGGAGCAGGAGCAGCAGCAGGAGCAGGAGCAGGAGCAGGAGCAGGAGCAGGAGCAGCAGCAGGAGCAGCAGCAGGAGCAGCAGCAGGAGCAGGAGCAGGAGCAGGAGCAGGGGCAGGAGCAGGGGCAGGAGCAGGAGCAGGGGCAGAATGTGTTTCCGCTGCCAAGAAGGACTTGACAATCACGGGTAGCGCTTCCCCCTCACGGTGTGAAGTTCCCCACGGCCTCCGCCTCCACAGGGAGGTTCCATTCAACACGGGGCCGTGAGAGTGGGGACGGGGCAGTCACCCTGCAGGCAACTCGCCTCATCCCACGCAGCCCAGGAGGGAAGTACGGCTGCCTGCCTGACGACCTCGTGGCCAGGCCACTGGTCAGCAGCTTGTCTCCAGGAACAGCGCAGCCGGGCGGCCAGGAGGGCGCTCCAACACCCCCACCCCCACCCCCGCGAGCGGCATTCGTTCAGGAAAAGGCCAGTCTGGATGTTGCTGGCGACCTGTCTGGCATATTTAAAATGGTTTAAGGAGGTGATGATAACAAGTGTTTTCTAAGAACCCCAATATTTTTATAATGCCTAGGTATACAATTATAGTTGATTTTTTTAAATGTTTGCCATTTCTCATAGAATCCTGAAGTTTTTTTAAACTTTGCCTTTAAGTAGCTTAAGGTCTTTTTCTCTCTAGCTTTGTCCCTCATACCAGCTCCTTTCAGAGTAGTGAACATGTGAAGGGTGTGGAACTAGAGAAGGGAAATGATAAATCCCCTCCATACTGCAGCGCTGGGCTTGGCCAATTCACTGAGCACGTACTAGCGCGGGGGGCACGCCCACAGCGTACTGCATGGCAGGCACGGTGCTGCACCCCGTCATCGGGAGGTCTGCGGGGGGGACACAGACGGGTCAGCTCCCGCTGAGGAAGGCTGGCCACTCAAGTGGC
>NW_006295816.1:928331-929143 GCF_000327345.1 Myotis davidii
AGGCGGCGGCGGCGCCAGGACAGCGGCCCCAGGGAAGCACATGTAGGGAACCAGCCCCCACCCCCTCCACACCAGCCCCCACTGCACCCACCGCCCAGGGCTCTGCTATGACTCAGATTAGAATTCTGGGCCCACGTTTCTGACATTGAAGAAAATGGCTAAATCTGAGTTGTGCCCATGCTGACAAAGCCCACGAACACCCTAAGAAACTGAGACCTGGGGGGCTTTGGGGCAGGTTCCCGTAAGTGACCATCAACCTCCCAGACGCCCGGAGGTGCTCACAGCGAGGACCCAGCTTGTCCCAGCAGCGGACAGACGGACGGACAGATGGGCCGAGGTTCCCAGCAGCCCGCCCTCCACGCCCACACGCTCCAGGGCGCAGACTCCCTTTCACTCGTCCCATGAGCTGCTCCCCGCTCTCCAGCCGCAGCCACGGCCACAGCCACAGCTCAGGCTCCGGGGGCCCCTCCCTTTCCAGCCTCACTCTGATGTGTGGGGCCCAACCTACTTCTTCCACCTGAAGCTCCACTATCCAGTCAGGCCTGGCCGAGCCCCAGAGCAGCTGTGACAGAGGAACCGCCCTGCCCAGGAGAGGGCAGCCCTGGGCCGGCAGCACCCTCCTCCAGCCAAACCCCTCCTGCACCCCCAAGTCCGGACTCAGAGCGACACCTGGTGGCCAACGGCAGAGGACGCTGGACCGGGAGACACTGGAGGCGCTGCAGGTCCAGATCCGAGAGGGGCTTCCTGACGCGGGTGACTGGGCACAGGTGGCTGAGCCGCAGCCCCCGCCGCACGCCCAGCCTGGAGAAGCT
>NW_006295816.1:929240-931263 GCF_000327345.1 Myotis davidii
GGCGCGCTCTCCTCAGCAGCGCTCAGCAGACGGCGTCCCGGGCTGTCGCTCCCTCCTCACCCCCTTCTCTCCCGGAGGCTCCACCGGCCAGGCCCAGCCGCAGCGCCTCAGACTTCTTCCCCCACACCTGCAGCTTCCAGCACCCTCTTCCTGAAATCACAACCCCCCTCCGCTCCCTCCGGCCTTCCTCGCCTTCTCTCGGCTCTTCCTCCACCAGCAGGAAGCAGCCCGGCCCCGGGCCCCAGAAGGACACCCGTCCCTGGCAGAGATGGCAGCTACAGCCTCCTCCGGAGCCCGGCTTCCTGCCCTGCCCGCACAGCTGTCTTCACAGGGCGGCCAGAGGCTGCTCCTCCACCAGGTCCCATCCCTCGGTTCCCGACTCTCCAGCATGAGCCCCAGCCCTGCGGTGGCCAGCACGCCCTCCTCCTCCTCGCCGTCCCGCCCTCCACTCAGCCAGCCCCCCAGCTAAGCACGGCGCCTGTGCCCCCATTCCTCCACCGTCCCGCCGGCTCACCCTGACTTCCACGTCTTTGCTCAGGTATCACTTGTTGGCAAGGCCTTCCTGTAACCTCCCTCTGCCCACCGTGCCCGCTTTTTCTCTCCGTCAGACACACGTGGCCTTTTATGTGCTACCTCAGCCCTCCCTCGACAGGAGATCGGTGACATCGGACTGCCCATCGAGGGGACACACCGATGCCTTCCCAGTTGCTCTTCCCTCCAGGCTTGCCTTTCCCACAGCCTTCTCCGTCTCCATCGATGGAAACCCCTACGTCCAAGTTAGGCCAACAACCTCTCATCCTCCCGACTCGGCTTCCTCTCCCACCTCACGTCCAGCCCATCAGCCCTCGCCGCTTCCTTCCCAAATCCAGCGTCCCTCTTCCTCCTGCCCCTGCCCTGCCCCCACTCGTCCCAATGGCCCGGGCCATCGTGGGGGCCTCTGGACAGGCCTCCTGGCTTCTGCTCTGGTCCCTACAGTCTCCTGCCCACAGAGCTGTGGTCCTTTCAGAACATGTCTCTTCTGCTCAAACCCTGCAAAGGCTCCCATTTCTCTTAGGCCAGAAGCCAACCCTCCCCATGGCCTGCAGGGCACACCTCCTGCTCTGGGCTTCCTGGCCTCATCTCCCTCTAGTCTCTCCTCACTCTGCTGCAGTCACCAGGACCGCCTCCGCCCCAGCTTTATTGAGATACTAGAGACCTGGTGCATGAATTCGTGCACAGGTGGGGTCCAGCCAGCCTGCCCTGATGGGGGTCTATGGGGGCCGCTGGGGCCAGTGTGTGTGTGTGGGGGGGGCACAGGAAGTTGGCCAGCTGACCCTGCCCCCAATTGGAGTGGGCGGGGCCAATCAGGGGCTGGGCCTGCGGGGGTGGGGGGGCCGCAGGAGGTTGGTGGGCCGATGGCGACGCAGCCAGTTGGCCTTTGCAGTGCACATCATAGCAACTGGTCGTTCAGGCCTTTCCGCCATTCCAGTCACTTGGTTTTTATATAGATAATTGCTATGTACCGCTGTGCAAGTGGCAGGGGTACAATGCCATGATGTGATACACACACACACTGCTAAAGGTTTGCCACAATAAGGTTCCCTAACGCGTCCTTCAACGCACACCATTGCGGTGCGTGGCCTTCTTGGTGCGGCTGGAGCACACCGGCCTCTCCCCTGGGGCCTCCGCACCAGCTTTCAGTATCTGTGCCGGGAGCTCCCGTCCTTCCCAAGACCTGTCAACGTCAAGGGACGTGTCACCGGACCTGCGACAGGTGTTTCCCGTATTTGCTGGGCTTCCGGTCCGTCTGTCTCACCCCAGGACGTCGGCTCTGCCAGGGCAGGCGCTGTTCCGTCCACGGCTGCGTCCCCGGTGCCTAGAGCACTCTCTGCACGTAGCACACACTCAGCACAAACACGATTTGCAAAAAGCCGCCACCCGGGCTATAAGATAAACCCCAATTCCCTCGGGGGGGCCTCCAGGCTCCGGGACCGGGTGGTCTACCCCCTCCGCCGCCTCCCTCGCCTCCCCAAGCCTCGCGGCG
>NW_006295816.1:932058-932432 GCF_000327345.1 Myotis davidii
GGGGCCAGGCGTGGCGTGGCCGCAGCAGGCAGCCCGGCCTTCCCTGATGAAACGCAGAGGTGCCGTGCAGATCGCGCATGAAATGCACGTAGTTGGGTTTCCGAATAGCCCGCAGCTTCTTGCCCCGAGTCGTGTTCTCGGCTTCGGGACTCGCTGCTCATGGTTGACGATAGTAAGTCCTGGGCGTCCCGGTCTCCCGATGTCGGGATGAGCCGGGACTGAAATGTCACGCACAGGCTGGCGGGCTGTTGCTCCACGTGCTTTCAGCCCGGCCCCTCCGCTCTGCCGCTTTTCAGACCAAAGATGCGTCAGGCCCAGCAGCCCCATGTCTTCTGTGCCGCTGCAGTGCTGTCTGCTTTCATCGCATTAGGGAA
>NW_006295816.1:932489-935442 GCF_000327345.1 Myotis davidii
CGGGCTTCTCTCCCGTGGGTTTCATTGTTTAGCCACATCGCACTGAGGTCCCTTTTTGAATGCTGTGATGGGGTATCCTTTTTTATTTTTTAATATATGTACATTTTTACTGATTTCAGAGAGGAAGGGAGAGGGAGAAAGAGATAGACACATCAATAATGAGAGAAAATCATGGATCGGCTGCCTCCTGCACACTCCACACTGGGGATTGAGCCTGCAACCCGGGCATGTGCCCTGAATGGGAATGGAGCCATGACCTCCTGGTTCATAGATGGACGCTCAACCACTGAGCCACGGGGCTGGGCACATCATGTAACTTTTTAAAAGTTTAGTTTGTCACAATAGGATCTTCATTCCTATATTGGGCATACTTAATTCTACAACTATTTCTTAAATTACCTACTGTTTGCCACAACTGTAGTCATTTGTAAATAGGGAAAAATAAGATACTGAGTAAACCAGACTCCAGGATCACAATGTAGAAGGTAGTGTGGTATGATGTGAGTTAGGAATATAGATTTGGAAGGCGGACTACCCTGTTGGAATCCTGGCTTCATCACATCCCAGTTTGTAACATTGAGTAACACGTGACACTAAGACTTCAGTGTCAGTACAGTGGGTTGCTAGGAGACGAGGCTCAGTGAGCCAGTCTGTGATGAAGCACACCACACGGTGTAGCTCCAGGCCAGTCAGCCCTTCCTGTGCCCCTGCCTCATCCCCACCCTACTTCCCCTGGAGAAGGTAACATGGGGAAGCCCCGTACATGCTTGAGTCAAACAGAACGCCCAGTGTGAGAGCGGAGCCTTGCAGGGTTCCTACCAGAACTGTATTCTCCCTTAACTGACACTTTTTTCCTTTTGCAGCCACAGGTGGAATTAAGAAATCTGGCAAAAAGTGAACTGTTCCTGTGCCTGGGGCAGTGGTGATCCTTAGTTCCATTCCTGTTTTAACATCAGGATTCCCTGTCACCACCTATAGCTAAAATGAAGTGTTGTCTTGGAGGCTGTGGTACATTTAAGAATAAACTTTTGTAAAAAAAATTGATGATGATAATCATGCATTGGCTCATCTCTTCAGTTCTTCTCATTCTGCCATTTCAACCGTAGCTGTGTGGTCAGAGTAAACCCAGCTCAGAGTCCTGTCGAAGCGTGTTCTTCAAGATGTTCTGTACCACCTGGAATTAAACCCACTCGCTTGAAATGGCTGTCGTTTCTGTGGTTGTACATACGAAAGAATACATGATGTTAGTGGGAGAGTTTGTATGTTGGAAAGAAAGGCACCCTTCTGTGTTAGGACATCCACGCTGCCTTTTGACGGGGATGCTCAACTGTTCGTGTAGAGACCGCTACGTGCAGGCTGGGCCTGTGCCGGCAAACAGTTCCTGTTGTCAAGGAGCTTCTCCAGGAGGGAGCAGAACAAGCACACGATACGCGCCATGAAGGGAAGCAAACGGAGAGATTCCTGGAGTCGAAGAAGCAAGCGTACTCCCGGGTCCCCGGGTCCCCGGGTCTGCATTCCCACTAGGGCTTCAGGAAGGTCCGTCCTGGGTTCCAGGGTCTAACACTCCACATTCAACCCGTCAGGGAAGTTAAATCGGACCCTGCATATTTCTCCCAAGAACCATCCCCAACCCTAACACCCTCACCTGGGTTATTGCAGTCACCTCCAAACTTGTCCTCCTGCCCCGACCCTGACTCCCTCCCGTCAGGACCCAGAGCGACCTTGCTGAACTGTTACCTGGTGTCTCCTGGGCCAGAACTCTTCAGCGGCTTCTTCGAGCAAAAGCCAGAGTCTCCACAATGACAGTGAAGCCCTAAGGATCCGGACACCAGCTCCTCCTCACCCTGATCCATCTGAGCCTCACCTTGTCACCGGCGCCTCCCTGCCTGTCACTTGTAGATCCTGGAGACCCCTAGATGACCCGTCTTCCTGGCCACTCAAGTGGAGGCCCAGTGTTTCATTTCTCTCCTGACATTTTTGATTCCTGTTCTGACAGGAGCTTCACTCCAGGAGTTAGTGCCTGGAGGACAGAGGCCACCCATGATGTGTGCTAAATGCATATGTACCGAGGCAATTCAGAGGCACAAGGCCGCATTTCCCCTCCAGAACCCCTGACACAACGATGGGAATAATGCTAAGCTCTCTCTCAGAATATGTTCTCCACAGGGGCCTCCCCAGCCCCTGACTCAACGGTTAGAGCGTCGGCCTGCAGACAGGGTCCTGGGTTTGATTCCTGGTCAAGGGTGCACACCTCGGTCCCAACGGGAGAGGGAGGCCACCAATCAATGTTGTCTCGCACACAGATGTTTCTCTCTCCCCCCTCCCTCCCTTCCACTCCCCTTAAAAAAATCAATGGGGGGACTGTCCTCAGGTGAGGATAAAAAAACAAACCCCAAAAGGTCTCTAGAAATGGTCAGATTTTGCTAGGGCAAAACTGGAAAAGGTTTTGATAAACTGAGCCCTGTTTTATGACTAAAGTGCTTGGTGCCGACAGAAAAGGGGGAGAGCCTGCTGGGTCCTCCTGGGAAGCCGGGGCCACCGGCACCGGCATCATCTTGGGCTCGGGCCGGGGCTTTCCCTGTGGGGCCTGGCCAGCTGGCACCCAGCCCTCCCCAGAGCCAGCGCGCAGCGTCCCGGGCGGAACCTAATCCCTCCCGGAACCGAGGTCGCTCCTGCCTCTGCACATCGGCAGCAGTTGCGACTTCAGCCTCCGGCGTCCGGGCAGCTGAGGGAAAGGACCCTGACCTCGAACACCAAACGCAGGTATTCGAGACCCGCCAGGCCTTTCACTTGCCGCCTTCACGGACGTTCCCAGGCGACGCCCGGCACTGAGCGTGCAAGGCTGAGAGCCCTGCCCGCTCCTCTCCCACACCAGCTGCTGCTGGCCGCCCTGCACACGCTGCTGCCCAGAAAGCCTGCCGGCCAGCGCTCTGTATGGCCAGCGCCTGGGGGG
>NW_006295816.1:935832-943449 GCF_000327345.1 Myotis davidii
AGTCTCTGGGCTCCCTGGTCACAGGAAGCAGGCTGCTTGAGTTAGGCCTTGGGGAGGAGTGGAAATATTTCTGTCATGAAAAACAATAACTGTTTATAGAGGCCTGCAGGGTTTCATCACGCCTTATGTAACCAGTTTTCTAGGACACGGACGGGACCGCCATCACTTGCCGGCTCAGTGGCTGTGGCCCGGGGGTCCTGAGGCCCTTTAGTCCCCGAGTTTCCAGGCCGCCTGCTCGGGATCTGAGCGCCTTGTGTGCCGTCGGACCAGCCTCTGCTGACTGCACGGGGACCTCAGAGACGGGCCACACTGTGTCATCCAGCAGGCATCTCTTAAATGTAGGTTGTGCCCGGCCAGTGTGGCTCAGTGGTTGAGCATCAACCTATGAACCAGGAGGTCACGGTTGCGGGCTCGATCCCCAGGAGGGGGCGTGCAGGTGGCAGCCGATCCATGATCCTCTCTCATCATTCATGTTTCTATCCTCTCCCTTCCTCCCTGAAATCAATAAAAAAATGTTTTTAATAAAATGTAGGAACTGCCTGACGTAAGCAGCAGTCGAGCCCCCAAAGCTCCTTTGATTCTGGGGGGAGGCGGGTCAGGAATGTCACACACCGATCTGAAACGCAGGAAACTAGGTTAACGGGTGACTAGTTTCTGAAGCTCTTCGTTCTAACAGTCCCTGGAACAGGCTCCCTCCACCCTCAGAACCACGTCTCCGCCTGAAGGCCCATTCCTGCGGGAGGCTTGAGGTCGCCGGAGGCCACTGCCCCCCTTGAGCTGCGTGAGCATAAGGGCCTGGCAGAGGCAGGAGATAAGAGAGACTTGCTCCTTTATAAACCAGTAGTTGAACTAGGAGCCCACCCTTAGGGGCTGCAGCTCTCTGAGCAAGGAGCAAAAGACACAAGCCCCTCCATCGTGGAGCTCACATGCTATCTAGCTGGGACGGATGGAGTCTTGGGCTCCCAGAGAGAACGTTTTTCTTTTAAATCCATGTGTTTTATTGATTTCAGAGAGAGAGAGAGAGAGAGCGAAACCTCAGTGATGGGAGAGAGTCATGGGCCGGCCACCTCCTGCACAGCCCCTACTGGGGATCAGTCCCAAAACCTGGGCACGTGCCCTTGACTGGAATTGAACCTGGGGACCCTTCAGTCCGCAGGCCGACGCTCTACCCACTGAGCCCAGCCGGCCAGGGTGAGAGAGAAAGGTTTTGGGGCACCTGGCACGTACCTGGGTGTCTCGCAGGCATCTTCAATTCCACAGTCGTTTCCTGGGGACCCAGTCCTCCAGCATCTCCAGCCTGGCGCCTGGCAGAACTGACCTTCAGAAAACACTGGCCGGTGACAGAGGCCCTGCACCATGGTGACTAGCGCCGCTGCCTCTCAGCTGGCCAAGGCAGCGCTCCCTTTCCGGGGCCTCACACATAATTCCCTCCCAACTCCTGTACCTTCCCCTTCTTAATGCACCTCTGGAATCCGACCTCTTTGCATCATCTCTGCCATCTTCCTGATCTAAGGTACCACCGCCCTCCCCTGGACCACAGTCTAGGATGTTGTCTTCCCAGTTCCAGTCTGACTCCCTACAGGTCAGACCTCACGGCACAGCCAGCGTGATCTGTTCAACACGCGGACGGGCTGCGTCTCGCACTGATGCGCGTGAACACCCCTCCCGAAAGCCCTTTGATGGCCCCCGCGGTTTCCAGTGGGAAGACCAGAGCCCTTCCCGTGGCCTGACCGGCCCAGCGCGGTCTGTCCCTTTCCCGCATCCTCCTCGGGTTCAGCCACACTGACCTTCCTTTACTCCTTGGGTTCTCCCTGCCTCTTTGCGACACAGAAACTGGGCATTGCTCTCCTCATGTCCTGTGAGCTCCACGGGCATCAGGACGGCCGCTTTGCTCACCATCCCGTTGTGCCTCAGGGACTGACCCAGGCCTGGCCATTGTAGCTGCTCGGTGCGGTTGCGTCACAGATCACTGAGTTCTGACCCGCGAGATCTTCACAGCGCCTTTCAGCCTTTAGATGAGACTTAACATTGGGGGGTGATGGGGGGGCGGGGGGCGGCATCTGTTAGTTCATAGGGTTCATTTCTGAGTTTGAGTCATTCCTAGGTTGGAAAATAACTGTATCTCATACTAGATCTTTCTCTACTGTGCTTTCGAGAGTGATTCTTTCCAGCATTGTCTGGCAGAAGCGGGACAATGCTGGGAACTGTTTCTTACAGGTGTTCATAGCGCCCCCAGATCAGATGGGGTGTCCAAAAGTCCTGCAGGGAGAAACAGAGAGAGTGCTGCAGTCCAAGATAATTTTGAAATAGAGTTACTTCAGGCCCAATACAAAGAACTTAAAGAGAAGGTAAGTGACTTCACCTTTGGTTTCTGCAGCTAACCCGTCACTTGTGCATGCACGGTGCAGTGACATATAAAAGGTTTTTTTAAAAAATATATAAAAGTTTTAAAATGAGTTCAGAAGTCACCCCATAAATGGGGGAAGGCTGGGAAAAGAAAGCCAGATCATTGAGGCTGAAAGAGACTCAATCCTGAGATTCCTAACAGACCAGGCAAGAAAGGAAACTGTACACCAGACCCCCCAGAGATGCAGGCTTCTTCTTGTAGCACAGACAGTTCACAGCAGGTGTCACCTAAGGGGCACACATGGTAGTGGTGGCTGTTCTCAGTAGCAGTTTTGCCAAAAAAGCAGATATCCTTCCTGAGACCAACCTGGTCCCTAGGGAACCAGGACGTGATGTGGAATCTTAGTTCTGTGAAGTGTGAGGCTCACTGGGTTCCCAGCGTCTGCGTGCGTGAGGGACGTGTGTGTGTGAGCCGCCTTGCTGGGCATCAGCCAGTCAGTGAGCAGGCCTAGCCAACCCCAGTGGCGTCCGGGGGGGCAGGTACTGTGAGCGCTCACTGGTCTGTGGGACCCGTTTCACGCGCGCTTTCTCCACCTCCACCCGTGTGTGGACATAAGTACATGTGTAATTTTCCCTGACAAGCTTTTCACAAGGTCGGTTTGGCATTTCCAGATGAAGGCAATGGAAGAAGAAGTTCTCATTAAAAACGGAGAAATAAAAATTTTGCGGGACTCACTGCATCAGACAGAATCCGTTTTGGAGGAACAGAGAAGATCGCATTTCCTGCTGGAGCAGGAGAAAGCGCAGGCACTGAGCGACAGGGAGAAGGAGTTCTCCAAAAAGGTGACCGCGCTTTTGTGTTTTCGTTTTGGACCCCAGCTTGGCCGCTCGCTGGGTTCCTTTAGAAGCAGCGGCCAGAGTTCCTGTGAAACTTTAGGGAGATGCCAGCAGTTCTGTGTTCAGCACTTTCCCTCACCAGCGAATGCGGGTCCTGTTCTCCAGGCTCTGCATGTGGCGGCGAAGGGCGTAGATGCACTGCTCTGCTGTGGTCGTTGGTCCTGGCAGGAAGAAATCGCTAGCTTAGACGCCAGAAGCAGGTTGAACGAGGGGAACTCAGCCGATCTAGTTGCTCCAAAAGAAAAGGGGTCGGCGTCCCGCTAAGCCTGGGGGAAGCGGTGTGCGGGCCCGAGGGGCTCAAGCCTGGCCAGCCCATCCTGAACCGCAGGCTGCAGGACGCTCTCTGCAAGCGCCTGGGCTCACAGCGCCTGCTCCTCCTCAAGCTGAAAAATTCTGGGGAAGCTTTAACATTTAAGCTCTGTCTGACCTGAGCCAGGCGCCTGTCCCTGAACCAGTCACTGTCACCACAGAGGCAGTGGCTGTCCTTCAGATCACATGGTCAGAGGTGGGGGTGCCTGCTTCTCGGGTGGGGGGGGTGCTGTTCTGCAGAGAAGAAGAGTAGGTGTCCAGTGGATGCCACCCTGCCCCTGGCACTTCCAGAGCCATCACTTCACTTAGCAAACTTAGCAAAAAAAGCAGCGACAGCACCAGCAGCAGTGGCTGCCTTTCCATCTACATGATGAAGAGCAAGGGCTGGGCGGTCAGACCAACCAGCGTTAGAGTCCAGCTTCATCACACCAGTGGTGACCCCGGCAGTGCCCCGAGCTCTGGGCCGCACATCCCTCATCTGTCCAGGAAGGGACGTGGAGGGTCGGTGAGACCAGACGTTCTGCACTGGCCGCCTGGAGCGAGCCTGGCACGGAGCGTGCTCGGGAGGGACAGCGGCTGTGGTGGCTGCGGCCCCGAGGCCAGAGCAGCAGGTCTCGGCACACTCATGGGTTTTCGTGAAACTTCCAGGTGCGCTGCCCTGACCTCCCAGAAGGCCTGGGATGGTGCGCCACCTTCACTGGAAGGTCACATGGGCTGTGAGGGCCCTTGTCCAGCCCTGTGCTGGGCATGTGGCCGGCATTCTTATCTGACACCCCCCCCCCCCCATGAAGACGGGTATTTCTGGAAGACCGTGCTGTCTTTCAGAGAGAAGGCTAAGCCTGCTGCTTCAGGGCACCACGTCACAGCAGGCTTCCACCTTTTGTTCTCATCCTCACCGCTGTTCCCCTTCAGCTGGGGATCTGGAAGCTGGTGGCATCTGCATGTGACGTACATGTGACCAAGTATGTTTCTTCCCTTCCAGCTCCAGTCGCTGCAGTCCGAGCTCCAGTTCAGAGACGCGGAGATGAATGAGTTAAGGACAAAGCTTCAGTGCAGTGAACGCGCCCATAAGCCCGCTGGTCCCTCCACGGCCCACGGCAGGTGAGGGCGGTGCGTGTGTCGTCGGAGGTCTGAGGACAGTGTCAGGCTAGTCCTGCGGGCAGGGAGACTCTGCACGTGGCCCTGGGTCCTCTTTGCTGAAGGCTCAGCGGTGGTTTGGATGAGGCTGGGATGGTTGGGGGCGTTACAGCACCAAACCCCACACTCCAGACCGGCTTCCGTGTGTAGGGCTTGGTAACACACCTCCTCGGGCTGGAAAAGACCAGCGAGGTCGTCTCCAAACTTCTGGGGGCGTCCGTCTTCACTTGGGTGTCGTTTGTGTTAAGTAACTGATTGTGCCCCAAGCGTCCGTGGGGCGTTCCCCTCACTCGCTGCCCTGGTGCCTCTGTCCAGCAGCCCCGCTCTTGCTGCAGGTGCGATGAGCTTGTTGGTGGCCTGTGTCCGCTCCCTGCCTGCCAGGAAGGCGGGACAGTGTCGGTGTCGGCCTCGTGCGGCTCGGGCGCCTTTTCTGGTGGTGAGCGTCTGCAGCCGTGGCCCTTCATGGGCCGGGTGTGCAATTGCACCTTGCCTTGTAGTCCAGGTAAGAGGAGAGCGGAGGGGACCGGTCCGCACCCTTCACACAGAAGGGCCTTGGCTGACACCATCAGAGGGTGCGACGGCCTCGAACACAGAGACCATGGCACTGAGGAGCCGGCTCCCTTTCAAGCTGCAGGACACAACACACCATTTTTTCTTAATTTAAAAATTTTTAAATCATTTTTTACTTTTCAATTACAGTTGACATTCAATATTATATTAGTTTCAGGTGACAACACACCTTCCAATTGACCCTCTTTCTACTGAAAATCTTTGACTTTAGTCCCTATTTAAAAAGTGGTCATCCCACATGAAAACATGTTTTGATAGAATTATGGCCAATATTTTGGGGGGATTAGAAGAATATGGAAATAAATGAAAGTTTTTTTCAACACTTTGGATTAAAATGCCTTGAATTTTTTTCTGCTTTGCGTGTTTATTACTGCACTTCTAAGTCTTACTACGTTTTTTTTTTTTATTTGTTGGGGAAGCGTTGGTCAGAGTGTGTAAGTTTCAGGTGTACAGCTTCCTGACACACATCTGTCTGCTCCACTGGGCGCTCACCACCCGGACCCAGGCCTCCACCACCTTCTGTGTGACCCCTTGACCCTCCGTGTCCTCCCCCACCCCGCCTCTGGCGGCCACCATGATGTCTGCCTATGAGTTTGTTTTTTGTTTGTTCATTTGTTGTTTTCTGCCCCACATGGGAGTGAAGTCATGGTCCTCGTCCTTTTCCGTCTTGGTTCACTTAGCTCCCTGGTGTAATGGCAGCGGCTCCTCTTTCTTTATGAAAGTGCCTCTGCTGTTAGTGCCGACCTGACGGTGACAGGCGGTGCAGACAGATCACGTGAAAAGCTCTAAGCCTGTTAGACGTTTATGACGGTATCTGAGTGTTTTTAGCAGAATCATTACTTTGCATTCATTGTGAACTTGTTCTGGTCCTAGGAAAAGCCCTTCCGTGGTTCTAAAGCCAGAAGCGTGTTCTCCACAATTTGGAAAACCATCTTTCCCCACAAAGGAGTCTTTTAATGCTAACATGTCCCTTCCCCACCCCCGCCACCCAGAGCCAGGGTGCAAGTCGCTGGCGGGCCGAGAGGGTAAGTCAGTCTGTCCGTTGCCTATTGCTGTGTAACCGACCACCCAAACCTGTGGCTTAAAACGAGTCTTGATTGTCTCCTGTCTCTGTGGGCCAGCAGTTCTGACAGGGCCCATGGCGACGGTTTGTCTCTGCTGGGGCTAGGACCCCAGCAGGCGTGTCTGGGGCTCAGTCACAGGGCTGGCGATGGAATTCCTCTCCACCTGTGGGCGCCTCCACAAGACTCTGGCTGATCTCATCACCTGGTGACTGGCTTTCACTAGAGCTAGCAAACCCAGAGAGAGGGGGGGAGCCGGGGGGCGGGGGGAGCCCGGTGGGGGCTGTCCTACTTGTGGCCTCGCTGCGGGAGCCGTAGCGGCACTTCTGCACGTCCTGTTTGTTGGAAGCACATCGCTGAGTCTGGGCCACGTGAAGGGGAAGGAAGCTCGGGGGCACCTTTGAAGGGAACGGTGCCAAAGTGCTGGCAGGCGCATTTTAGAACCCCTGGCAGCATCAGAACCTGCCAGAAACACAGCTCGTAGCAGGGCCCTGTGTTCCTCCTGCCCAGCCTCCACTTGTCCCGCCCAGGCCGGACCGAGGGACACCCCTGCTGTCCAGAGACCAACAGCCCAGCAGCCGGGGGGGCTCCACTGGGACTGCGCTGTGCCAGCTCAGCTCACCCTCCGGTGCCTACCCCTCCCCTGCCACTGGCAGCCCTTTCTAGCCTCTGGCCGTCGCCCACCTCTGAGAGCCTCAGCCACTCACCCCTGGAGTCCAGGGGCAGCGTGGGGTCGGGGGACGAGCAGGCAGCGGAGCCCACAGCCTGGCCAGGAGGCCCCGTCACACTGCTGACCGGCTTGTGTGATCTAAGCAAGTTCCTTACCCTCGTGCCTCGGTTGTCCTCTCTGTGAAACTGATGACAACACCTGGTAGGGTTGCGGGCAACCAATGAGCCAACGTGCAAAGCTCTCGGAACGGCCGCAGCACCGTGGACAGGAGTGGCTGCTGCTGTGTCACTGGTGGCCTGCGGGGGGCCAACACTGCAGTTCCTTGTCCTTTTCTCATGGTTCCTGTCTCACAGGAGGAGGGAGGCACGAGGGTTCTTGAGTTGCTTTGGCCGGAAGTAGAGGACTGCTCTAAGCCACTGTATTTAGCGTTGCTGGTAGGTGTGCTTTTGTGCTCAAGTTTTGATTCACATTTTATCTAATTCCAGAAAATAAGACCCACAGTCCGGGAGGTGACCCCACAAAGCAAGAAGAGTCCCAAAAAAGTCTCGTTGGCAGCCTGATGCAGAGATCAAACCCTCAAGGTACCAGAACCCTGGCTCCTCAGGAGGCCTGCTGGCTCCACTGTGC
>NW_006295816.1:943587-946338 GCF_000327345.1 Myotis davidii
GGCTGTGACTCAGCAGAGACGAAAATGGCAGGGGCCCCGGCAGGCGTGTCCCAGAGCCCTCCGCACCAGGGGCCCCGGTGGGTTAGTGGCACCCAGGGAGCCCTCCGCCTCCTTCCGAGGACACAGAAAGGCCTCTCGTGTGAGCCCCTGCGAGCGTCGCCTTGTCTTCTGCAGGTTCTATTTTGATCAGCCTTCTCCTGAAGCAGCCGTTGGTCCCGGGGTCCCCCCTCGGTCTGTGCCACCTCCTGAGCTGTGGTTCTGAGGCTCCCACCAGCACCCTGCTGCAGCCCCTGGGGCTTGGCAGGTAAGCATGACTCCTACAAAGCTTGTCGAGAAAGAAGTTTCCAGAACTTTCTGGGACTTGGCCAGCCTGGGAGGCCTGTGGCTGGACAGGGCAGCTAGAGAATTTGGGGGGCAAGTTGTCTGGGGCCTGGACCGCATCCCCATCTCACGCTGGGCCTTTCCTTTTGTGTCTGTCGCCAGCTCCGGGGCTGGGATCTCAGGCCTGAGGACCACAGCCCCTCGCGATGGGCCGTTCCCCCTCTTGGCCCTACGAGAAGCACAGAGCCTGGCTCTGACGGGACTGAACCTGATCGCCAGGGAGGAGGACTCCGGTGCCGGGGCCTCCGCAGAGGGGGACCCGGGGGCCTTCCCGCTCTGCCCGCTTCCTGGCGCCGTGCACCTGCTCCCCCTGGTGCAGTTCTTCGTGGGCTCACACTGCCAGGCGCTGCAGGACTCGGCCGCAGCCAGGAGGAGCGGCGCTGCGGGGGGCTCGCCCTCACGCTCCTGCTGGAGCAGCGGGGCGGAGGCCAGCGCCGAGGACTCCCTCTGCTGCCTGGAGAGCTGCTGTGTGGTCTCCCTGGGCGTCCTCCAGCACCTGAGCGGGGGAAGGAAGCCAGAGCCCGCCTCCCCCTGGTGACACCCCCTCAGCCGCGGGGGACCAAGGCCAGCACCCCCTGCTGGAGGCGCTGCTCCGTCTGTTTGCTTTCTCCTCCGCAGCCACAGGCCACCTTCCAGCCAGCCTCCTCAGCCAGTGCCTTAAGGTGCTGGTGAAATTAGCTGAAAACTCTCCCTTTGAGCTCTTGCCCAGGTACCACGCGCCTGCGAGCGGTCTCTGTGTCTTCCTGACCCTGAGGGCTATCCTGTGGCCCTTGGACTTGGCCACATCGTGACTTGTCTGCTCAGTTCTAGGCCTTGGTCAGGGAGCTCCGAAGTGACGGGGAGTGGGACCGGGTGTTGGGAGAACCAAGGAGGTGGTTTGTTTGGGTGAATGCTGCCGCTGTACAGCAGGTCAGCACAAGACACGTGCTAAGGGGCTGTTAGCTGCGGGGGAGGAGTGTCCTGCCCCCGATGGGCAGAGGCTGGGCCAAGAGGCCTTTGAACCTGGACATGGATCAGGCGGACCACATGTCACAACCGCATCTAAGGGGTCCCCAAGGAAGCAGCAGGTGCAGGGGGTCTGCTCATCACTGTTGTGCCCACCTCGTGCCTGAGCCACAGGCTACCTGCTCGGGGGTCTGTGGGAAGTGATGGCACAGTTAACCCAGCTCACGAGCCCTGTGGTCCTCAATTCCTAGCGTGGGGCCCAGAGCCTCATGCCTGGGGGCACCTGCACACCATCCAGCCCGTGCCCCCGTCCAGTAACACCCACCCCACCCCACCCCCAGTGCTGCCCAAGACGCTGCTCACACTGGGTGGCTGCTGCCACGTTAGCTTCTCCTCCCTGCGCTCAGCTCCTGTGTCTAAGCACTTCAGGTCCTGGTTCCCACCGGACAGTGTTCTGGCTGGTCTGGTCATCCCTGAGGTGGTGCCCAGGGCTGGCAGGACTGCAGTGCGTGTGGGCAGCTGGTGGGCACAGGGCTCACCCAGCTGCCAGGCAGCCCAGCTCAGGGGCTGGCTGGTGGTTTCGTGTTTGTTAGATGACGACACGAAACCACGTCTTACCATTTCTCTTAACAGACTCCATCCTCCATTCCTCTCAGCTGGTCCGTAGGACAGCAAACCTCAGCCCTTAGGGCTTCCCACAGCCGGACGGCGCCTCTACCCCCCGCAGCCCAGCCCCCGGTGCTCCATATTGCTGAGTGACTAGGCCTGTGTGGAGGCGGGAAACGGGTCCGAGACCCCAGGGCAGGGTGCTGGGTGGGTTCCCAGCAGTGCGTCTCCAGCCTTTGCTCTCGGTCACTGACACTGCCTCCGCTCGGAGCTTCTCCGAATGCGGAGCCACCACCGCTCCCACTTGATCTTGGCGTAAAAGCCAGGACAGGTGCCACCAGGGAGGGTGCCATGGCTCTAACGCAGTACACGATGCTGACGGGCTGCAGCCTCATTCAGGGCACCGTGCCCACCGGGCTTGAGGGCACATCATCCTCAGGCGCTGGGAGCAGTGGGTCCGGGGCTGCGCCTAGGCACTAGGACGGCGGGCCTTGGGGCGAACAGCTCACCCCACCTCCAGCCGAGCGGGGCCTGGGTGCTGTCAGCAGGGACACTGTTGTACACAGACGGGCGTTCCAGGCAGCTGGCGTCAGGGCTTCAGCGGACAGGTTAGGGCCACTTCTCACAACCAGGTTAGAGCCCAGGGTCCTGGCAACAACATTCGGCCTCCCCGCCCACCACGCAGGGTTTGCTCTGAGAGTTTGGCGGGAATCGTGAGACCTTGCGTCCTGGTGCATTCTGGGAATGGCCAACCCCCGATGCTGTGTGCTCAGAGGCTGCGGGTGCGTGGAGAGGGCACGTGAGGACGGCCTCTGCCCC
>NW_006295816.1:946386-948016 GCF_000327345.1 Myotis davidii
CCCAGGCTGTAGGTGGACACAGCAAGTGGCTGTCTTGGGACTTGGTTCCTTGGTAACAGCGGTGCCTTGGGCCTGGCACCTGGGAGCCATGTGCCCAGAGCCCCGCCCCCGCCGCCCCGTGCGCACCTTCTCACACCGACCAGGGCGAGGATGGTCCTTGCTCAGGAGCGGGCACGAGACCCAACCAGAGCCCAGTCCACGCCTGTCACTTCTGGAGCCGGGCCAGGCCTGGGTGTGGGCCAGGGCGCTTTCCTCACCTGTGTTCACGTCTGCCCCCCACGTGGGAGCTGAGGCCGGAAGAGCTCAGGCCAGTGGGCCAGGCCAGGGAGGCAGCTGCTTCCTGGTGGCACCAAGTGGCAAGGCTGCCTCGGCCACAGCAGCCCAGCGGGGCCGTGCCCACTCGTTCACGTCCAGGAGGTGGTCAGCCGGCCTCTGAGCCAGGCCTGTCTGCACGGCCTGCGTGGGCTTTCTGTTCCCTCGGGCGGGACGTGGAGGCGAGTTGTGGGGTCAGGGGAGGTGCCAACCTCTGGGCCTGCATTTCAGGTTCCAGTGTGTGTTCCCGCTGCTGCCACGGTGCCTCCGCCCAGACGTCGCCCTGCCCAGCGTGCTGCTGGCGGTGGAGCTCCTGGCCCTCCTGGCAGACCACCAGGCGCTGGCACCTCAGCTCTGCTCCCACTCGGGTAAGGGGCAGAGGGGGGCACAAGGACAGGCTGGGCTCCGAGGGCTCCTGCACTCGTGGGGGACTCTGAGCGAGAGGTGACACCTTTCCAGAAGGGTGCCTCCTACTGCTGCTGTACATGTACATCACCTCCAGGCCCGATGGCACGGCCACGGACACACAGTGGCTCCACCTGGAGCAAGAGGTAACGCCACCCCCTCCCTGCGAGCCTCGCCCCCTCCATCCGCTGGGGGAGACAGTTAACTTGGTAGCAGGTTGATGTGGACACAAACAGGGTAGATGACCACACAGATGCGAGGGGGTGGAGCTGGGGGGCCTGGGACTGGGCGGAGTTGCCCGATGACTGACCCTGCCTGGCTGGGGTGGGGCTGGAGGCCTGCGGGTCGGTGGTGGGACACAGGTGCTGGTCCTGAGCTGGTCTGGGGAGACCACACCCCACTGCGTCCTGGACCCCATTCCTGCAGGCGAGCTGTTGGCTCTGAGGCCGGAGAGGCCTCGCTGAGCCCAGGTCTCGTCCGGACGTCTGCTCTCGCTCTAGGCCGTGTGGCTCCTGGCCAAGCTGGGCGTGCAGAGCCCCTTGTCCCCAGTCACTGGCTCCAGCTGCCAGTGCAACACGGAGGTGAGAGCCCAGGCGCGAGACGGGTCTGTGGGTGGGCGAGCAGCATGTACCAGGGCCCCTTCCTGCCTCACCCTAGTGCCACCACTCGGGGCTGAGCAGGCTGTTGGGGTGCAGGAGCCACAAGACCTGACAGCGGCCTGCACCCCAGGTGGTCCGGGTGCTCACGGTGGTGCTGCACAGACAGTGGCTGACGGTGCGGAGGGCCCGGGGCGCCCCGCGGACGGCACAACAGAGGCGCACGGTGCGGTGTCTGCGGGACGGGGCGCTGCTGCTGCACAGCCTGTCCCAGAAGGACAAGCTCTTCGCCGTGCACTGCGTGGGGGTCCTACACC
>NW_006295816.1:948306-949529 GCF_000327345.1 Myotis davidii
CATCGCGCCCGGGCGTCCTCCGGGCTGATTAAAGCAGTGCTGCTGAGAACGGCTGCCTTTGTGTTGCCTGAGTCTGGTCTGTGTGGGCGAGGGGGAGGGATGGAGCAGCTACACCAGGGAAGGCTGGATCCTTCTTCCGGTCCCGCTGCAGGAGCCGTCCCTATGGCAACGGCCTGCCCGGAGGAAGGAGCCCTGCCCTGCCTGTGGAATTGTCCTGAGTCATGGCTTTGGGCTGAGGCCATGGGAAGAAACCATTGTGCAGCGAGGCGGCAGCCCTGGGGAAGGGGGCTCAGGCTGGGCACCCAGTGCCGGGCAGGGGCTGCTGGCAAGCTCAAGTCCCTGTGGGCCTTCCCCATGGCCTGGAACCACTGCCCGCCCCGGCCTGCTCTCACAGGTGGGAGGGCCGGGTGCACAGTGCAGGCCAGCAGGCTCAGCTAGAGACCTGAGGCCTTTAGGGAGTCACGGGGGCAGGGAGGGCTGGAGGCATGGGTGTTGGCAAGAGAGGAACCAGGCAGGCTGACTAGCAGGGCGGGCCCAGTCACACAGCAGCTGTAGGCGGGCTCCGGCTAAGTTTCACTTCCCGCCTCTGGGGCCAGCAGCGGAGCCGTGTGCTGTGTGCTGTGTGCCGTGTGCCGGAGTCATTGCCACCCACCGGTCTGCCTGCACTTGGTAAGTGAGGACCCTGGGATTGGGCAGGGTGGGAAGGCCAAGGGCTCCGCTCCCCCCCCCCCCAACTAAGTGGGTACTAGGGGAGAAACCAAACCTCCCCCAGTTGAGAGCTGATCACACAAGACGCCACCTACTCTCTGGCTTCCTGCCCTGAAAGTGGGTTCTGGAGCTCACCACTGTGCAGGGGGCCAGAGCAGTGCCTGCCCCCCCGCCCCCCCCCATCTCAGACCGTGTCCCTGGAGCACTCACACTGCTCTGTCCTCCAGGCTCAGGCAGGCATCCGCCATGCGCTCGCAGGCCCCGCCCCCAGGCCCCATGCAGACCCTGATCTTCTTGGACCTGGAGGCCACCGGCCTGCCCTTCTCCCAGCCCAAGATCACAGAGCTGTGCCTGCTGGCCGTCCACAGATGTGCCCTGGAGAGCCCGCCCGCCCCGCAGCGGCCTCTGACGGCGCCCCCCCCACCCCGCGTGGTGGACAAGCTCTCCTTGTGTGTGGCGCCAGGGAAGGCCTGCAGCCCTGCGGCCAGCGAGATCACCGGCCTGAGCACCGCCAC
>NW_006295816.1:949611-950793 GCF_000327345.1 Myotis davidii
GCCTTGTGGCGCACAACGGGGACCGCTACGACTTCCCCCTGCTCCAGGCAGAGCTGGCTGTGCTGGGCCTCGCCAGCCCGCTGGACGGTGGCTTCTGTGTGGATAGCATCGCCGCCCTGAAGGCTCTGGAGCAGGCCGACCGGCCCCCAGAGCAGGGCCCGCGGAAGAGCTACAGCCTGGGCAGCATCTACACGCGCCTATATGGGCAGGCGCCACCGGACTCGCACACGGCCGAGGGGGACGTCCTCGCCCTGCTCAGCATCTGCCAGTGGAGGCCCCGGGCCCTGCTGCAGTGGGTGGATGCCCACGCCAGGCCCTTCAGTGCCGTCGAGCCCATGTACGGGGCCACAGCCACCACTGGCGCCAACTCCAGGTCGCCTGCTGCCACGGCCTCGGCGCTCCTGGGCAGAGCCAGGCATGCCCGTCGCAGCCTTGGGGCCAGCGTCCTTCCCCCAGGGAAGGGCCCTGCGTCCTCACCCAGGGAGGGACTCCTGGCCCCACTGAGCCTGCTGGCCTTGCTGACCGTGGCGCTGGCCACACTGTACGGGCTGTCCCTGGGCTCACTTGAGCAGTAGCTGAGAGGAAAGCCTGGCAATAAAGACCCCGCACCGAGTGCTGGCGTCCTCCATTTCCTCGGCAGCCGCAGCGCCTGCACCTCTGCCCCGCTCAGCCCCGGGGACGGCACAACCTTGTCCCTTCGTCCCTCGTCCTCGCTCGCGGGACGGTCAGATGTCTGAGCCCAAAACTAGGAAAACCTGGAAGTCCGAGTGTTGGATGGAAACGGTACCAGGCCCATCGCTCCAGGCAGCCCTGGCCGGTGCCGCTGAGCTGGTTGAGCGACCTCCTGGGCACCAAAAGGCGGCTGGTTCGACTCCTGGTGAGGGCACATGCCCGGGTTGCCAGCTTGATCCCCAGTAGGAAGCACGCAGGAGGCAGCTTCCTACTGAACAAAATGATTTGTTCTTGCGTTGATGTTCCTTTCCCATCTTCCAAGTCAATTTTTAAAGAAGGAAGGGCCAGTAGCTCAAAATGTCTGCATTTATTATAAACCAAGGTACAGCTCCCAGACTCAGAAACGCATCAACAGTACAAAGTTGAGACAGATCTGGCGAGACAGTCACAGAGGGACGCGGACACTGAGGTATTCGGATCTGGGCCCGCGGCTACCCGGGGCCCCCCTCC
>NW_006295816.1:952445-954140 GCF_000327345.1 Myotis davidii
CAGGGAGGGACGCCTGGCCCCACTGAGCCTGCTGGCCTTGCTGACCGTGGCGCTGGCCACACTGTACGGGCTGTCCCTGGGCTCACTTGAGCAGTAGCTGAGAGGAAAGCCTGGCAATAAAGACCCCGCACCGAGTGCTGGCGTCCTCCATTTCCTCGGCAGCCGCAGCGCCTGCACCTCTGCCCCGCTCAGCCCCGGGGACGGCACAACCTTGTCCCTTCGTCCCTCGTCCTCGCTCGCGGGACGGTCAGATGTCTGAGCCCAAAACTAGGAAAACCTGGAAGTCCGAGTGTTGGATGGAAACGGTACCAGGCCCATCGCTCCAGGCAGCCCTGGCCGGTGCCGCTGAGCTGGTTGAGCGACCTCCTGGGCACCAAAAGGCGGCTGGTTCGACTCCTGGTGAGGGCACATGCCCGGGTTGCCAGCTTGATCCCCAGTAGGAAGCACGCAGGAGGCAGCTTCCTACTGAACAAAATGATTTGTTCTTGCGTTGATGTTCCTTTCCCATCTTCCAAGTCAATTTTTAAAGAAGGAAGGGCCAGTAGCTCAAAATGTCTGCATTTATTATAAACCAAGGTACAGCTCCCAGACTCAGAAACGCATCAACAGTACAAAGTTGAGACAGATCTGGCGAGACAGTCACAGAGGGACGCGGACACTGAGGTATTCGGATCTGGGCCCGCGGCTACCCGGGGCCCCCCACCTTGGTTCAGAGGCTGGTGGCCCAGTGTCCCTGCTGCCAGGACAATGGAACGAGGGTCCAGGAGCTGGTGTGAGGGAGACAGGAACTGTCAGGTCAGACGGTCCCGCTCCTCTGGGCCAATGTCCCTCTAGGACCCAGGGGTTTCAGCCTCAGCAACTATCACATACATTTTAAAACAAAAGAGGCAAAAAAAAGTTTGGATAAAAGTACAACGAAGACACTGCAGGGAGGGCACCTGAGTGTGTAGGTGGACAGCGGCCACCCTGTCCACCTGTGTCCGGGGCCAGGGCAGCCGGCACTGAGGCGGATGCGGCCTCCAGGTGGTCCCAGGGCCTGGCTCCAGGGCACGATGGGATCAAAAGCCAGCTTAGCCCGGCCCCACCCACCACCCTGCAGGAGTTCTGTTCTGTGAGGGAGGCCACACCTGGGGACAGGCATGGCCTCAAGCGGGCTGGCCACTGCAGAGCCCGAGCATGTGCGCTCGCTGCCCACAAAAAGCGGGACTGTCCTAGTGATGAGCCCCCGGTCTCCTGGGCGGTCTGGCCAGGAACTCACCCCATTCTTTGAGTTTTGCTTGGGATTTCAAGGAAGCATAATTTGAAGTGAGGAAGAGAACAAAGGATGGTTCCAGCAACTCTGGTGAGGCTCCCCACCTTGTCATCATCATGTGTACAAACAGGACACACCGCACGGGTTGAAAGGCTGTGCCTGCATAGCCGCACAAGCACGCACACACGTGGACACACACACACACACACACACACACACACGCGACGCATCAAGTGGCAGCCAGAGATGCAGTGTGCTCAGCGGGTGGCCTTCGGGGGGTCCATGTAGGCCGGGTTGTAAGGAGGCTGGCTGGCAGGATAGGCCATGGCTGCATCCCCTGGAAACAGAGAGGGCAGAGTGGCTGCGGGCGCCGCGGGAGCCGGAGCCGGAGCCGGAGCCGGGCAGGGTCAGAGGGGCACTGGACTCACCAGCCAAGGTCTCAG
>NW_006295816.1:955226-962541 GCF_000327345.1 Myotis davidii
GTGCCTTCCTCGCCGAGGCCCCGCATCACCAGGAGGGGGACACACTCCCCCAAGCTGTGCCCGGGAGGGCAGACGGCGCTCTCGGCTCCCCCGTCCATCCGTCCGTCCGACCGTGTCACACACGCGGTGCCCACGCTCACCCCATGTCAGCCTCCCTCACTCAGGTCCTCCGCCGACTCCCCGCTCCCATCCTGTCACTCCGTGTCATCTCCTCCCCTTTCCTCTCGCCGCCTCTTTCGCCACCTCTTTCGGGGAAAAGGAAAGTGAACCCCTGGCCCTGCCTCCCCTGACGTCAGAGCAGGAAGCTGGGGCCTCTTAAAGCCACAGCCAGTGGGACCTGGGGGGACCTGCATCCTCCCTGAAACGTAAAACAAAACAGAAAGAAGCCTCTTCGCAGAGAGGGGACCTGCCCACTCGGGATTCATGGCCAGAGGCCGGGCACTGTCCACAGAGCCACCCCCTCCTCCAGCCACGGCTCTTCGGCTCTTCGGGCCTAAGGCATCTGATTTGTTTGCTTTGTTTTGTTAATCCTCTCGGACCCTATGTTTCCACTGATTTTTTTTTTTTTGAGAAAGTGGGAGGGAGGGAGAGAGACACATTCATTGGTTGCCACCTGCGTGCACCCTAACCTGGGCCAGGATACGTGCCCTTGACCGGAATCGAACCTGGGACCCTTTGGTCTGCGGGCGGACGCTCTGTCCACTGAACCAAACCAGCCAGGGCTAGTGTATCTTTTATACCAGAGAGACTTACGGCTCAAAGGGCCCAAGCATAATACGGAGATAATTAAAATGTGGGTGTCGGGGCACATGCCCAGGTTGCAGGCTCTATTCCCAGTGGGGGCTGTATCCACCGAGCCACACCAGCCAGGGCAGAAATGTGTTTCTTTTAAAAGATCTGTTAACAGAGAGAGTGAGAGCGAGAGCGAGAAAGTTCTTAATCTCTCTCAGAATAGCAGAGACTCCTTGGAGTTTCAATCTCTCTGTCCCTCTCTCTTCAATAAAATCACTAAAAACATTTAAAATAGATAGATAGATAGATAGATACAGATGTATGGGTTTATAGGTAGATAGATACAGATACATAGATAGGTAGATAGATATATGGGTTTATAGGTAGATAGATACAGATACATAGATAGGTAGATAGATATATGGGTGTATAGGTAGATAGATACAGATACATAGATAGGTAGATAGATATATGGGTGTATAGGTAGATAGATACAGATACATAGATAGGTAGATACAGATATATGGGTTTATAGGTAGATAGATACAGATATATAGATATAGATAGGTAGATACAGATATATGGGTTTATAGGTAGATAGATACAGATATATGTGACTTCCTGGTTTTCCTGGGCTTCAGGAATGCAAGATTAAAGGGTGAAATGGGGCCCAAAGAAGATAAAGGATTACCTGGATTTTACGGCAAAAAGAGTACAAAAGGGGGAAGGGGAAGCTGTTAGCCTGGCCTTCCCGGATGTGCCGGGAGCCAGCCCCATCGCCCGTCCCCATACACGCACCACCATCACCCGTCGCTGTGTCCCCCTCTGCTCGGTGTGCCCACCCCGTACACGCACCACCATCACCCGTCGCTGTGTCCCCCTCTGCTCGGTGCGCCCACCCCGTACACGCACCACCATCACCCGTCGCTGTGTCCCCCTCTGCTCGGTGCGGCCACCCCGTACACGCACCACCATCACCCATCACTGTGTCCCCCTCTGCTCGGTGCGCCCACCTGTCACTGAGTCAATGTGAACGCCCACCCTTGACCTTTCAAATCCCAACCCCCAACCAGGGCCACTCCCAGCCCCAACACAATGATAAGGATACAACTTCCCAGCTTAAGGATCAAGACATGGTGAGGGCTCCCAGGGGACGCCTTTGGGGGGCTCCACCCCATGACTCTGTCTCCTCCGTCCCCACAGCCCCCGTCCCCACTCCCCCTGAGCCCACCTGAGCCCCCTTGACACCTCCGCCAGAAAGACACCCCGACCCGCGGCTGTGCTTACCCTGGCAGGGGGTTGGTGTCTATGTCCGAGTACTTCAGCGACGTCTCCACCATGTTATTCCTGACACTGGCCAAGCTGCAAAGAGAAAAGCCCATGATTAACACGACCCACCCGCCAGCACGCCAGGAGCGAGCGCGCGCGCACACACACGTTAGCACACGGAGCTTGCACAGGAGCCAACCCAGGACAGGGCCCGGGCGTCCTGAGGGCGGATGGCCCGCACACTCCCAGGGTCTCGGGCGACAATGCCCTGCATTCTTCTCAAGTGCACACGGGACCTTCCCCAGGACAGACCACATGTGAGGCCACAACACAAGTCGCAACAGATTTGAAAAGACAGCTGTCATACAAAGTACCTTCTCTGACCACAATGGGATGGAGTGAAAAATCAGTAACAGGCCCTGACTGGCTTGGCTCAGTAGACAGAGCGTCGGCCTGCAGACTGAAGGGTCCCAGGTTCGATTCCGGTCAAGGGCATGCACCTTGTTTGCGGGCACATCCCCAGTAGGAGATGTGCAGGAGGCAGCTGATAGATGTTTCTCTCTCATCGACGTTTCTAACTCTCTATCCTTCTCCCTTCCTCTCTGTAAAAAATCAATAAAATATATATTTTTAAAATCAGTAATAGAAGATTACAACGCCACAGTGTTAAAAAAAAAATGCCAAAAATAACTCAGACCTTGGAAATGAATTAATCTGGTACGAAAATATTTAAATTAAAAAAACAAAACACCCAGTGGGTTAAATAAATCCTGAAGGAACAGAACTTTAATAGTGAGATGGTATTACACTCAAGAAGGTGGGAAAAAACAGTGCGAACTCCCACAGAAGGAAGGACTTAAGAAAGGTAAGTGCAGCCGAAACCGGTTTGGCTCAGTGGATTGAGCGTCGGCCTGCGGACTGAAAGGTCCCAGGTTCGATTCCAGTCCAGGGCATGTACCTGGGTTGCGGGCACATCCCCAGTGGGAGATGTGCAGGAGGCAGCTGGTCGATGTTTCTCTCTCATCGATGTTTCTAACTCTCTATCTCTCTACCTTCCTCTCTGTAAAAAATCAATAAAATATATTTAAAAAAAAAAAAAGAAAAGAAAAGTAAGTGCAAAGTTAAAGAGAGCGGCCACAGAAAGTCAGAGAAGAGGAACAGAACCGAAGCTGGAAGACATCTGGCAAGACTAACAACCATGAAAAGGGGAAACGATACCAAAGGAAAAATGTGCAGAATGAAAGAAGGGGAAGTGGCTGTAGGTACAACAGAGATTTTAAAAATAACAACAACCTCACCCTGGCCGGGTGGCTCAGTGGGTTGAGTGTCAGCCCGCGGACTGAAGGGTCCCGGGTTCCATTCTGGTCAAGGACATATACTCAGGTTTTGGGTTCAATCCTGGGTCAGAGTGTGTGGGGGAGGCAGCTGATCCATGTTTCTCTCTCATATCGGCAGACTGAAGGGTCCCAGGTTCGATTCCGGTCAAGGGCATGGACCTTGGTTGCGGGCACATCCCCAGTGGGAGATGTGCAGGAGGCAGCTGATCGATGTTTCTCTCTCATCGATGTTTCTAACTCTCTATCCCTCTCCCTTCCTCTCTGTAAAAAATCAATAAAATATATATATATTTTTAAAAATCAGTGTGCAAGCTTTGGCAAACAATGGCATAGTAGGGAGTACCCAGCTGGGACCCAGTGGCGGGAAGGCTGGGGGGGGAAATCCATGGGGTGAGTCTGGTACCTGAGACTCTCTCCCGGGGGCATCGCCAATGTCAGGTGGCAGCCGCGAGGCTGGGCAGAGCCTCCCGAAGCCTCAAGCGAGAGGACAAAACCCAGAGCCCACCAGGTGGGAGGCCCCGACGGAGCCCACCACTTAGACTTCAGCCTGGAAAGCTGCCCCCCATGAGGAAGGGGGACCCTGAGGAGACAGCCGGCTTCTCCCCCTCCCTCTGGTCTCCGCCATCAGGCGGCTGCTCTGAGTGCCCAGGGCCCTGACAAAGGCCTCTGCAGTGCCCCTGGGAGGACACCCCAAGCTCCACGTTCCTACAGTCACCTTGGCAGACGCCATGTCAGACACACAATCCAAAATGTCCAGGACCGCCCGACCCGACAGCCTGAACAAACAACAGACGCTACGGACAACAGAAGTGCGGCGGCCTCCAACCTGGGGTATCAGACGCTGACATTAAGCAACACTACACACTGTGCAAGGAGATTAAAGAAAAGCTGGAACAATTCAAGAGAAAATGAAATATTTAAAACAATAATAATAAAATTCTAAGACTAAAAAATAATACAGCCGATTAATAATTGGAGCCTCCCTGGTGTGGCTCAGTGGATAGAGCCTCGGCCTGCGGACCGAAGGGTCCCGGGTTCCATTCCGGTCAAGGGCAGGTACCTGGGTTGCAGGCTCCTCCCCGGCCCAGGCCCCGGTCAGGGCGAGTGCAAGGGGCAACCCATCGATGTGTCTCTCTCACATCCATGTTTCTCTCTGTCTTTCCCTCTCTCTCCCACTCTCCCTGAAAACCAATGGAAAAACATCCTCAGGTGAGGATGGACCAAAACATGGAAAAAGAAAGAAAGGGAGGCCGAAACCGGTTTGGCTCAGTGGATAGAGCGTCGGCCTGCGGACTGAAAGGTCCCAGGTTCGATTCTGGCCAAGGGCATGTACCTTCAGCGGACACAGCTAAGGGTATAATCCGTGAACGGTGGGCAGGTCAGAACCGACTGAAGCCCAGGACACAGAGATGGTCGGCGCCGACACAGAATCCAGTGGGTGGACGTGGAGGAGTTGGCAGGAGGCCTGGCAGAGCCGCAGGCGGAGGCCTAACCGGAGAGGAAGGAGGGAGCGGGGCGGACGCAGCCCTTTCAGGGACCTTGCTGCCGTTTCCCAAAGCTGGTGAACAACAAGCCATGGCTCCTGGGCGCTGCAGACCTCAAGCAGCAGAAGTTCGAGAAAACCGCACCTCGGCACCTCCGGGAACACGGCGGAAACCCAGCGGCCGAGAGCGCGTCGTGAAAGTCGTCAGAGAAAAGGCGCGTGTCCTCGCAAAGGAGCCGTAACGCCGCCGGCACGGCTTCTCCCCGGAGCCACAGACATCGGGCCAGTGGAACAAAAGCTTTCAACACTGAAAGACGTGGATCACTGCCCACCCAGAAATCGGTAACCGTAAGAAGGAAGGGGAGATACAGGCATTTCCAGAGAACGAGCCCAGGAAAACCCGACACCAGCAGACCTGCCGCGAAAGGCAGGAGAACGGGACCTCGGTGAAGCGCGCAGCGTGGGAAGCGGTCACACGGCTCCCGCTGGAGCCCCCAGGCCGTCCCCACTCTTCCTCAGCGGGCTTCTCTCCTCCCCGAGTTCTAAGGGTCCCCACGAGGCTTGCAACCAGGGGAGCAACGGGCAGCAGCAGCTCGTCCGGGCTGACCCCTGACCCTGCCGCCAAGGCCCCTTTTCTCTGACTTCCCCGTGAGCCCCGCAGCCCCGCCTGGGCCCCGTCCTGTGGCTTTTCTGTCCTCGCCCTTCCTTGTTCCGCTGTCCCAGCTTCATGAACGTCCTCTCTTGCCCCGGCCGGCTGGCTCCGTGGGTAGAGCGTCAGTCTGTGGACTGAAGGGTCCCGGGTTCGATTCCGGCCAAGGGCACAGGCCTGGGTTGTGGGCTCCATCTCTAGTCGGGGGCGTGCAGGAGGCAGCCGATCCATGATTCTCTCTCATCATTGATGTTTCTCTCTCTCTCTCCCTTCCTCTCTGAAATCAATTATACATACATACGTGTGTGTGTGTGTGTGTGTGTCTGTGTGTGTATTTAAAAAAACAAAACTGGAATTATCTGCCAAAACAGAACACCTTCACTCAACGACTCAGCAATTCCACTCCTAGATGTTTATCCAGAAGAAATGTGTTTTTTTTATTTACTTATTTTTTAATTGTTTTTCTTTTCTTTTTAATATAGTTTTATTGATTTCAGAGAGGAAGAAAGAGTTAGAAACATCAATGATGAAAGAGAATCACTGATTGGCTGCCTCCTGCATGCCCCCGACTAGGGATCGAGCCTGCAACCTGGGCCTGTGCCCTTGACCAGAATTGAACCCAGGACCCTTCAGTCCGCAGGCCAATGCTGTATCCACCGAGCCGCACCAGCCAGGGCAGAAATGAGTTTCTTTTAAAAGATCTGTTATCAGAGAGAGTGAGAGCGAGAGCGAGAAAGTTCTTAATCTCTCTCAGAATAGCAGAGACTCCTTGGAGTCTGCCAAAATGCACGTGCGGATAACTGACTCCCGAGAATGAATAACCTTTACTTTTCTAAAACAACAACAAAGTGCAGGGTGAATCCAGGGGCCACAGCAGGAGGGCACAGCCTGGCACACTGACTGGGCCAGTCGCTGCTCGGCCCTCCCCCGCCCTCCAGGGCCCACAAGACGGTGCCTGCACAAACCACATACAACCCTCCAGGTGCCTGCGTGTACTGTGGGCACACACGCCCAGGTGCCACCGGAGGACACGCTGGTGTCAGGACACCCAAGGGTGAGCACGGGACCAGCGGGGAGCCCTGCTCGGCCCCGGCTGGGTGAGCGGGGCCTCCAGGGAGGGGAGAGCGGGCGAGGGGCGAACGGAACAGGGTGTGGGCGTCCAGCCCCCCTGGCCCAAGGCCCCCTCCATCCTTTACTTTTTTAATTTTAATTTCTTACTGATTTCAGAGAAGAAAGGAGAAGGAGAGAAAGAAACATCAATGATGAGGGAGAATCATGGATCGGCTGCCCCCTGCTCGCCCCTTACTGAGGATCGAGCCTGCAACCCGGGCCTGTGCCCTGACCGGGAATCGAACCGTGACCTCCTGGTTCCTAGGTGGACGCTCACGTTCCACTGAGCCACACGGGCCGGTGTCCTCCACCATCTTGAAAGGGCTGAGAAGCCGGAGGGGCAAAGCCATTCCCTTCCCTGCTCAGCCCTGCTGGCACCCCCGCCGTGACCCCTGGCGTTTATTTATGTAACAACTAATACATTTTTAATTTAAAGGTCAAACCATTGATTTGGAGTGAAGCAGAGAAGAAGGGAAATGACCCCTGGCGCACCCACCGTGACCCCTGGCGCACCCACCTGTCCTGGTAGTCGGCACAGCCTTCCTTGCTCCAGACGGACTTCAGGATGTCGGAGCAGCAGTACTGGTGGTAGCAGGTGCCGCAGCAGAACATGGGGCAGGTCTTGGGGGAGAAGCTGTCTCCACTGGCCAACATGCACACCTCGCTGTGGGCTGGAGCGGAGACGCCTGCTCACCGGTGGCCAAAGGGGAGCCTCACGCCAGGCCCGGCCACGTC
>NW_006295816.1:963812-965596 GCF_000327345.1 Myotis davidii
ACTGGGCCAGTCGTGCCCTCGGCCCTCCCGGTTCACACGGCGCGAGGACCAAGTCCACGGCCCACAGAGCAGGGCCCGGAGGCAGAGGGTCCGGAAGGACAACCCACTGCCCAGCCCATCCACACTCGGCCCCCCTTCCCGTTCCCACCCTCGCCGCACACCTCGCCCTTCAAGGCCCCCTCCAGGCTGCCCAGGCCCCGACACACGGCTGAACTCGCTGCTGGGACCAGGCACTGGGCCGGCCAATTGTTTTTTTTAATCCTCACCCAAGGATATGTTTTTAGTGATTTTTAGAGCGAGAGAAATAGAGAAACATCCATGTGAGAGAGGAACATCCCAACCGGGTCCCTAGCCCAACTGGGGATCAAACCTGCAGCTGAGGTGTGTGCCCTGATGGGAATCGAACCCGCAACCTGGTGGTGTGCGTGAGGCTGCTCCAACCAGCTGAGCCGCCTGGCAGGGCCCGGCCAGTTCTTGATCCTCACCCCCTCTCCCCGCCGCGGCCACAGCAGCTCAGGCCCTGCTGGACTCCATTCAGGGGCCCGGCCCGACTGCGCGCTCGGCACTGTCTCCTGATGACTCACCAGCGGCGACAGTCACACCCGCAGGTGTTCCCGCGGCACAGCCCGCGCGGGGCCGCAGCGGTGCCTGGGCAATGTGCGTGCCCTCGGGGCCAGGGCTCCGAGGCCCAGAACCTTCCCCAGGCTCTCGGCCACACAGGTGGGATGAAGGGCCTCCCGCCGGGTGAGGACAGAGCCTCAGGACACAGTGTGGACAGTGGCCCAGGACTTTGGGTGACACGAGGTCTGCAACCTCCCAGAGAGATGCTACAGCCGTGTTCCCACGCCTCCTGAAGCCACCGCAGCACAGGGCCGGTGCCCGCCAGCAGGACGGGCAGTTCAGGGTTCTGCCTGGACAGGTCCCCAATGGAGCCAGCTGGTCCCCCAACGGCTGTGGCAGGCTGGAGAGAGGCCTGAGGATCACCCCGAGGGGTGGCGATGTCACCTGGAGACGCCAGAGCCCGGCCTGGTCAGGGCACCTGGTACCTGGGGCCATGGGAGAGCGAGCGGCCGCCCACGGAGTGACCGTGGGAAGAGCTATGGACGGAGGCAGGGGGAGGCCCTCCGTCCCTGGCAGCTCCAGGCCAAGTCCTGCTCGGGGCACAGCTGAGGGCAGCGGGTGGGACAGGCCAGCCAGCCCCCGGCCGGCGGGCACTCGGCATGGCCCAGAGCTGGACGCTGGGGTCAGACACACCTGTGCCCCCCGGCCCAGAGCCCGCGACTGTGTCCTCTGACCTCGCACACTCGCTCGAGGCTCCCCAGGCCTCCCTGGCCCCAGGCAGGCTCTGCCCGCTCAGCTCCCACCCAGCCCCCCAGGAAATAAGGCCCCTCCCCGCCGGCTTCCTGGGCTGGGGTTGGGGGTGCCAATCCCTCACCTAACGGCCCAGCCCGCGCCCCCTGCGGATCTTCAGGCCACAGTCAGCCCAGGCCCGGGCTGGGGTGCAGCCCTCAGGCCTTAGGAGGTCCAGCCCGCGCAGGCACCGAGCAGGTCAGCAAATCCATGTTCCTCCGTCCCCCCTCCTCTCTCCAGAATCAATCATTTTAAAAGAATTTACAGTCAACCAACCCACACACTCGGGAGTTCTGTCTCCGGATCACAGGCGGGGAGGGGGGGGCAGGGCGGGGCTCCAGCCCAAACAGAGGCCAGGGAGGCAGGGCGTCGCCCCCAGCCCCGGGGCCACCCCGGACATCCGGGACCAGCTGCCACCCCAGCTCCCGGAGACG
>NW_006295816.1:966309-970072 GCF_000327345.1 Myotis davidii
TTGCTGTTCCCCTCTCTCTACCTTCCTCTATCCAAAATCAATAAAAACATTAAAAATTTTTCAAGGCAATAAAGATTTAATTTAAAAAAAAAGGTGCCAGCCCCCCCGGGCGACCTAGGAGCAGGAGGTCACCGCTGGAGTCCAGTCAAGGGCAGGAGCCGGGTCTTGGGCTCGATCCCCAGCCGGGGCCTGCAGGAGGCAGGCGATGCACGATTCTCTCATCAGAGATGTCTCTCCCTCTCCCTTCCCTGAAATCAACAAAAATATCTATATTTTTAAAAGGCGCCAGAGTGAGCTCTCTGGCTCAGAGATGGCCTCTGCCCGTGCCCTCCACGGGCGGTGGGGGGGCCTTTCGGCCGCTATGCCGCACCGACCCCTCATCCCTCCCACAGGCCCCACCTCCAGTGCCAGCAGCTGAGCCAAACCCTCAGCAGAGGAGAACCAGTTTGGGGCTGGAGCCTTTTTTCCAATGTGTGCCCTGACCGGGAAGCGCGCCCTGACCTCCTGGTTCAGAGGTGGACGCTCACCCCTGAGCCACACCGGCCGGCAGGGCTAGAACCTGTGCGTACAGCCTGGACGCCGCGCCTGGGGGAGCCATACCCAGGGACGCCCAAAAGCCAGGCCAGGCAGGTTGTGGGCAGCAGAGCGTGGGTGCAGCCCCGCCCTGGGCTGACCTCGGCCAGGCGCGGCCAGCGGGCATGGAGCCTGTCGGGCCCTGCCCGCCCCTCAGCTCAGGGAGCACAGTGGCCACAGGCTCACTCCCAGGCCGGAGCCCTGCCCATCAGCGGGCTGAGCCCTGGCCAGTGGGCTCAGCTGTGGGAGCATCGTCCAGGGCCCCGGAGTGTCACGGGTTTCTTTGTTTTTGTTAATGTTAATTTTTTAATCAACTTTTTCTCTTTTTTACATTTTTATTGATTTAAGAGAAGAAGGGAGAGGGAGAGAGGGAATTATTGATTGGCTGCCTCCTGCACCCCCCCTCCCCGGGGGAACGAGCCCGCAACCCGGGCACATCCCCTGACTGGAATCGAACCCGGGCCCCTACAGTCCGCAGGCCGATACTCTACCCACTGATGCGTTCAAAATAAATGCGGGAGGGCCCAGCCGGTGTGGCTCAGCAGGTAGAGCCCTGGCCTTCAGACCAAAGGGTCCCGGGTTCGATTCTGGTCAAGGGCACGTACCTCGGTTGCAGGCTCCTCCCCGGCCTGGGCCCTGGTCGGGGCTCGTGCAGGAGGCAGCCCGTCGATGTCTCTCTCACATGGATGTTTCTCTCTGTCTCTCCCTCTCTCTAAAACCAATGAAAATTATCCTCAGGTGAGGATGAACAAAAATAATTAGAAAATAATAGAACAAACGTGGGGTGAGTGGTTAGACAGCTCAGCTCCCCGAGGCCCTGGGGGACCGAGAGGCTCCTCGCACAAGGCCTCAGGCAGCGAGTTCCCGCGTGGGGAGCGGCTCCGGGAAGCCTGTGTTTGGGGGGCCGGCACCGCAGCCGAGCGGCTCCAGCTGCAGGTGAGCCTCAGTCCCGCTAGAGGGGTGCAGTCTTTGGTGGATGACTGTGGTGGTTGGGGGACACAGTTCAACCCCTGGCGAACGCCATAGTCACTGCTTCCCGTGGGCCAGGGCTTCTGACTGGAGACGTTCTAGTTGAAATGGCTTCTGATTTCTTCTTTTTTAAATATATTTTTATTGGTTTCAGAGAGAGGGAGGGAGAGATAGAAACATCAATGATGAGAGAGGATCATTGACCGGCTGCCTCCTGCACTCCCCTCACTGGGGATCGAGCCCACAACCTGGGCCTGTGCCCTTGACCGGAATCGAACCTGGGACCTTTTAGTCCACAGGCTGATGCTCTATCCACTGAGCAAACTGGCCAGGGCAGAAATGGTTCCTGATTTCAATGCAGAGACCAGGGCCTGGGTGGCAGGGCCAGGAGCAGGGCTGAGCCGCCTGAGGAGACGCGTGGAGAGACGCAGGGGGACCCCCCGGGTGTAGAACAAGGTACCCAGAGGGCTGCCCACAGAGACCTGGCTGCAGGAGAGGATGCCCCCACCCACCCCCGCCCCCCAGACATCGGATCAGCAGCCCAGGCCCTGCGGGGAGCGGGGTGGGCATCCTCACAGGGGGCCCCGAGGAAATAGCACAGGTTCACGCTGCCCCACCCCCAGCCCTGTGGCCACTCACGGGTGTGGCAGACGCCGGCCTGGGCCTGCCACCCGGGAAGCTTCCCAGTGAGGAAACGGGGCCCACACGCCTGGGCGCGGCCTGGGTGCTGGCGGCTCCCTCGCAGCTGCAACATGTCGTGATTGTTGTAATGCAACTCACATGTTGCCGAAACTCATCTCCGCACATTTCATTCACGCAGCGTCCTAATGCCCTTAGTTCCTGGCAGCACAAAGTGCTCAGAGCCCTCCCCATGACAACACACACCCACTCTTTTTAAAATTATTTATTATTTTAGAAAATGGAAGGGGGAGAGAAACATCGATCGGTTGCCGCTTAAACGTGCCCTGACCTGGACTTGAACCCTCCACCTTTCTGTGCAGCGGACGAGGCTCCAACCAGCAGGGCTAATGGCTCTTTTTCTTTCTTCTTTTTTTAAAAAATGTATTTTTATTGATTTCAGAGAGGAAGGGAAAGGGAGAACCATCAATGAGGAGGGAGAATCATGGATCGGCTGCCTCCTGCACGCCCCCCACTGGGATTCAAGCCCACAACCCGGGCCTGTGCCCTGACTGGGAATCGAACTGTGACCTCCTGGTTCCTAGGTTGAAGCTTAACCACTGCGCTACACGGGCCGGGGCCATCCTGACACAAAGCCTGGGTCCCCTCCCTAGCATTTGGGACCCACTTTCCAGGGACCCAGGGACCCTGCGCTTAATGTTCTACCCCAGACCCGCCCCTCCCGCACATCTGCCTCTGGCTCAGGGGTGAGGACCGGGCTCACTGGGGACCCCAGTTTTCCTTCCCCAGAGGGCAGGCTGGGGTGGGGGCGGGACCTGGGACCTCCCTACAGACTGTGAGACCGCGGCATGGGGTCCGCAGAGCTGCCACGCAATGCAGCCTCGCCTTAGGATCCTTGTGATTTTAAAAACTATTTATTGCAAAGAGCCCTGGACAGTGTGCTGTGCGGCCGAGACCCCGTCCCACCCGTTCCAGGGTGAGAGGAACACGCCTGCGACCCACACGTGACTGCGCTGGCCACGCCAAGCAGCCAGGCGGCGGCCGTGCGGAGACTGGACCCAGGCAGAGGCGGGGGAGAGGGGGCTGGGAAAGGCGGGGTGTCCTGCAGGGACACCCCAGGAAAGGCTGCAGGTACAAAGCGGGCTTGGGGCCCTGGCCCAGCACCAGCGAGGTGCACCATGGGCGGCAGGCACGCAGCATAGATCCAGACCCTCGTGGCCATCCACCCAGTGCTGGCAGCCCCCCGAGTCCGGAGAAGCTGCCGTAGGCGTGGTCTTGGCCAGCAGCTCCTCGGGGCTCCTCCTCGGGGCTCCGTGTGTGCCTGGGCGGGGCCGCGATGCCGGCTCCCTGCGCGTGGCCGGGCTGACACGAGCCCCCACTCTCCCCAGCGGCTCAGACACGGCCTGGCCAGCTGTCCACGGTGGGAGCCCTCAGTCCCTGGCAGGGCGGTGGGCAGGGCTCTCCTCGCACCCGGGCCAGCGGGGCGCCTGCAGGGCTTCCGGGCCCAGGCCAGCAGCTGGGCCACACGGGGCTCCCCTTCACGAGGCCGACGGGCCGCAGCAGGCCCAGTGCCGGCAAATTC
>NW_006295816.1:970222-970474 GCF_000327345.1 Myotis davidii
CTGGAACGATTGTCTGCAGACATGGCCGCCGGGTTGCCGTGGAGGCAGGGTCACTGGTGAGCAGGGACCGTGACCAGGGCCTCCTCTGGAGGCCTCGCGATGTCCACGTTCTGCACGAAAACAAACAGACCTTCACCCATGGGACCCACAGCGCCGTGACCCCGCTGCCGTCCACAGTGCCTGGGCGCTGGGCTCCCTCTCCCTCCCGGAGCCCGGCTGTCGACGCAGCCCCCCCCCCGCCAGCCAGGGCTC
>NW_006295816.1:970575-971054 GCF_000327345.1 Myotis davidii
TCAGACTCCCTGTGGCCTGCGGGGCCCACGGGCTGGGCCAGACCCTCAGGGCAGACGGGGCAGAGGCCGGGCAGGCCCTGGACACATCTCGGCCTGAGGGGCTCGGGGCCAAGGGGTTGCCCAGGCCCGGCCCCTCGCTGTGCAGCCCGAGCCGCCTGGCTGCAGGGACTGGGGAACAGGGGTGGAGGGGGTGCCCGGGCTTGGTGGGAGAGGTGCCCCGTGACAGAAAGCGGTTCTGGGACACTTTGCGGAGCTCCTGCCTTAAACAGACGCGGGGAGCACAGCTGGCGACCGCTCTCCTGCAGGAACCTGCCCAGGCCCTCCCCCACAGACACAGGCAATGTCTGAAGGCGCCCCTTCCCCGCGGGGACCCCTCCCTGGCTCAGCGTCTACTGTGGGGCTCCAGGGACCTCCCCCCTCACCCCCAGGCAGCGCACACGGACCACGGCCTCCCCTGCGGCGGAGAGCAGCTGGGGGAG
>NW_006295816.1:971432-971638 GCF_000327345.1 Myotis davidii
CTCCCCGAGGCGGGGCTGCCCGGGGACGCGCCCACACCCAGGGCTCCAGGAAGCTGCCAGGTCCCAGCCCCGGGCAGAGGTGGTCGAACCCACGCCCAGAACATGTAAGAGGCTGGTCCTGGGCCGGGCCTCGTGGGGCTTTGCGCCCTTCATGTGGGAGGCGATGGGGACGGAGGCCCCGGGGGCTTCCTGCGGCCAGGGAGACG
>NW_006295816.1:971762-972259 GCF_000327345.1 Myotis davidii
TGACCAGCACGTTCTCCTGCCGCTCCAGCTCCATGATGACGGGCTCCAGGCGCTGCACCAGGTCCTCGTAGGACTGCAAGGGCGGGAGGCCTCAGGGCGGGAGGACCCACGGGGAGTGGACCACCCCTCTCCCCGCCCGGGCGGCCGCTCGGTGCTGGGCCTGCCCACCCCAGACTGACAGGGACATGTCACCGTGAGGGACGCTGGGGGCCGGTGAGGATGGGCCATCTGGGAAAGGGATCTCCTCCCCCAGCCCAGGGGGACAGGCCCAGAGTCCCACCTACCTCCCCCTTGGGGTAGCGGTACCGGTACTTGTCCTGGTCCCGCAGGGCGAACTCCAGGGGGTAGTGATCCTGGATTTCCTCGTAGGTCATTTCCTCACAGACGCCCTGGGGAGACACCGCGGTGGTCACACCTCTGTGCCAGGCCCAGGGTCAGCCCTGTGGGGGGTCAGGGGGGACAGGGGCAGGCAGAGGGCCGGGCTCCGGGGCCACAGA
>NW_006295816.1:972326-973276 GCF_000327345.1 Myotis davidii
AGCACAGCCCGTGCCAGCGGGAGGACGGGGCTGTGCGCCTCCTCTGGGCGGCGTCCCCCCTCCATGCGGGCGGCCGTGCCCACCCCCGGCGTCACTCGGGCCACGCTCACTCGCACACCACACGTGCTTTCTGTGAGCAAATCCATGTAAACAACAGAACAGCAGAGGAGCGTCTGTGCGCCCGAGAGGCCCTAGGGCACTGTCCCACCTTCCCCAGCGCCCAGCCCCCTCCGGGCGGAGCCAGGACGTGCAGAGGGGCCAGCCCTCACCCAGCGGGAAAGGGCGTGGCCCCTTCGGGACACACCTCACAGTCAGTGTCTGCGTGACCCCGCAATTCCAGCCTCCGTGTACCCCAGGGAAGGGAAGACCCTGCAGGCAAACACTGCACAGGAATGCGGGGCAGCTCTGAACACGCAGCCCAAATGTGGAAGCCACCCAGCCGGCGGAGGGACAGATGAGTCGTAGCAGATCCGTAAGGTGTTACCGGGCAGCACGAGGCGCTAATACACGCGACCACACGTGCGCACCTTGGAACACGCTACGTGACAGAAGCCAGTCGCAAAAGACCACGCACGGCATGACTCCATTTCTACGGAGTTTCCAGAAGAGGCCAAGCTAGAGAGACACTGAACAGACGCTGGCTGCCCTGGGCGGGGGGGGGGGGGGTGGTAAAATGTTAAAAATGCGAAAAGACTGAGCCACGAAGGGCGGGAGGTGCCTTCTCCGCAGAGCTGTTCCTGAAGGAGAGGGGAGCGGCCGTCAGCTGGGGACGGGCCAGGAAAAGCCGCCGGGGCTGCTCCCGGGACGAGGCTGAGAACAAACCCCAACGGGAAGAGGACGAATGGGTGGCAGGTTCCAGGATCGGTTCCGGACACGGGAGACAAGAAGGGGACCCCCGGCATCTAGGAACCATCAGCCACTTCACAGGGAAAACACGGAGCCGCCGCCTC
>NW_006295816.1:973519-975664 GCF_000327345.1 Myotis davidii
ACCCACGACCACCGCCCCCGCCCTGCCTCCCTTTCATGACCCCATCTGCCTGCTCCCGGCCCCTCACTGGCTGCCCATCCAGAACCTCCCTGAACCCAGTCAGCCATCACCAGGTCTGCCCGTCACGGAGCGCCACCTGGTGGCCAGAGGGCAGGTGAGCCTGGCAGAGCACCGCGTTCCCCGTGAGGCTGCGCTGATGTGAAAGCAGGCCCTGGCCGGTTTGCTCAGTGGGTAGAGCATCAGCCCATGGACAGAAGGGTCCTGGGTTCGATTCCGGTCAACCCGGTGGCAGGGGCAACCAGTCGCCGTGTCTCTCTCCATCGATGTCTCTCTCTGGCTCTCCCCTTCCCTTCCACTCTCTCCTAAAAAAAAAATCAATGGAAAAATGTTCTTGGATGAGGATCAACAAAAATAAATAATCCTAAGAGGACGAGCCCACGGACACAGACAGCAGACAGGTGAAGGCCGGGGTCAGGGGGAGGTGGACAGAAATAGAACTTGGGGCCAAACGCTGTTCCAACAGGAAACTCGAGGAGGACCTGAAGGCGCCTCCACCACGATCCAAATGCAGCTTTAAAACAACTGTATCCCCCCAGCCGGTGCGGCTCAGTGGATAGAGCGTCGGCCTGGGGACTGAAGGGTCCCAGGTTCGACTCCAGTCAAGGGCACATGCCGTTTACAGACTTGATCCTCAGTGGGGGGCGTGCAGGAGGCACCTGATCCATGATTCTCTCTCATCAGTGATGTTTCTCTCTCTCCTTCCCTCTCCCTTCCGCTCTGAAATCAATAAAAATATATTTTAACCAAACAAACCCGAAACCCTCACCGACCAAGGAGAGCGGGGCCCGGCCCCCGGGGCGCCTACCGCGTCGATCTCGTTGAGGACCTTCCACTGCTCGTAGGGCACGCCCAGCGCCTCGGCCGTCTGGATGGTCCGCTTCATCTGGCTGGTCCACACCTTCAGGTCCTTGATGTTCTGGTCGCTGATGAACTGGGCCAGACGCCTGGCAAACTGCAACGGCACCGGTCGACTCAGGCCCCACAGCCCCAGGTCCCGGCCACATGCCTGGAGGACACGCGAAGAGCCAGGCGGCAGCACCCACACCCTCAGGGCTGTCCTGTGCGTCCTCCCCAGATCCTGCTGTCAGTCGGAAGGTCCCCGCCCGCCGCTGCCCCAGCCTGACCACGCCGAGGTGCAGGACTCCGGCTAAGGCCTCATCTCTCCCCTAGACCACGGCCAGCTCAGCTGACTGGGGGCTCAGGCCACTCCCCGAGCGCCACGCCTCCCCAGGTGACAGCTCAGTGGAAACCAGATTCCCAGGCATCTGTGCGGTGCTTGGTGACCTTCCCTCCACGGTGGGAACCTTCTAGACTGAATGAAGGTCATGCATCTCGATGATTACATATTGGCTATGAGAGCTGCAGCCCAGCGCGCGCGCACACACACACACACACACACACACACACACACTGACCTCCCTGCCCCTCGGGGACAGTCCTGGGTCCCCACCGATGCGGCCCTTGAGGTTGAACTCGCTCTCGCCGTGCCGGCAGAGGTAGATGGAGCGCGGGGTCACGTGGATGTTCATGAGGTAATACACGATGCGGCTCTGGATGTGGTCGGCCACGCGGTTCACCACGTAGCTCTGCCCCACGTCCATGATCTTGATGTAGGACAGATCCCTGTGCAGAGCGAAGGCAGAGGGGGCTGGGGTGTGGCCGGGGCCCTCGAGGGCACATCCTGCTGCCAGTCATGGCCGGGGACCCTCGCATCTCTGACCGCCAGGCCTGACATCACCACAGGTGTCAGCGGTGAGGGGGTGGGGGTGAAGGGGCAACGAGACATGTGTGACATGCCCTGCTGGCGTGGCTCAGTGGTTGAGCATTGACCTATGAACCAGGAAGTCACAGTTCAATTCCGATCAAAGGGCCCAGGTTGCAGGCTGATCCCAGTGGGGGGCGTGCCGGAGGCAGCCGATCAGTGATTCTCTCATTGATATTTCTCTCTCTCTTTCTGCCTCTCCCTTCCTCTCTGAAATCAATAATAACAATAAAGAAAAGACACACGTGACACAGACAGACCCTGAGAGAGCTGAGCAAGGCTCCTGCTCCCTAAAGGCGACGTCCAAAGCGGGGGGGGGGGGG
>NW_006295816.1:976313-976933 GCF_000327345.1 Myotis davidii
GACTGGGCACCTGAGGTCGGAGCCCTCATCTCTGTGGGACAGGGGAGGCCAGGGGGGAAGGGAGGCCGGGGAGAGGGGGAGGGGGAGGGGAGGTCGGAGGCCCCTCCCCATCTGAACCATCTCCTCACACCCAGGTGCTCATTCCTTGTGGAGGGAGGGACAGGGAAGAGGAGCCAAGTCTCTCTCTCTCTCAAAATGTAAATATCGCCCCAGCCCGGCCAGTATAGCTCAGTGGTTGAGCCTCGCCCTATGAACCATGAGGTTGTGGTTCCCGGTCAGGGCACAGGCCTGGGTTGCGGGCTCAATCCCCAGTGCGGGGTGTGCAGGAGGCAGCTGGTCAACGGTTCTCTCCCATCATGATGTTTCTCTCCCTCTCTCTCCCTTCCTCTCTGAAATCACTAAAAATATATGTATTTTTAAATGTCACCGCCCCACCCAGGGGCTGATGCCTCCCTCCACGTCCGGGACTATGAGGGGAAGGGGGGGCAGAATGAATGGCCACATGCCACAAAGCCCCCCAACATGAGTGGCCCTGGGCGGGGGCGGGGTGGGGGGCCCAGGCTCCCCTGACCAGCACCCTCCTGTCCCCCGCCCGCCCCGAGGTCAGGAAGGGAGAATGA
>NW_006295816.1:977036-979349 GCF_000327345.1 Myotis davidii
ATCAGGAGGCCCAGCAAGGACGTGAGCCCCCAGGTCTCACCTTGTAGCCGTTCTGCTCCCCAAAATTAAAGATGGTCGCCCTCCGCTCTCGGGTGGTGTTCGTTGCATCGAAAACCTAGGACCAAACTGGGTTAACGCGCCTCTGGCCCCGGAGACGGTGGAGGCTACTGGGCACCCCACCGGCCGCTGCTGCCCCGGCCAGTCTCCTCGCACCCGCACCCGGGAGCTGGCAGGAGGGGTGCTCTGCTCCCGCAGGGCAGGACCGCCAACCCTCCCCGGGGGACGCTCTCAGCAGCTGCTCTGCTCACGCTGACCCACAGGATGTCCCGTGAAACTAGTTAAACCTGGAGAACTGAACCCATGAAGCCATGTTGACCTCCAACCGACCCTGAGGCCCCAGTAAAAAGGAGAGGGGAGGGCAGGGAAGGGGACACGATCCCTCCGGCCCGTGTGTGTGTTGGGGGGGGGGGCCTAGGGTCTTGGACAAGCACTGAGGCAAAGGCAGCCACAGCCCAGCCCCTCCCAGCCCCTGGCGCCCCCCTGCCCAGCGGCTGCACGTTCTCCAGGGGCTGCCCCTGGCGCGTGGTCACACACCCGCCTTCCCTCTAGAGGCCCATGAGCAACAGGGACGGATGTGTGTGGGCTCCCACATGTCCCCCCAGATGTCCCCGGGTGTCACACTCACCGCCACGTGTCCCCCCTCCTCACTAAGGAACTGCCGGACGTCACGGAGAGCGGCCAGGGCACACTGCCTTCCGGAGGAGACACGGGGTCAGCCAGCGCCCCCTTGGCCGCAGGAGGGTCAGGGACCATCCCACCAGTCGGGGGCGGGCTGGAGACGGACCTGAGCGCTAGGAAAGCCCCTGAAGCACAGAGCTGGGGAGCCTCCAGGTTGGTAAGGGTCTGGGGGTGCCGCCCCGAGGGCTGGGAGCTCCGCCCTGCCCTGCCCTGCCCTGCCCCTGCCCTGCGGGGCACCTCTTCCCTTTGGCTGTTGTCTCCCTCCCTCCCTCCCTCCCTTCCTTTCTTTATTAAAATATTTTTTATTGATTTCAGAGAGGAAGGAAGACGAAGAGAGAGAAACATCAAGGATGAGAGAGAATCATGGATCAGCTGCCCCCTGCATGCCCCCTGCTGGGGATTGATGGCACAACCCGGGCCTGTGCCCTTGCTGGAATCGAACCCGGGACCCTTCAGTCCACAGGCACCCAACCGGCCAAGGCTGGCTGCTGTACCCTTTACCACGAACCCGTAAACGCAAGTGAGGTGTGGTCCTGAGCGCGGGAGCGCGTCCAGCCAGTCCCAGGACCTGGGGAGGCTGCGGAACCCTGGCTATGGGGCCCGGAGGAGCAGGGGCGCCCGGGGCTCTGGCTGCTGCTTGCAGAGGGGGCCGGGGACTGAGCCCTCAGCCTTGGGAGCTGACCTGACTCGGGGGGTGTCAGGCCTGAGTGAACTGAATTGTGGGACGTCATGGCGTCTGAGCAAACACCGTGTCCCCAAGCCCTCGTGTGTGGTGACTGGGTGTGCACACATGTACACGGGGTATGTGTGCACCCACCCACACACGCAAGTGCAGGTTTCAGTATGTGTGTGTAATACAGGACGTGGGTGTGTGATACGGGACGTGGGTGTGCGATACAGGACGTGGGTGTGCGATACAGGACGTGGGTGTGCAATACAGGACATGGGTGTGTAATACGGGACGTGGGTGTGCGATACGGGACGTGGGTGTGCAATATAGGATGTGGGTGTGCAATACAGGACATGTGTGTGTAATACAGGACGTGTGTGTGTGATACGGGACGTGTGTGTGTGTGGACCCATGTGTGCCATGGCGTGTGTCAATAACTCGGTATCTGGTGTGAGGCGTCTGAGCCTGTTCCCCCTGTGCAGTGGGGGAGGGTGACAATGGCCTCACCCCCAGCGCACAGTAGGAGCTCAAATCTCAGCCCCTCCCTTCTGTCTGGGTCAACAGCACCAGAGCCCAAACGGGGCGTCACCCACAATTCGGCCACAAAGGCCTGAATGTCGGCCCTTCCTGGTGCAGCAGCCTGGCCCCACCCACTTCCCCAAGAGCAGAGGCCACAGTGGGGAGCCCTGGCCGCCCCGTGTCCACACCCAGCTGGCGTCTGACCCGGTGACCGGGCTGTGCTGGGCTCGGGGAGGTTAGTGGGGCTCGGCCCCCCTCTGCTCAGCGCCCTGCTCCAATGCTGGGCCAAGACCCAGGGCGCGGAAGCTGCTCACGCCTCAGCCGACGCCTGCCCAGGGAGCAGCAGCTCCTCACACCCCCAGCTGGTGCCGGCACCCCCAGTGCCA
>NW_006295816.1:979541-980000 GCF_000327345.1 Myotis davidii
CTGCCCCCTCACACCCAGCCACCAGCCCTGAGGCCGACGGGCAGCCCGGGCTCAGCCCATGGGCAGGCGAGGCCAGGGCTCAGGAGCAGCTCTGTCCTGACCAGCAACCGGGCTCCACAGGCTCCTGGCCCTTTGTACACGTGTGCACACGCATGTACGCGCACAAACGCACATGTGCACAAAACACACAAGCACGCCCACATGCACATGTGCAAACACGCACATGCACACACGCACATGTGAACACACACGCACTCACTTTCTGATCCTCAGGCCCTCTTCGTTGTCTGGGAGGAAAAACTCAAAAGACCTGTACGTCTTGACCATGTCCCGGCGATACTGGCCCACGTTGAACTCTGGAGGAGAGAAGGAAGGCTCGGCTCTCCCACAAAGCAGCCCTCCCGCTCCGACCTCGGCCCACCCGGCCCTGCCCCACGCAGTCCAGTCCCCTCTTCCCCC
>NW_006295816.1:980112-982338 GCF_000327345.1 Myotis davidii
TGGGTCCTGCCCCGGGCGGGCAGGCCCACCATGACGATGAGCGTGGGGCAGTTGGTCATGCACACTGGAAGGTGAGGGCGCAGGTCAGACGGGCCCTCAGCCTCGGGGCACAGGGTGGCATCACCCCCTACGGTCCCTGAGCAGCCCAGGCCGGTCTCACGCCACCGCCAGCATGCCTGCCCCCCGGGGTCCTGCACCATCACCCCACACGTGCCTCTGCCATGCAGGTTGTCTTGAGCTAAAGGCAACTTTAGCCACAGACTCAAGAACCTTCTGCCCAGCCCAGAGCTACGGAGAAGAAACTGACTTCCAGGCCACGCCCACAGCCGCTACCAGAGGGCACCTCTTTGACCTCCACGGGGCGGGGCACACTCTGCTGACCAAGGGGGGCTCTTCTCCCGCAACCGCCTCTGAAGCTCCGAGGGGCAGGACCAAGCCCGGCTCAGGGCGTCTCATTCCCTCAACCCCTCCCGGGGCTCCCGTACGCATGTGCCAAATTCTTCTCGGAAATCAATGAAAATCCATTTAATGAAAACATAAACGACAGACCAGGCCTCCCTGCCCCTGCCCCCCAGGCAGGGCTGGCCCTGGGCCAAAGCTATAGCTGCGGGGCCCTGCGGGGTCAGGTGAAGGCAGCTGCAGCCACATGGCTAAGAAGGGCCCGCAGGTCCCCGCACCACGCCAGCTGTGGAGGCTGTTCTGCAAGTTTCCTCATGTTGCTCACTGTCCGGGGGTGCCCTCCTGCCCTCCCCTGGGCTCCCTGTTCGTCACATTGGCCTGGCACTTGGGGCCCCTCTGGCCATCTGTTGTCCGCAGGGCCCGCCTGGGACAGAGGGGCCTCGGCACCCCGACTCCCAAGGGCCTCGGTGCTGAGGGGCAGCTGTGTCCTCCGCCTGGCGCTGCCAGGGCCGTGCTGGGGCACCGCCTAAGTGGGTGACTTTCTCACGCTGATCTGTCTCGTGTCTGTGTGATTATTGCACCGGCCGGATGGACCTTAGGGCAGAGGAGAGCTGGCTCCGCCCCAGGCCTGCCTGGCCCCAGCAGATGCGGGGACCTTGCCAGCCTGACCTGCTGGGCATCACCAGATATGAAGCCAGACCTGCCACACCCGGCTGCCACGGATGGGCGTTCCCATGGCCAGCAGGGCAGCTAGGACCCCGCGGGAGGCAGCGCCCCGGCTGCCACCAGTCAGCGCCCATCAGGAAGCTGTGGGGGCCGGAGGGGAAGGGTCAGGACACAGCCCCCTCCCTGGCCCCTGGACAGACACCGAACCATAGAACGCCGGCCGCACGCGACCCAGCACAGCTTTCAGCTGGTCTCACCCCAGAAGCCTCAGGCCCTGGGCGAGGCGCAGCCGCAGCGGACGGACAGCCGGCCGGGCGTGGGGACCTGCGGGCCCTTCTTAGCCACGTGGCTGCAGCTGCCTTCACCTGACCCTGCAGGGCCCGGCGGCTGCAGCCGTGGCCCAGGGGCAGCCCTGCCTGGAGGGCAGGGGCAGGGAGGCCTGGTTCCTGTCGTTTGTGTTTTCATTAAATGGATTTTCATTGATTTCCGAGAAGAAGGAGAGAGTGAGAGAGAGAAACATCGATATGAGAGAGAATCATGGATCGGCTGCTCCCCGCACGCCCCACACTGGGGATGGAGCCCACAATCCAGGCATGTGCCCTGACCGGGAATCAAACGGTGACCTCCTGGCTCATAGGTCGACGCTCCACCCCTGAGCCCCGCCGGCTGGGCTGGGCCCCGTGCTGACCGCCCTCCCTGTAGGTCCAGCACTATCTCCCAGTGAGAGCACCTTGGGGAAGCGGTGCCCCTGCACGGCCCTGACAGCGCCAGGCGGAGGACACAGCTGCCCCTCAGCACCGAGGCCCTTGGGAGTCGGGGTGCCGAGGCCCCTCTGTCCCAGGCGGGCCCTGCGGACAACAGATGGCCAGAGGGGCCCCAAGTGCCAGGCCAATGTGACAAACAGGGAGCCCAGGGGAGGGCAGGAGGGCATCCCCCGGACAGTGAGGAAGATGAGGAAACTTGCAGAAGAGCCTCCGCTGGCCAAGGGGGGAGAAAAACAAGTTAGGCAAGGCCCTGTGTCCCAAGGGCCATCACTAGGGCCCACTGTTTGCACAACTCCTGGCCGGTTGGCGGCTCTGGAGCAACCGAGCAACCTCAGGGCAGGGCATCGCTACTGCTGGTGGGGAGGGGGAGAGCTGCTCCCTTCGAAGAGGTGTCCCC
>NW_006295816.1:982390-985051 GCF_000327345.1 Myotis davidii
AGGACGAGGATCCTGCAAGCCCTCTGCACGTCCATCTCCCCAGAGGGCCCTGGCCGCCCCCCTGGTGTTCGCGGCAGCCCCCGCCCCTGCGTGGCCTGGTGGGCGGAAGGGCAGCGAGTCCAGGCTGGGCGAAAGCCAGAGTAATACGTTACCTATCACCTCTGCTCCTCAAGATAAGCTTCCAAGGAAATGACTCGAAAGAAAAACCAAAGTACAAGTGTCTTCACAACAGCTCTGCCTCCAGCAGCCAAACACGGAAACCCCAGCACGACCGTGTCGGGCACAGCGCGCGGACCGGTGAGCTGGGCGAGCGGCTCTGGGCCTCCAGGACCCTCACGTTGAGCAACAGGACCGCAGGACGCACTGTTCAGGACACCGGCGTGTGCGGAAGGAAGTCTGAAGACATGCCACTCAGCTTCCTTTTCCTGCGCAATTGCTCTAGGCCATGGAGGCCTGGCCCTGGCCGGTGCGGCTCAGTGCATAGAGCGTCGGCCTGGGACCGACGGGTCCCGGGTTCGATTCCGGTCAAGGGCATGGACCTCAGTTGCAGGCTCCTCCCTGGTCGGGGCTCATGCAAGAGGCAACCCATTGATGTGTTTCTCTCCCATGGATGTTTCTCTGTTTCTCCCTCTCTTCCACTCTCTGAAAATCAATGGAAAAATACCCTCGGGTGAGGAAAGAATGAATGAATATTGGGACAAAGATAATGATAAAGTCCGTCATTAAAAAAAAAAAGGGCCCGGGGAGGCCGAGCAGGCGAGAGGCTGAGACAAGCCTGGTGCCGGGCAGCGGCCACTTCCTGCGGGCGCCACCCCGGGGGCAGCCATGGGTCCCCGATGTGAGTCCAGACGGGTTCCTGAGGTGCACCTGCTCGACACCCCGGGCGGGCGGGGACGGAACAGCTCCTCAAAGCTCAGCGCCGGGTCTGTCCTGCTCAGGGGGACAGATGGCCAACCCCCCACCCGCCTGGCCACCCCGCCACGTGCAGACCCAGTAAGTCTCCCACCTTCTGCCTAAGAAGAGCCATCAGACAAGCACTCTCCTTTCTGCCCTGCTCCCCGAGTCCCCCCCCTTTTTTAATTACATATTTTTTATTTCAGGGAGGAAGGGAGAGGGAGAGATAGAAATATCAATGATGAGAGAGAATCATCGATTGGCTGCCTCCACTGGGGATCGAGCCTGCAACCTGGGCATGTGCCCTTGACCGGAACTGAACCCAGGACCCTTCAGTCCGCAGGCAGACACTCTATCCACTGAGCCAAACCGGCTAGGGCCTGAGTCCCCTCTTCATCTCTGCCTCACCCACCCCCAAACTCCCCCAGGTCTGAGCTAAGGGGTCAGTGACCAGGGAGGCAAACTCAGGTGCAAATGGAGGAGAAACTAATGATGAAGAGGGGATGGAGGGGCAGGGACACCCCGTAGACAAGTGGCCTCGGGTGCCCGGAGAGCTGGGAGACCACAGCCACGGCAGACCAGCCGGGAACCCTGAGCCTTCGTCTCCACAAACCCCGGTGCCTGATGGAGTCAACGTCCACCCACCCCCACCCTCAGGCCCTCCCCCGTCCCCAGGGCCCCCAGCCTAGCCATGAACCTTCTGCCAGGGTGAAATGCCGCACGTACGGGTTCCCGGTTTACTCCCGGCTGTGAGCTCCAGGACCCTAACCAGGCCTAACCCTGCACTGGCTGCAGGCGTCATCTCAGCCTCTGGAGTGCCAGTGCCGCCTCCTGTGCTGGGCCAGCCCATGGTCCCCCGCTGTGCGCCCGAGGCAGTGTGACGCCATGAGCCCCTCTCAGGCCAGAGCCAGGTATTTCGTTTGTTTGTTTTAATATTTTTATTGATTTCAGAGAGGAAGGGAGAGGGAGCGAGAGAAACATCAATGATGAGAGATAATCATTGATTGGCTGCCTCCTGCACGCCCCACACTAGGGATGGAGCCTGCAAACGGGAATTGAGCCGTGACCTGGTTCACAGGTCGACGCTCAACCACTGAGACACGCCGGCCGGGCCAGAGCCAGGTTTTAATCACAGACTTGGAGCCTGGAGGAATACAGACCCACCCAAGTGGCCGAAGGACCTAGGCCGGTCCCCTCCCTTGAGGCCGCAGGTCCCCTCCCGTCTGTGCGGGGGGGTTCTCTCAGAATTGCTGCTTCCAGCCCTGACTGCGGGAGCGACAAGCGGTGAAATGATGAGATGGCCAGCTACCCCTGCTTAGAGCCTCCTCATCCCAAAGCTCACGGCAGCTGTGCAGAGCAGGCTGCTGACAGCTCGGACCCGGGCCTGGAGGAGTCGCCCTGCCCGAGGCCGCACGCTGGGCCCTGATGCAGCCCAGCGTTCCTGCCTCCAAAGTCCAGGCTCTTACTCCTCCCCTTGGAGTGAAACAGCCCTCACATGCCGGAAGCCAGTCCATCCTTGCTGCTTGACACAGTCGCTGCAGGAAAACATCTGCACAGCATGTTTCAAGGGACCTGGCGTATATAGCATACTGTTCTTAATGTTTGCTCCCCTTAGCGCTGTGTGTTTTAACCAAGGTCACCTCTCCGAGAAAGGTTGTTTCCCCAGGTAGGGATTTTTCTCTGAAGTCAGGGAGGGGATAAAACTCCTTAACTAAGTGCCAGGCGGGTAGTTAATCACTTTAACTACGAACAATCATGCTTAAGCTA
>NW_006295816.1:985136-986037 GCF_000327345.1 Myotis davidii
ACAGACCGGCCAGGAGCAGGGGCCTCGGCCTCCACACCTCCACTAAGTGCGAGAGCGAGTGGGCGTGACCGAGCCCCTGAGGACACGGAGCCGGGGATGGAAGCCCTGGCCCAGGACTGAAGGCAGGGTCACAGGCTCCGTGCCCCACCAGGGCCCCGGTCAGGGCCAAAGCCATGGCCACCTCAGGCCAGGACCCACAGTGCGGTCGGTAAGAGACACTCCCCCAGGTCTCACACCACGTCAGAGCCATGCCCATCACAGCCCTCTCGCCCTCCCAGATCGCGGCCAAGCAGTGGTCGGGGGCAGGGAGACCCCGCACACCACCCAGCCTCCTGATGGCCATGTCCATTTCTGTGCCAGGAGTTGGCACAGATGTTCTCCAAGGTCCGTGCCAATGTGCACCTTCTCCACAATGTTTCCGTGACTCCTAAAACAGACCTTTTCTTTTTCTTTGTAATAAAGAGGCTGCAGACTCGTTTAAGGACAAGGGGAAAGTCAAGGCAGGGAATTAAACACCCAAGACCCCGGAAAGGTGAGCTTAGCGATGACAGGCATCTCAGCGTGTCTCCCAGATGTTTCACCCTTAAGTTTACCTTCTACCCACGACACAAACACAGGCCCCCATGGCACAGTGCCCTCACGGCCCCTGTTCTGGTCAAACCCGCACCTCCCTGGGATTACCCCCAAACTTGGCTTTAGGTGCCGAGGTGGGTAATGAGACCCGGGCGCCCCGCCCCTCCTCCCACCGGAGGGCAGGCTCGCTCTCGGGCCTTTGAAAGCGCTGGGCTCAGAGAGGCCAAGCAGTCCCTCTAGGGCCAGCCCAGCTCGGACGCGGCCGGCCACCGGCCCACGCTCTCTGGCCAGCAGAGAGGACAGGGCAGGGGCTCCAGGTCCCCCTGGC
>NW_006295816.1:986664-987708 GCF_000327345.1 Myotis davidii
GCGCATGCCCAGCGCACTCAGGCCCGCGTCCCGGCTGGTACTGGCCGCACTTCGGGTGCAGGAGCCCAGCACGCGCACCCTGGCCGCTCAGGTGTGTACGGGTCTCTCCCAGGGCCTCGCCCCCAGGGCACCCGGCTCCGCTCCTCCCACGCGGGACCTCAGGGCTCCAGGAGGGCGGGGTTTCCACGCCAGGGGGCGGGACTTACGGGACCCGCGGGGCTTGATTGGTCAGGACCAGGCGGACGGCCTCGGCGCGACTGATCACTGGCCTGACGTCTGGGCTGTCAACCCCGCTGCGCCCTGCACCCGCCCCGCCCACGGGAGCGACCTGCTCCTCTCAAGGGGCTGGAAAGGCCTTGCTCTCGGGACAGGGCCCAGGACGCAGGTCAGAGCTGATGGTGTTTCTCTCTCCGCCTTGGCCGCTGGGCAGCTCGGGCTACACAGGGTCCGCCTGGAGCAAGTGCATGGGAGCTGGCAACCAAGCTCTCCGGGCACTCGCTGGAGGTGGCACGTGCCCGTCATCCATCTTACAAGGGTCTGGCCCCCGTGGCTCCATGGCTGAGCGTCAACCCAGGAACCAGGAGGTCACAGTTCAATTCCCGGTCGGGGCACAGGCCCGGGTTGCGGGCTCGATCCCCAGTGTGGGGCGTGCAGGAGGCAACCAGTCCATGATTCTCTCTTATGGTTGATGTTTCTATCTCTTCCTCTCCCTTCCTCTCTGAAATCAATAATATCTACACTAATAAAAGAGAAACATGGTAATTGGCGAACGACCACTACCCTTTTCATTGGCTAATCAGCGAGATATGCAAATTAACTGTCAGCCAAGATGGCAGCCAGGCAGCTTGAAACTAACATGAGGCTTGGTTGCTTCAGTGAAGGAGGAAACCAATGAAACCAATGTTCCCCTCTGAGCTGGCAGTTTCAGAAACTCTGTAACAAATACCACCGGACTTCAGCCAGCAGATTCACAACATTGTAAACAAAGGCCAGAAACCTACTTTCAGCCGCGGAGGCCTAAGAGCTGGAGCCAAGCCTAAAAGC
>NW_006295816.1:988277-991140 GCF_000327345.1 Myotis davidii
CTGCCACCCGGGAGCAGGCCTAAGCCAGCAGGGCGTTATCTCCCGAGGGGTCCCAGACTGCGAGAGGGCACAGGCCAGGCTGAGGGACCCCCCTTCCCCCCGAGTGCACAAATTTTTGTGCACCGGGCCTCTAGTCTATATATATTTAAATCTTACAAGATTCTGGTATAGATGAAATGTGTCTGTGTCTGAAAAACCCACTCTCAAGCACATTCCTGTTACCATTTATTATATGCGTTGTCTACTGCAGCGGTTCTCAACCTTCTGGCCCTTTAAATTCAGTTCCTCATGTTGTGACCCAACCATAACATTATTTTCCTGGCTACTTCATAACTGTCATGTTGCTACTGTGATGAATCGTCATGTAAATATCTGATATGCAGGATGGTCTTAGGTGACCCCCAAAGGGGTCGCGACCCACAGGTTGAGAACCGCTGGTCTACTGCCTCTCAAATTGCAGTGGAGGCCAGGGGCAAGGGGGAAAGACGGAAGTCCAGAAACCCTGGCCACTCCCCTCTCTGCAAGCTTTGGGGTCTTTCTGCCCTGGGGCCCCTGGGGCCCATCACACTGCCCTCTAGCGCCGGAGTCCACCACCCCCTTGACTGAGCACAGCATCCCCAAGTTCTCTCTGCCCCAGGGGTGCCTGGCCAGGACCGGATACTAGGGGCCCACCGTACACCGCAGCACAGCACCCCTCCCCCTGCCCTCCTGGCCACACCCCTGCCTGGCCTTAGTTCTCCAAATTCCCACCCAGCCCTTCAGAGCTTGGCCAGGACCTTAAGATGCCCGCTACAGATGGCCTGCCCACTTCCCAGGGAATGAAGGTTCGGGAGATATACCTGCCAGGAACCCACCTGGCCCCGCCCTGAAACCAGCTCTGGCTGCCTCCTCCGGGATGCCCTCCGGGTCTGGGACGGATCCGGCCACTTCCCCTTCCCCCGCCCTCTGCTGTGCCGCCCCAGCTCCCTCCACCTCATGCCTGGCAGCTGTGAGCACACCCGTGGGTGTGGGTGGCTCCTGGGAGCAGGACACCCCTTGTGACTTCCCTGCTGCTTCCTACTCCTCGACAGCCACTCATCCGTTCCTGACACAGCCAGCCTCCTCTGCCAGCCCCGGCCAAGGTCATCCGGTGGCCGCCCTGGCCTCAGAGACTGTCACATAGGCCCACACCCTCTCCAGCACCCAGCGCTCACTGCAGAGGCTGCCTCCTCGGACATCACAGACACCCAGCACCCCCACGGGATATCAGTCAAAGGCTCTGGGTAAAGGGCAGCCAGGGCAGGGCGGGAGGCCAGGGCCGTGTCTGGGCAGCCACCGCCACACCCAGAGAGTATGGCCTGGCTTCCCAGGAAATTCAATAGCTCTCCACCTCCCACTCTTCCCCAAACAGCCTGACCCTGGGCTGACTCAGACATACCCTCCCAGGTCCCTGCACGCAGTGAGGGTCACAGATCAATGCAGGAGAAGCCTGGGCCCCTTCCCAAGGCCAGAGTACCCCTGCAGCCCTCAGAGCATCCCCTCCCACTCCTCGCAACCACTCCCACCGCCGCACCTGCGCCCCCCCCCGCCAAGTGCTCTCCTGCTTCCCCACCCTCAGCCCCACTGGTGCCCTCCTGGCTTTTGCCCCCTCGGCCATGCCAAAGTGAGCCAGCTGTCCCAGCCCAGGGGTGGGATGTGTGCTGATGTCAGTGGGCCCTCGTGTGTGAGCATGTCCGGCTCAGTCTCCCCACAGGGACCCCCCACCCCCGGCCCTGGTTGCCTCCTGGGGTGCCCGCCGCACTGCCCACTGGGCCTCCCAGTGCCCCAGGCTATGAGCAGTGGGGTAGCCTCAAGCCTCAAACTCTTCCATCCTGACTGCTGACCAGCCCTGGCCAACCACCAAACCAGCCTTTGCAGCAGGAAGGCCAGGGACCTCGGTGACCACCACACAGACCCGCACGTCAACGCGTGAAAGCTGCAGGTGCACACGCACTGAGGAGCCCGCGCCCAGGCCCTGCTCTCTGCGGCCCCCTCCGCCTTCACCCCCTCCTCCTCTCCCTCCTCCTCTCCCTCCGGCCACTTCCGGCCAAGGAGCATCCCGGTGACTCCCTGGGTCCAGAGCTCACAGAGGGCGTGAGGCCACTTGGAGGCATGCAGCCATGTGACGGAGCAGCCTGGGGACCCGGCCAGCACTGGCTGATTCCAGCCCAGCGCACAGTAGGTGCCCAAAGGATTCAGGAGCCGCCAGGGACCCAGGGAGGCTCATGCGCAGGGCAGAGCACACAATAGGTGCTTCCTCCACTCAGGATGGCCCCCAGGCCCCCAGCAGGTGCCCTAAAAATGCTGGTTTGAGCGCTAAAGCCAACCCATATGAAAAACTTCCCAAATGAGCCTCAGGACCTCCCCAAACTGGTATGACCCCCCAGGGGGGACCTGGACCAGCGTGACCCCTAGGAGGCCAGCGAAGGGCCCAGCAGGAGGGCCTGAGCAGCTCCAGCTGGCGGTCCCTCCTCCGGGGCTGCAGGAAGCGCTATTTATAGTTCCCCCTGGGCCCGCTCCCTCTCCGGGGAGGCTAGCATGTTCCCCCTCTTCCTGACCACAGACGGGCTGGTGCCCCTCAGAGCACCCCTGTACCTGCTGAGACCCCCACAGCCTTGCACTCCTGCCAGCACCACCCCGGCCGCACCCCGATCATTCCTAACCACCCCCGCCCCCCACCGCCCTCTCCAGGCCACCTGTGCCTACCCCGCCTGCTGCTCCTTGCCCCGGGGTCCATCAGCCGGCTGCCTCCTTCCCAGCCTCTGTCCATCCTGCAGCCCAACTGGCCCAGGTTCCACCCCCAGCAGCGTGGAGTCCACAACCCGCCCCCTGGCTCTGCAGAGGG
>NW_006295816.1:991192-992097 GCF_000327345.1 Myotis davidii
GCCGCCCACACCCCGTTCTGCCCTGTCCAGCGGGAGCTGTCTGCCCAGCCCCGGCCTGCCCGCCCTCAGCCAGCCGTCCACACCACCCAGGCCAGTCCTTCTCGGGCCCAGCAATGGAGACCGGAGTGTGAGATAAGCCCACCGGCCTGGCTCAGTGGCTGAGCGTCCACCCACGAACCAGGAGGTCCCAGTGCGATTCCCGGTCGGGGCACAGGCCCGGGTTGCGGGCTGGATCCCCAGTGGGGGGCGTGCAGGAGGCAGCCGATCAATGGGTTCTCGCCCATCACTGATGTTTCTCTCTCCCTTCCTCTCTGAAACCAATAAAAAAATATATTTTTTTAAAAGAGTGTGAATTAAGGCAAAACCTACTCCTTCCACACCAAGGGGCCGGCGTGGGGGCGGGGAGTGGGCAGGGGCAGCAGAGCCCGGGTGACAGCTCCGTGTGTCCCTGCCTGGGTGCCCCACAGTGAAACCGGTGTGACTCTGGCCGGCCCGCCCCCGTCAGTCACCGGGCGCTCCTGCAGGCCCCAGCCCTCCGTCCACCGTCACCCAGTGTCACGGGGGCTTGGCGGCGTCACCGTCGGGGAGGACGGCCGAGGAAACAGGCTCAGGGCTTCTGTGAGGAGGGGCAGGGCCGCCTGGGGGTCTGGTCGCAGTGGACGGTCTCAGAGGCAGTGGTGAGTGACCACAGGGGTGTCCAGAAGCTCCAGGACCGTGGGGCACCCACACGTAACAAGCTTGCAGGTGGCAGTGATCTCTGGCCGAGTCCGAGCCGCCGGGCACACAGGTCTGCGGGGCCCCCAGGTGGGCAAGACTCTACTCGGCTGCTACGAGCTGTGCCGTCCGGACACAGGGCCTGAGGCGCTCAGGTGGAGGTGGCAGAGGCCCCACGTGGCGAGTCGGAC
>NW_006295816.1:992227-994183 GCF_000327345.1 Myotis davidii
GGGGCCGGGCGGGCTCCCGGTGGTGCTGGCTGGGGGGCTCTTCCCTGGGGGGCTCTCCGAGGCCGCAGGGCGGGGAGTGGCCTGGGGAGAGCCCTGAGGGGGGAGCTGCGGGGCTGGGACAGGGGTCCCTGAGGCCAGCGGGACGCTGCCCAACGCCAGGACCATCAGCGCCATGGCCCACGCGGGCATCGCGAAGTCAGGCTGTGAGGAGAGAAGAGGCTCAGGGCAGAGGCTGGCGGGGGGACAAGGAGAGGGGGGACCCAGACACTGAGGCAGACTGAGGCCAGGCCAGGGACAGAGAGAGACAGACACAGATGAAGGGACAATGAGAGTCAGGGAGAGACAGGGAAGGGGCCAGAGAGACAGAGGGTGAGGGACAGAGATCGATAAAGAGACACAGAAATCGGCCCGGGGCCCAGCCTGGGTGGCTCAGTGGTGGAGCATCGGCCTATGAGCCAGGAGGTCAGGGTTCGATTCCCAGTGGGGGCACAGGCCTGGGTTATGGGTTCGATCCTCAGTGTGGGGCGTGCAGGAGGCAGCCGATCCACGATTCTCATCACTGATGTTTCTATCTCTCTCTTCCTCTCCCTTCCTCTCTGAAATCAATAAAAGTATTTAAAAAGAAACCTTAAAAAAGAGAGAGAAATCCAGAGATGGAGAGTGAGTATGTACAGTTATACAGAGGGAGAGAGAAAGAGATGAGGGGGGAGGAGATGGGACGGATGAGGGAAGGCAGAGCAGCGCTGAGGCAGCGGGAGGAAGGAGGCCCGGCCACAGGCTACGGAGCAGGGACCCCGGAGGGCGGGCACGGGCAGCCTGCGGTCTAAGGGAGGGCTCCCGCAGCAGGTCCAGGGCAAGGGGCGGGGTGGGGGGCCCCAGAGCCTCCTCGGGTCCAGAGACCTCCACTCGGCCAGACCCAGGTCCACTCAACCCCGAGGCCCTGCCCGCCCGTCCGACCCCGTCCTACCAGGAGCAGCAGCCTCCTCCGGGAGGGCCGGGGCAACGGGGCTGCCAGGGGGCCAGGCGACTGCGCTGCGGCCTCAGCCGCTGCCCCCTCAGGGCCCATTTATCTCCCTCCGCGCCCTGGGTGGGGGCCGGGGGCCGGCTGCTGCACGAGGCAGCCCCACCTATGACTCAGCCCTCGGGGGGCAGTGAGGACATACCCCCAGCTGCTCTTTGGGGGACAAGTTGAAGACCGAGGGTCACAGGACAGTGACCAGGGCCGGACAGAGGGGCCCTGCGCCAGGCAGGACAGTCCTGACCCCCCGGGGAGCTGCCCCCCGACACCCCCTCTCCCAAGAGTCACACAGGCGCCTTTCACAGCAGCAGCTTTAATGTCCCCGAATCAGCACCATGTCACCAGCTCGGGGCAGGGGCGGGTCCACCCGAGTCACATCCGCTCACGGCCCACGGCCACCCCCACACTGAGCCATCGGCCAGGGCGGCCGGCCCCACAGTGGGGGCCTGTCCACAGGGGAGGCCAGACCCACGGGAAGTCACTGAGATGGCGGACGCGTGCACGCTCCCCGCACACGAGCCGCTAGCACCAGGAAAGCCACGAGGGCCATGGAGATGCGGCCGCCAGGGGCCGCTGAACTTCAGCCGCATGTGGGGCTCAGCGCTGGAGAGCACCTGGGGGCGGGGGGCGGGGGGGGGTGCTGATTCAGCCACCTGCTCTCACCCTCCCCCTCTCCCTCCCCCAAGCCCACACCCACGCGTGGGCCCCAGCAGCACTCGGGGAGGGAGCTGGGCACGGGCTGGGGCTCCGGCTTGGGGAGGGGTCCTTACCAGCTCTTTCAAGGAGCGCGAGGGGCCTACTGGGGGCCCCAGAGCGAGGCTCCCTCTCTAGTGACTTGGTCGGGGTCTGACCCGTCCCCAGGGGCCGGACCTGCACAGCTCAGTGCCGGGCCCCGTGGGGGGGGGTTGAGGGGGTGGCTGTACCCGCTCCCTGGCTCG
>NW_006295816.1:994594-995143 GCF_000327345.1 Myotis davidii
GCCAGGATCACGCGCTGCCCAGCCAGCCACGCCTCCCCCGTATGTGCGCATGTGCATGCGTGTGCCCTGCTGTGTCCGTGCCCCCCGGCCACGCCCACGGGTGCACAGTCCTCACCTTCCTCCTCCGCGTGAGAGACCTGCAGCACAGGAAGGCGCTGGCGGCTGCTGGTGTCTGCATAACTAGGCAAGGGGCCTGAGCAGGAAGAGGGGTGCAGGGTGAGCAGGGAGAGGGGGTGCAGGGTGAGCAGGGAGAGGGGGTACAGGGTGAGCAGGGAGAGGGGGCGCAGGGTGAGCAGGGAGGGGGCGCAGGGTGAGCAGGGAGGGGGCACAGGGTGAACAGGGAGAAGGTGCAGGGTGAGCAGGGAGAGGGGGCGCAGGACCGGGGCACCACTGTGCCACCCAGCCCCAACCCTGCTGAGAGGGCCAGGTGATGGGCAGGAGGCCTGGGTGGGGAGGGGAGTTCTGGGGCAGAAAATGCCAGGAAACTACTCACGGGATCCAGATGCGAGGAACTGGCCCTGGCAGGCTGGAGCGGGCGGGCAGGAGGCA
>NW_006295816.1:995829-997013 GCF_000327345.1 Myotis davidii
TGGGCCTCAGGGACCACAGTCCACCCGCTCCTCCTGGGTCTCCGCGGGGAAGTCCTGGTTACCCCCAGCCACACCCCCTCCTTGACTCCTGTCCCCCGAATGCTCTCGGCGCCCCCTGGCCCTGCCGGGTGCTGGGGCGGGGCCCACTCACCGCAGTGCTGACTCATCTCCTGACGCACAAAGCCCCGAATGTCGTCCTCCTGGGGGCACCGGGCACACGAGGCAGGAAGCACGGAGGGACAGCATCAAGCCAGGGCCAGGGGCCCGGGGTCAGGGGTCAGGGTTCAGGATGTTGGTTGGGGGTCAGGGCCCAGCCCACCCGGCCACACTCACCGTCAGCGCGGCTTCTCCCTTCTCGCCTCGGGGGCCAGCAGGTCCAGGCCGCCCCTACATGCAACGGGGGCCAGGCTGTGACCTCTGACCTCAGGGACACCAGTGGTCACCCCAGTCCCTGACCCCAAGCCCAGGAATCCCCACTCACCTGCTCCCCCCTCTCTCCGGGGGCCCCAGGAGCGCCAGGGGCACCCACCACACTCTCTCCACGGGGACCTCGCTCACCCTGTCGGACACAAGGGCCGAGTGAGCGGGGTCAGAGGTCTGGGGTCAGAAGTAGGGCATTTGGGGATCACAGGGTCAGAGGTTAGCATCCGAGGTCAGCGAGGCTGAGTCAGGCAGGTTCAGGGGTCAAGTGCCGGGGTCAGGGCCCCTCACCTTCTGGCCCTGGAGTCCTTCCGAGCCTTTGGGGCCCACACTGCCCGGCGGCCCGGGAGGCCCACCAGCACCGTCACTGCCCCTGGGCCCTGGGAGGCCCCCAATTCCTGGGAAGCCCTGGGGAGAAACAGGTCAGGGTCGGTGCTCAGAGCCCCCGAAGATGGGCCCCCTTCCGGAGAGCACCAGCCCCCCAGCCCCCCACGGCCTTGGCCTCTACTTACCCGCTCCCCTTTCTCGCCCTGGTCACCCTTGGGCCCTGACTGCCCGTCAAAGCCTCGGTCGCCCTGGCAACGGAAGGAAGCATGAGAGACTCTCCGCCTCGGCCTCCCATGGCCGCCCTTCCGCAGCCCAAGCACCAAGGACCCCCTGAGCCTGGACCTGCAGCCACTGTGCTCCCGGGACCCGCCCCCTGACTCTACCTCCCTCCCACACCGACCCTCTGCCCTGCTCCCCCACCCCTACCCCTCAGCCCT
>NW_006295816.1:997398-998366 GCF_000327345.1 Myotis davidii
CCTTGTGTCCTGCCAGCCCATGTCGGCCCGGGGGCCCGGCCTCTCCCTACGGTCAGTGGAGGGAGGGTCAGCCGAGGCCTCAGGCCCTGCCGCCGCCCACGCCCGTCCCCTCTGTACCTTCTCGCCCTTCTCTCCGTCCCGGCCACAGGCGCCCTTCACCCCACGCTCGCCCTGCAGGGAAAAGCAGGTGGGAGGGACCTCCCGCTGCCTCTCCCTCTGACCCCGAGCCCTGACCCGGCCCCAGACACCGCCCTCCAACCAGGAAAAAACCCAGTCCCTTCACACCTTGAGGCCCCGGGGACCCACAAAGCCCATCTCTCCTTTTTCTCCGCGGACGCCGGGGGCTCCGTCCTTTCCTGGGGATCCCTGGGGAGAGGGCCACACGAAGTTAGGGGGTCAGGGAGGGTCAGAGGGAGTCGTCCGGGTATAACACAGGGGACCCTGTGGGGGTGAGGCACCCTCGGGGGCAGAGTCCCTGGGAGGGCAGGGTACTCCAGGGGGACGGGGTCACCACGTGGGTGGACCCATCCTAGGGGTCGCTGTGAGGTGGGGGCCGCGGGCAACTTGACACCATAGAGTACGGGGTCATCATAGGGTCAAAGGTCGCCACACGAGCGGGGGCGGGGGGGGCACCTTACCGGGTCTCCAGGAATCCCCGCAGCACCGGGCTCCCCCTGCGGGAAACAGGGGAGGGAGGGGCCTCTGAGTGTGACTGTCCCCCATGCGGCCTGCCTGCTGCATATGCAGCCGGGGCAGGGGGGACGGGGGACAGGGTCAGGGCCCAGCTGCACCCCGATCCTGTGGGAACACATGTGGCCAACAGGGAGGGAGCCCGGAAGCCCTCCAACGCCTGGGGCACCATGGGCCACGTGTGTGGCGTGTGGCGTGTGGTGTGTCTGTGCTGGGGAGGGCTTGCCTGAGGTCCTGTGGGTCCGCGTGCTCCCAGCGACCCAGCCGAGCCCTTGTCG
>NW_006295816.1:998680-999674 GCF_000327345.1 Myotis davidii
CCCTCCCTCTTACCACTGGGCCCCCAAACCCACCTGGGGTGCCCCTGATCCCCAAGAAGCCTTTTCCTGTTCCCAGAGCCGCGCCCCTCCCCCCCACCTCGGCTGTGGCCCTTGAGCCTCTGTGGAGCCCCCAGGTCCGCTGTCCGCTGTCCGGCTGACCCAGAGGTCACTGTGGCGACTGACCCCTCCCCCTGACGCCCTTCCCCCTCTCAACCCCCCTCCCGCCCACGCTCCCCTCCCAGCCTCCCAGGAACGCCTCCTGACCCGAGAGAGCACCCTCTCCCCACACCTTCTCTCCAGGAGTCCCAGTGTCTCCTCGAGGTCCTTTCTCGCCATCTGCACCTCGCAGCCCTCGCTCACCCTGGGTCAGGGGTCAGGGGCAGGGGCTGGAGGTCTCTCACCCTCTGAGGGTTTGATCTCCTGGCCCTGCCCCCCCGGGAGTCCCACCCACACCCCAGGGAGACCCCGTCTGCACAGGGAGCAGCCACTCACCATGTCCCCCTTGGCACCCCGTGGCCCCGGAGGCCCCAGAACTATCGCCGAGTCGCCCTGCGTGGATGGGGAAGGGGGAGGAGGGAATGGGATAGTCAGAGGCGTCAGGAGCCCCGAGGCGCCCCCCCCTGCCTCCCCCAGGCCCACACTCACCCTGTCACCCTTCAGCCCCGCGGCTCCAGGGTCGCCCTGTGGGGTGCAAGAGTGTGAGTCTCCCCCAGAGGGAGGGGTCCCCAAGCCCTGACTGACAAGGCCACCCCCCACCTCCACGCACGCATCCCAGGCCTTCCCCAAGTCCTTACCTTCTCCCCGCGCTCCCCGCGGCTGCCTGGGGGGCCCTGTGAGAGAGAAGCCGGTGAGCTCCGTGGCTCTGGGGGTCAGTGGGGAGACAGGTTGGGGTGGGGGATGGGGGGCCCAGGGAATGGGGGGGACAACGGCCCAGAGCGGAGCCCGGGCAGAGGGAGTCCCGGCACAGAGGGCCGGGCAGGTGCTGGAGCCGCCC
>NW_006295816.1:1000532-1001054 GCF_000327345.1 Myotis davidii
TACGAACCCAGATGTCATGGTTCGATTCATGGTCAGCCCGTGTGCCCTGGTTGCAGGCTCGATCCCAGTGTGGGCCCGGCAGGAGGCAGTCGATCAATGATTCTCTCTCCTCATTGATGTTTCTATCCCTCTATCCCTCTTCCTTCCTCTCTGAAATCAATAATCCCGGGCCCTCCCAGCCTGGCCCCCGAAAGCCCCCCGCCCCCGCCTGGGGATGGGGCAGTGACTTACCTTCGCACCTGGAGGACCGCTTGGCCCAGGGGGGCCCTGCACCCCGACTCCCGGGTCACCCTTCGAGGGAAAGGGGACAGGTTAGGCGCAGGGAGTCTCAGGGCCGCCACCCTGAGCAGGGACACTTTGGGGCGCACGTACCTTCTGACCCTTGAGTCCTGGGGCCCCTTTAAAGCCCTGAAAAAGGCAAAGGAAGCAGCGCTTGAGGGGAACGTGTGCCCCGGCTCAGGCCGCGCCAACGGGGTCCCCGTGAGCTGCGTGCAGATGTGACCGCGGGCACCCGGGGACGCG
>NW_006295816.1:1001554-1001895 GCF_000327345.1 Myotis davidii
CACCCAGGAAGAGGTGTGGCCGCGGGCAGCCGGGGACGCGGACTTGTGGCCATGGACTGGCTGGAGGGAGCTCAGAGGAGATCAGGGACTCACGAGGGCACAGATAGAGGGACGCTCAGTGTGACCACAGACACGTGGAGCTCACAGTGAGCCAGCCACGTGGACCGTGAATGTGACGCGTGGATTGGACACGTTCTGTCCACTGACCCAACTCGTACGCGAAGCACAGACGGGCGGGAAGGGGCCACACATGCTGCTGCCCCGAGACCGGGACGGGGGTCAGGAGCCGGAGGCCGGGGCTGGACACACGGAAGCGAGACGCTGAGCCCGGGGAGTGCGGC
>NW_006295816.1:1006959-1008032 GCF_000327345.1 Myotis davidii
GGCCTGTGGCCGCGGGCACCCAGGAACTTAGAGGTGTGGCCGCGGGCACCCAGGGACGCGGATGTGTGACCGCGGGCACCCAGGGATGTGGACATGTGGCCGCGGGCACCCAGGAACTTAGAGGTGTGGCCGCGGGCACCCAGGGACGCGGATGTGTGACCGCGGGCACCCAGGGATGTGGACATGTGGCCGCGGGCACCCAGGAACTTAGAGGTGTGGCCGCGGGCACCCAGGGACGCGGATGTGTGACCGCGGGCACCCAGGGATGTGGACATGTGGCCGCGGGCACCCAGGAACTTAGAGGTGTGGCCGCGGGCACCCAGGGACGCGGATGTGTGACCGCGGGCACCCAGGGATGTGGACATGTGGCCGCGGGCACCCAGGAACTTAGAGGTGTGGCCGCGGGCACCCAGGGACGCGGATGTGTGACCGCGGGCACCCAGGGATGTGGACATGTGGCCGCGGGCACCCAGGAACTTAGAGGTGTGGCCGCGGGCACCCAGGGACGCGGATGTGTGACCGCGGGCACCCAGGGATGTGGACATGTGGCCGCGGGCACCCAGGAACTTAGAGGTGTGGCCGCGGGCACCCAGGGACGCGGATGTGTGACCGCGGGCACCCAGGGATGTGGACATGTGGCCGCGGGCACCCAGGAACTTAGAGGTGTGGCCGCGGGCACCCAGGGACGCGGATGTGTGACCGCGGGCACCCAGGGATGTGGACATGTGGCCGCGGGCACCCAGGAACTTAGAGGTGTGGCCGCGGGCACCCAGGGACGCGGATGTGTGACCGCGGGCACCCAGGGATGTGGACATGTGGCCGCGGGCACCCAGGAACTTAGAGGTGTGGCCGCGGGCACCCAGGGACGCGGATGTGTGACCGCGGGCACCCAGGGATGTGGACATGTGGCCGCGGGCACCCAGGAACTTAGAGGTGTGGCCGCGGGCACCCAGGGACGCGGATGTGTGACCGCGGGCACCCAGGGATGTGGACATGTGGCCGCGGGCACCCAGGAACTTAGAGGTGTGGCCGCAGGCACCCGGGGAAGTGGACGTGTGGCCGCGGGCACCCAG
>NW_006295816.1:1008285-1008611 GCF_000327345.1 Myotis davidii
GGGCCGTGCCGGCGCAGCTCAGACAGGGCGCAGGCCGGGACGCCCCGTGTGTGCGAGGGAACCCCTCCACCCAGGCTCCGAGCCAGACCAGACTCACATCCTCCCCAGGGTCTCCGGGCTCCCCCGCTCGGCCGGCTTCTCCCTGCACAGAGACGGGGTGAGGGTCAGGCCGCCCTCCCTCCCCCTGCCCAGCGCCCAGCCTGGGGCCGGCCCCTCACCTTCTCTCCACGCGGCCCGGGCAGTCCACGGTCCCCTTTGGCTCCCTGCAGAGAAGGGCGGAGGCAGGTCACAGGAGGGCAAGCTCCCGAAGCCAGAGGTCAGAGGGC
>NW_006295816.1:1008759-1009021 GCF_000327345.1 Myotis davidii
CGGGCCCCCACACTCACCTTCTCTCCCTTTACTCCAGGGGGCCCGACCACAGCCTGTGGGGAGGGCCAGTGAGTTCCCGCGCCTCCTGCAGCTACCCCCACACTCTGCCCTGAGTGGGCCCTGATAACCATGCTGGGGGGCAAAGGTCACCTGTCCAGGCGTCCCCATGGGTCCAGGTTCTCCTTTAGGTCCGACAGGGCCAGGCAGGCCTGGCGATCCCTGTGGCAGAACAGGGAGGAGCTCAGTGCCTCCCCGCCCCCTC
>NW_006295816.1:1010368-1010831 GCF_000327345.1 Myotis davidii
GGTGGTCCAGGGTCTCCGTGGCCACCCTGTGGGAGAGAGGGTCCGAGGAGGCCGTGCTGCCCACTGTGGGGGCTGGGCAGGAGGGGCAGGAGGGGAGGATTCTGGGTACTCACCGCTGGGCCAGGGGCCCCCCTTGGTCCTTGCAGACCCTGGAGAGAGAAGGGGCTGCTGAGCCTCATCCGGGCCTCACTTGGGCACGTCCATGCCTCCACCCCAGCACAGGTCACCCCATCCATGCCCACGGCTGCTCCTCATGGACAGCACATACGGGCCTGTGCATGCACGTGCAGAGATAACCCCACCACACACACGCACCACACACACACACACACACACGACACCCCCCCCACATACACACATCCTGCATCCGTACTCACACCGGGCACACAGGCCCCCCCACCCCCCCCCCCCGTCATTGAGCCCCGGGGAGCAGGGGCCACAACAGCCCCTGAGCCCAGCTCCT
>NW_006295816.1:1011233-1011625 GCF_000327345.1 Myotis davidii
GCCCTGGGCCCGGGCAGGAGGCGGGCCCCAGGCTGACCCCACACACCGACCTTCGCGCCCTTGAGTCCAGGGGGTCCTTGCTCCCCAGACGGCCCAGGACCTGGCTTGTCCACGTCCACCTACGAGCACAAGGTCAGAGGGGAGAGATGCGTCTGTCACGGAGGCATGGAGAGGTCATCCCAGGTCACAGGGGCCAGAGGTCATGGGGTCAGAGACACCCATGGCGTTTCGGGGCTACACTAAAGGCGGCTTCCTAGCGACAGCAGGCACAGGCGGGGGGTGGGGCGGGAACCTTGTCGCCGGGTGGTCCAGGGGGTCCGGGGAGGCCCGGGGGGCCGGCTCTGCCCTGCAGGAAAGAGAGGGGGTGGCTGCCTCGCCAGGCCCTGGGCCGC
>NW_006295816.1:1012523-1015896 GCF_000327345.1 Myotis davidii
GGGGGCGCGTGCGCGTGTGTGGGGGCCGGGCAGGGGAAAGGGGGGGCCTCACCTGCTCGCCTTTGGACCCGGTGTCCCCTCGGTCACCCTGAGCACAAACAATGGTCAGGTGGGGGTGCCCAGCCCGCAGCCTCACCACCTCCCCCCAGCACGCCGCTCACCTTGGGGCCCGGACTTCCTGGGACGCCAGGGAAACCCTGAGACGTGACAGAACACGGGGGTCACACAGGACCGTGGGCCTGGGGCGGGGGTCCGGTGGGGACGCCATGGCCGCTGTTGCTCCCCCTGAACACTCACCTGGCCGGGAGGGCCCACCTGCCCGGAGAGGCCCGGGGGGCCGGGGAGGCCAGGGCTCCCAGGGGCTCCGCGGTCACCCTTGGGGCCATCGTGACCCTGTGGAGGCAGCCGGCATCAGGCCCCGAGGTCCCAGAACGACCGGAGCCATATCCCAAGGTCAGGGTCAGCGTCAGCACCAGGGTCATGAGTCAACGTCAGGGTCATGGGTCAGCGTCAGGGTCAGGGTCAGGGTCATGGGTCAGCATCAGGGTCATGGGTCAGGGTCATGGGTCAGGGTCATGGGTTAGAGGCTGCAGAGGACTCGCACTCACTTCTCTCCCAGGGGCGCCCGCGTCTCCCTTCTCTCCCTGTGGAAGGAAGACAAGGGCGCTGCAGCCACGGGGCTGGTGTGGGGCCGAGCGAAGCCCGGGGGCGGGGCTTTACCTTCCTCCCGTCCTCGCCGGGGTCCCCAGCTTCTCCCTGTGGACAGAGGATGCACATCAGCCCAACAGCTCCAGCGTCTGACCGTCTGGGCAGCGGTCAGGTGACCCTCCGAGCCCATAGCTCCCGCCTCCGTGGTCTCGGAGCCTGGCCTGTGGCCTGTGGCCTGTGACCATCCGTGTGAGCTGTTGCACGCCGGCGGGTGCGCCTGTGCAGGTCTGCTGGCTCCACCCGTAACTACACATATGCTCCGTCCTGGCTTCCTACACGTAACCCCCGCCTGCACATATCCTGGGTCTGTGTGTCAGCACGTGTGCCTGTGCCTGGGTCTGCGTGTCCCGTGGGCGACACTGGGTAGGTGCGTGTGGGCGGGGCTTATGCCGCACGCACTGGATGGACACGTGTCTGTACGTCCCTGGGGCTTGAGAAGTGTCTGTGTGACTTGTCTGAAACTATGTGCATCATCTCAGTATGTGTGGCGCATGTATGTGTGTGAGTGACCACGGATACAAATGCACGTGTCCATGTCCCAGAATGTGTACATGTCAGAGCCTTGGATGTGTGTCTCGCCAAGTCCCAACACGGGTCCTCATGCGGCCCTGGGTCTGTGTCTGAGCACATGTCTGAGTGTGTGTGGAGGTGCTGGTGTGATGTGTTTCCACGGGCCCTGTGTGTGGTTCCCCCTTGTCTGCTCACTCAGCCTGTGCCTGTGGCTCCTGGTCCATGGCTGTAGGTTACCCTAGCCACGGCTGTGGGCGTGAGTGTGTCAGCCCATCTGAGCGCACCAGTGTGCCCACTGAGCTCACTGCAGCCGCTGTGTGCACACACGGGTCGTGTCTGCCCATCTCAGCGTGTCTGCGTGTGCGCTCCGTGCCTGCGTGTCCCGTGTGTGTGCATGTGCAGGCGGCCTGCGTGTCCCGTGTGTGTGCATGTGCAGGCGGCCTGCGTGTCCCGTGTGTGTGCATGTGCAGGCGGCCTGCGTGTCCCGTGTGTGTGCATGTGCAGGTGTTTCTCGGCAGGTTCCCCGTCCGCCCTGACACTCACGTTTTTCCCATTCAGGCCTGGCTTGCCGTCCTCGCCCGGCTTTCCCTGTGGGAAGAGACCATCGGCCGGAAGTCAGAGCTGGGGTGTGGGCGGTCGGGGGGCAGAAGGGCACCAGGAAACCAAGACTCACCAGTGGTCCAGGGAGGCCAGGCGGGCCGGGAGGTCCTTGTTCTCCTCGGAGGCCCGGAAGCCCCTGGAAAAAGCCTTTGCTAGGACTGAGGGGACTCATGGCCTGGGAGGACCCTATCAGGATGCTCCGGGCCTGTGTTGCTCAGTGGTTGAGCCTTGACTTGTGACCAGGAGTCACGGTCTGATTCCGGTCAGGGCACAGGCCCGGGTTACAGGCTCGATCCCCAGTGCGGGGCGAGCAGGAGGAGCCGGTCCACGATTCTCTCCTCACGGATGTCTCCCCCCGCCCCTTCCGCTCTGACACCAATAAACACATTTTTTAACAAGATGCTCCTCCAGTGTGAGACCCACGGCCACGGCTGAAACTCCCACAGGAAGGGACCAGGGCAGAGGCCAGAGGGGGGCTCGGCTAACACCTGCCGGGACTGGACCCCCGAGGACAGGACTCGACCACTTCCCTCCCCGCAGACGGACACTGGACTCTGATGACGGCGAACACGGCCCCGGCCCCGCCCCTGCCTCCTCCCCTTACTTACGTCTCTCCCGGGGTCCCCAGCTTTGCCCGGAGCACCCTGAGGAGAGGAGAGACCCACAGTGGCCATGGGGTCAGGGACCTGGTTCCTATGGGCCCGCGGCCTGCAGGGTAGCAGCACCCCCCAGGCAGGTCCTGGGAGACGCACCCGCCCCGCCCAGAGCACATCGACACCAAGAAGACCCCGTGAGGCCAGGGCCACTCAGAGGGGCGTGGGGCGGGGCGCGGGGAGGGGGCGCCAGGCAGGGACCACGACTCACGTGCAGCCCCGGGGGGCCAGTGGCTCCTGGCTTCCCGTCCAGCCCATTGCGGCCGTCCAGGCCAGGGGGGCCCCGGTCGCCCTGGGGAGAACCAAGGGGTCAGAGGCCTCCAAGGAGGAGCCCAGCCGCAGCCAGCAACCGCCACCTCCTCTCACCTTGTCTCCTGCGGGGCCGCGAGCGCCGGGGTCCCCCTGGAGGGAACAAGGTCAGAGAGCGGTGAGAGCAAGATGGGGGCACAGGGCCCGGCCGGCGTGGCTCAGGGGTCGGGCATCAACCCATGAACCAGGAGGTCGCTGGTGCGGTTCCCCTCAGGGCACAGGCCCGGGTCCCCGGTGCGGGCCATGCAGGAGGCAGCGGATCCATGATTCTCTCTCATCACTGATGTCTCTCTCTCTCTCTCTCCCGTCCTCTCTGAAGTCAACACAATTATTAAAAAAAAAAAAGAAAAGATGGGGACGCAGGTTGATGGGATCAAGCACATCACTCACCTGTGGGCCTGGGGCCCCCCGAAGTCCAGCGATGCCCTGAGGACGAGGCAAGGAGGAGTCAGAGCCGGCTGCCCAGGCCTCCCCCCTCCCCGGGCCCAGCCCCACTCACCCTCTCCCCGGAGGCTCCGGGGGGGCCAGGGTCCCCCTTGGGCCCCGGAGGTCCTTCTTGTCCACGGTCCCCGGGCTCTCCCTGCGGCAGAGCC
>NW_006295816.1:1015939-1016937 GCF_000327345.1 Myotis davidii
GGCTGTCGTGGCCCCGGATGCCCTGTGCTCAGCCTCGCTCCACCCACAGGCCCTCATACCTTCTCTCTGGCTCCGACTCCCGTGTCCACCTGCGGGGACAACAGGGAGGGGCGTTCAACCAGGGAGGCGGCTGGTGGGCAGATGGGGCCGCGGGGGCTGTGGGTCAACGAAGATACCAAGGGGCAGGGGGGCGTGGGAGTCAGGGAGGGGATGAGGGGCACAGCGAGGAGCCAACAGGGGCCGGAGAGGGGACCACAGAGGGCCAGACCGAGCTCAACCCTTACCAGCCGTCCTGGGGGTCCGGGGGGCCCCTGAGAAAGGAAGTCATGGTCATCCCCAAGCCCTGAGGCCCCGGGCCTGGCCCAGGTTTGCCCTCCCAGAGACCCTGCAGCCCCCACTGCCAACCCCGGAGGGCCAGGCAGGCCTGGAGTGACCATCAGCGCTCCCCACCTTGACCCCCAGGCCCCTTACGTGGCCGCTGACCAGCTCGAGACTAGAAATCCCCAGCACCGCGCCCCCCACCAGCCCAGACACTGTACGACTCACCGGCTCCCCACGGTCCCCTTTGGGCCCAGAGGGTCCAGGGCTGCCCTGCAGAAAGTCAGAGGTCAAGGTCACTGAGTTTACGCAGCGGTTTCGGGGAGCTTTGCGAGCACCCCAAGGACTCAGGGGATCCTGGTGGCCTTTGGGGGTTGTGACGAAGAGGTCGCAGGAAATGAGGCTTGTGAGGGGGCAGCATTTCAGGGTTGGGGTGGCAGGATCGGGGCTGGGCACTGGATGGTTGGGGATGGAAGTTGGGGTCAGGGGTCAGGGGTCAGAGGTGAGGACTCACGTTCCGCCCGTCTTCTCCGGGATCTCCCTGGTCTCCTTTCTCACCCACAGGCCCCCGAGCTCCCGGCGGCCCCTGGGAAGGCAGCTGGTCTGAGCCAAAGCCCCCCCGGGCCCCACTGTACCGTCCCAGGTTCCCCATCACCCCAAAAGCCATGCAGGGTTTCCCG
>NW_006295816.1:1017085-1020420 GCF_000327345.1 Myotis davidii
GCCAGCTTTTCCCGGTAAACCTGGGTCCCCCTGGGATGGAGAGAGCGTGGAGTGGTGAGCGTGTCTCAGACGAGCTCGGGGCGTGGGCACTGGGCACTGGGCACTGGGCACGGCCGGACAGGCTCGGGGAGAGGGGACTGACGACCTGGGGGAGGTCCCAGCCCAGGGTCACAGTTCAAGGGTAAAGGGTAAGAACCCACAGGGCAGGGGACTCACCGGCGGGCCCTCGTCGCCTTTTTCTCCAACTTCACCCTGTGAGACATGGGGGTCAGCGGGGTCCCGGGACCCCGGAGACGCCGGACACTCTACCCCAGAACCCCCATTCCAGGTCACCCCACCACGGGACCCCGGAGATGCCGGACACTCCACCCCAGAACCCCCATCCCAGGTCACCCCACCATGGGACCCCAGAGATGCCGGGCACCCCATCCCGGGACCCCGGAGATGCTGGACACCCCATCCCAGGTCACCCCATCCCGGAACCCCCATCCCAGGTCACCCCACCACAGGACCCCAGAGATGCCGGACACCCCATCCCAGAACCCTCATCCCAGGTCACCCCACCACGGGACCCCAGAGATGCCAGACACCCCATCCCGGAACCCCCATCCTGGGACCCCCACACAGCCCTCTTACGTCTCTTCCTCGGGGGCCGACAGGTCCTGGGGCGCCAGGCCGCCCAGGGTCGCCCTTCTCTCCAGGTGGCCCCGCGTCACCCTGAGGAGGAGGCAAGAACGGGGCTGTGTGTGGTGGCCAGCCCCGGAGGAGAGGGGACCCCACACCTTGGCCTTACCCAGGTCACAGGCACTCACCGGGGGTCCAGCTCTGCCAGTGAGGCCGATGGGGCCCTGCGGGGCACGGGGGGCACAGGACTTAGCTCGTCTCCCAGACACCCCCTCCTCTGACCCCCCTTTCCCCACAGTTACTCACCCGGCTCCCAGGGTCGCCCTTGGGGCCGGGGTCTCCAGGAAGAGCCAAGCCAGGAGGGCCCTGGGGGTGGGAGAATGAGAAGTCGGGGTTGGGGAGCCTTCACCCCCCTCCCCCCAACACTCCCTCACTCACCGGCTCCCCTTTGGCTCCCACAGCTCCTCTGGGCCCCACTTCTCCCTGGAGGGACAGAGCCCATCAGCAATCACGCCACAGCCCTCACGACCTCCCTGTGACCGTGACCTCTGCCCGGTGACCACCGCCCTCGCTCTCCCCTCACCTTCTCTCCTTTGACGCCCCCACCAGCAGGTCCCTGCAAACAAACGACATCAGAGCTTGCTGGCCCCCCGGCCCCCAGAGCTCATCGGCCCGCGCCCCAGTCCCGCTGGGAGGTCACGGGGTCACAGCACGAGAGTCAGCTGAGCCCTGGCTGGCAGGTCAGCCTCCTGCTCGAGGGCCTCCCTGTGCTCTGAGCCCCGCACTCACCGAGGCAGGGTCCCCGGGGCGGCCGGGCTCCCCCTGCGGAGAAGGGACAGAGGCAGAGATGGGACAGACCCACTGGGGAAGCCAAGACCCGTGTCTTGCTGCCCAGTCCCTGCTGCGGGGCCGGGGGTGGGGCACAGCCCCCAGCCACGACCCACCTTCTCTCCTCGGCGGCCAGTGGGTCCGGGTGGCCCCTGCGTGGAGACAGCGTGAGCCCAGGGAGGGGGACCCGTGAGGCCCCCCGCCCCCAGCACCGTCCCACTCACCTCAGGGCCCTCCGCGCCCGGGTGCCCGGCGACTCCCGGCAGCCCCTGGGGACGAGGAGGAGAAACGCTGGTGGGGGGGGGACGGGCAGTCCTGGCAAATGGCGAACCAGGGCCAGAGGTTGGGGTGGGGCTGGAGGGCGTCAGGCCAGACCAGGCTGCAGGTCTGCAGGGGTCAGACTCAGCCAGGACGGGAAAGCCCAGGTCAGTGCAGCAGGGTCCGAGCTAAAAGCAGGTCCCTGGGCTGAGGGTCAGCACTGTCCCCGCACGTGAGGAGGGGCAGGGGCGGGGCCGTGGGTCAAGGGCGAGAAGTCAGACCAGGAGGGGCCAGAGCCCAGGTCACTGGGCGCGAGCAGGAGGGCGAGTGGCTCACCTGGGGTCCCACCGGGCCAGGGGGTCCACGTTGGCCCTGATGGAACAAAACTGGTCAGAGCCCAGTCTGGCCCCAGACACCCCCCAGGGCCCTGAGAGCCCCCCCAGGCTGCACTTACCTTCTCTCCAGTCTCACCCACAGCCCCTGGCAGCCCCCGGTCGCCCTGAGGAGAGACAGGAGAGGGGCCTTGATTGTCCGCCCGTCTGGACCCTGAAACCACGATCTGACCGGGAGCGAACCCTTACCTCCTAACCTCCTCCCCCCCGCCGCCCCCCCCTGTCCTCTCGGGTCCCAGAGGGTCAGCCTCACCCCAGACCGCCCTAAGAGGGCACTTACTCGGGAGCCAACGTCTCCAGGAAGTCCCCGGAGGCCCTGGGAGGGGTGTAGGGGGTTAGGCTCGGGCAGAGGGTGGAGCAGGGGCTGAGGGCTGGGGGTCGGGGCTGGGGCCATGCCCCACACTCACCGGCTCACCCGGGGGCCCAGGCGGTCCTGGGAGGCCTGGGGCTCCATCCTCACAGTCCCCCTGAAGGAGAAACAGAGGGTCCATAACCTGCTCCCCACCCCCAGGCCCTGCCCCAGCCCCAGCACCAGGAGGTCAGGGGTCCTACCTTCTCTCCTTTCTCCCCAGGGGCGCCCGCGGGGCCTTGGGGTCCGGGGCTTCCAGGGAGACCCTGGGAGGAAGGGAGTACAAATGTGAGCCCCAAACTGTAAGGCCCAGCACCCACCCTGCTCCAGCAGCGCCCCCGCCCCTCTGGGGGCCTCACCGGCAGCCCGGGGTCCCCGGCAGCAGTGCCGCCCGCACCTGGTCCAGGGGGGCCCTGGCGAGAACAGCAGGTCAGGGGACAGTCACAGGGAACCCGCTCCCAGCCACCCCTGCCACCCTGTCCCTCGCTTACCCGCTCCCCACGGTCGCCTTTGTCACCCTGGAAGACAGATCGTGACCTTATGACCCTGGACCACCCCTCCACTCCCAGACACAGGAGGAAGGAGGGTCACCGGGCCCAACTGGACGGTGAAGGTCATGGGGTCACTGAGGGGCCATGGGGGGGAGTTGAGGGTTCACATGGGCTCAGAATGACCCGTCGGGTTCAAAGGGGGTCACCAGGTCACTGGATCACATGGAAGTCATGAGCCCATGGAGGTCATGCTGTCACCTTCACAGCTGTTCCAGGAGGTCCTGGGGGACCCCGAGGTCCTGGGTCCCCCAATGGGCCCTGAGATCCAGGAGGGCCCTGATGGAGAAGACAGCGTATAAAGCACACCCCACAGACCCCCCACCCGCCTCCTGT
>NW_006295816.1:1020514-1021082 GCF_000327345.1 Myotis davidii
GGTCCAGGAAGGGCCATCGCCCCCCGCCACTCGGCCGGGCTCTCCCTGCAGGACAGAGGGTGCAGCAGAATCCTGGGTGCAATTCTGGGCACAGGAGGCTTGCGGGGGGGCGGGAGCCCCTGGAGGTGCCCCCCCTATTCCTTATGGGGCCTTAGGGGACCCACCTCCTCCCCTTCCACTTACCGGCTCCCCCTTTGGGCCTCGAGGTCCTCGCTCTCCCTGAGGACAAAACAGGGCAAAGGGTGATGCTTGATCTCAGGTGAGTCCCGGGTGGGCCCCCACGGGCCAACCCCCACCCCCAACCCCCGCCCCTGGTCCCCGCTCTGCACAGAGAGCCCTGGGAAGATGCTGGGAGAGCAGAGAAGGGACCACAAACTCACCGGATCTCCACGAGGGCCGGGCCCCCCTGGGGAGCCCTGTAAACGAGGCCAGAGTCAGGACACCAGCCCTCCCGCCGTGTGACCCCCCATGTGACCCGCTGTGTGACCCGCTGTGTGACCCCCCGTGTGACCCACCACGTGACCCACCGTGTGAACCTCCGTGTGACCCCCTGCGTGACCCCTCCTGT
>NW_006295816.1:1021357-1022159 GCF_000327345.1 Myotis davidii
GCTGGCAGTGGGGCTTCCTGCTCCTGCGACTCAGAACTCCCACCCGACTCTCCAGGGTCCAGGGGATGTCAACCCCCCCCTCCCCGCCCCCACGCCCTCTCTGCTGCAGACTCCTCCCCCAAATCTCTTCATAACTGCACCGAAGTGGGCGGCCATCAGACCCAGCGAGGCTCCTAGGGACACCTGTGGTCCTAACGGCTCTTTCCGTCCCTCTTCCCCCGGGAACCTCAGCAGGTCCACACTCACCCTGTCGCCCTTCGCCAGGGCACTCCCAGGGGGCCCCTGGGGGCCAGGAGGGCCGACCCTGCCCTGCAGGAGAGAGCAGTGAGCAGGCTGCCTGGTCTGGGCACAGGGGACCCGCATGGGGGACCCGCTCGGGGGACACTCACCGGGAGGCCAGGGGGGCCGGGGGGCCCGTCTCGTCCTTTTAGACCCTAGAAAGGCGTGGCCAGTGAGACCTGGGCTGCCTGCCTCCCCTGCCCCACTGACCCCCAGCCATGCTCTCCCCCACCAGGCTGCTCACCGTCTCTCCGGACTCCCCCTTCTGGCCCTGGGGAAAGACACGCCGGACAAGGGTCAGAGTGACCAGCGACAGGCATGGCCCTCGCCCCCCTCTCAACCCTGGACACTGACCTTCGGACATTGCACCGTGCAGGGCTGTGGCTGTGGACACAGGGTCTCCTTAAGGCCAGGCAGTTCCGCTGAGAGCCGCCAGACCCCCCCTCTCCACGCCCCAGCCCCCCAGAGGCCCCTTCCAAACCTGCGGGGCAGAGGCTGCCCGGCACAGGGCTGCTGCCAGACC
>NW_006295816.1:1022257-1022920 GCF_000327345.1 Myotis davidii
CGGAGTGGAAGACATCGCCTCTCAGGGGCTCGTCCACTAACAGAACCATCACCCCCGGCGCCTGCCCGCGGCGTCCGGGAGCATCTGGTGCCAACAGGTATCTCTGGGCGGAGGCCACGGCTGCGCCTGGAGAAAGGACGCGTCAGAACCCGGGAGCCGAGCTCCCGACGGGAGCCCACAACCCCCTCCACTGCAGCCTGTACCCAGGTTGTTCCCACTGGGGTCCAGGTAGGGGATGTCGCGGATCCTCTGCAGGACGACGCCGAGGTCATGGGAGCCGTTCAGCGGGAACAGCGGGGAGGCCTGGTGACTGTAGGACAGGAGGCCCACCTGGGGGAGGGGACACAGAGCCTGGATGGGGGGCCCAGAGCCCGAGGGCAGACTCAGCCTGAACCAGCAGGGGCAGCAGTGATGGCAGGAGAGGGCACCGAGCAGCAGGTCAGACCTGGAGCCTGGGGAAGGGCTGGGAGGGACCCTGGGCCCGCGGTAGGTGGGGACAGGGTAGCTGGTGCGGAGCCCAGGGCTGGGGACAGCGGGACAGGCCGGGGTCGGGCTGCCTCTGGGGCCAAACCTGGACCGCCTGTGGCCCGAGAGGCCCAAGCGCGGACACCAGACGCTCCAGGGCTGTCCTCACGGCTGCTGAGCGATGGGCACTGGCCCGGG
>NW_006295816.1:1023053-1024006 GCF_000327345.1 Myotis davidii
GCAGGACCCCCGTCCATCAGGCCTCGGGGACACGCTGCGGGGGGCGGGGGGGGCGAGTTACTGGAGAGGTCGGTGTGTCTGGCCACCCCCTCCGGCCCCTCCCCTGGGGCCGCCATACCTGGGCTCTGTGTGACCGAGGCCGGCGGACCCTGGACACCGTCCTGGACGGGCGTCAGGGAGAAGACGTAGGCTGTGCCGGGCTCTAAGCCTGTCACCCGCTGGGAGCTCGAGGTGCTGGGCAGTGTCTGTGAGGCCCCGGGCACTTCTGCAGAGCACAGCACTCAGCTAAACAGCAGCCCCCGTGGGGCCCCCTGCCAGCCCCCGGGCCTGGCCTCCCCTCACCTCGGCCCCCAAGTGGCCTCCACACTAGGACGTAGCTGGATGCTCCAGGCACCGGGCTCCAGGCCAGAGTCACGGAGTCGACCGAAGTGTCCACCACACGCAGCTCAGCGCCCGGGACGTGAGGTGACTCTGAGAAAGCGAGGGCCGGGGCTCAGTCTGTGTCCTGAGCACCCGGGGGGACCTAAGGGGGCCCCGGGGCAGTGCATGCTAGGGGAGGAGGTGGCCCGGGAGGTCATGCTGGGGTCACCCCAGCACCAGGGGTGGTAGGGGGGCTACAGGGGAAGTCACTCAAGGGCACGGGGTGCAGGAAACCAGGAGGGTGGTCAGTGGGGAAAAGAGCACCTGGGAAGGACGGGCCCTCTGGGCTCACCTGTTTGCGCCATCACCTCCGTGGGGGGCCCTTCCCCGGAAGGCCACCGGACACTCAGCCACAGGCGGTACCGGGTCCCCGGCTCCAGCCCGTCCAGTTCATAGCTGCTGAGCTCGGGCCCCAGGACCCGAGACTGGTCCTGGCCGCCTGGGGCAGGCGTGGGAGGAGGGGCGGGGGGTGTCACAGCCCAGCGCGAATGGACCTGCCACCTGGCTGACCCGCACCCACCTTCCTGAAGGTG
>NW_006295816.1:1024499-1025020 GCF_000327345.1 Myotis davidii
GCCTGTCCCGCCGCCCCAGCAGCCTGGCCTACGCGTGGTGACGACGATGGAGACAGGGGCGCCCTCGCGGTCCCCGACCAGCGCCGTGACCCGCACCGCATTTAGGTCATTGAGATGGGAACATAGAGATGTGGGTATTCTGGTCATGTCCATAAAAAGAATCCCCTGTACCTGGCTGCCTCTTCCCCCTTTCCACCATCCAGGGAAAGGACAACAACAAGAGCAGCTGCCTTGGACCTAGAAGTGGAAGCTACATCCTCAGGATGGTTGGGCCAACCCAGAAAGCTCCGGGGACGCCCACCCAGGTGACCCGCAGGACGTCTCTGGACGCGTTGAGGATCTGCAGCTCGGACACGCTACCCACGGGCTTGGGCTCTGCGGGCGAAGGAGGGAGAAGGGGTCAGGGCCACTGAGTGGGCAGCTGGAACAGTGCGGAGGGCGCCCTGGGCGGACACGCGGTCAGTGGGGGAGGTGGGCGTGGGAAGAAGTCACTGGGCGGAGGCCGTGAACGGCTGGAGGAG
>NW_006295816.1:1025278-1027207 GCF_000327345.1 Myotis davidii
CTCACAACCACAGAAGCGGGGGTCCCCTCTACACCGGCCACGTGGGCCCACACGCGCACTGTGTACTCTGTGTCCAGCTCCAGCCCGTCCAGCTCGGCCGTCGTGGCTTCCCCAGACACCAGCTGGGATTTCTCTGGGCCTGGGGGTGAGGATGGAGGCAGCTCCAGGGCTACCAGACGCTGGCCGCCCTGCCCTGCCTGGTCCCCTAAGAAACCCCCAGCCTCTACTCCAGCCGGACCTGCCCCTCACAGCCCTCCCGACCCTCCAGTCCCCTCCCGACCCCTGACCCCTACCGTAGCCTGAGTGCCAGGAGACCCTGTATCCTGTGGCACCAGGAACCGAGCTCCAGGCAATAGTGACAGAGGAGCTGCTGGTTTGAGTCACATGGACGGTCTTCACTGGGCCCAGTGGGTCTGAGGGGAGAGGCAGTGGGGAGTCTGTTGGGGGAGGTACTGAGGGCCTGACTGAAGGCAGGTATCTGATAGGGGGGCGGTCACAGGCGAGAGGCAGAGAATCTGAAAGGGCTGGGGCTTGGGAGGAGGCCAGGGAGACTGGAGGGGGAAGAGGAGGCTCTGAGGGAGGAGGCGGTGGGAGTCAGAAGGCGGAGACTGGAGAGCCGGGGAGAAGCAGGGGCCCGAGAGGGGAGGCTGGGGTCTGACCAGTGCGTGCGACAGTGACGGAAGCAGGGCCCTCCTCTCTCCCCCGCCGGGCTGACACAGACACCCAGTAGGAGGTGCCAGGCCGCAGCCCCGTGATGTCCATGCTAGTGGAATCCGGGGGCAGTGTCCGGCTGGCCTCTGGGCCTAGGGTCAGAGGGAAGTGTTGGCATGGCTCCTGCCTGCCCCTTCGGCCCCGCACCCTGAGCGTTCCCCTCAACAGCCCCCCACACCCTGCACGGACCACTGTCTGTCCTCCAGCTAATCCGATAGCCACTGGCTCCAGGCACCGGTCCCCAGGCCACCCTCACGCGGGTTAGATCCGACGCCATGACCCGCAGCCCTGGGATAGCCAGGGAGGTTTCTTGCTCTGGGGGTTAGAGACAGAGATCAGGGGTCAAGACAAGGGTCAGTGAGCCGGGCAGCTGCCCCCCCCCGCCCCCCTCCCTCCTGCGGCGCTCACCCCGGCGGACAGTGAGGGTGCTGGCACTGCCCTCACGGGCACCCACTCGAGCAGACACCCGCACGGTGTAGCTCAGCCCCGCTCGGATGTCATCCAAGTCAAAGGTTGTCTGACTCCCAGGAAGCACCTGGCTCCTCTCCACCCCTAAAGGAGCAGTGGGGAAGCAGGGAGTCGTGAGACCCGGATGTGGGATAGGCACAGGGGAGGGCGCTGGTCAGTGATGGACAGACACCGTGAGGGACGGGCCATGGGCTGGGAGGGGAGAGAAGAGAACGTGAGAAACGAGGAGCCAGTGATGGACAGTGAGACGGGATGACAAGGGCCATGACAAACGGAGATACAGGATGGTGGGGGTCAGTGGACAAGGACATGGATGTAGGATGGTGGGGGGCAGGGGGCAGGGACATGGACGTAGGATGGTGGGGGTCAGGGGGCAGGAACATGGACGTAGGATGGTGGGGGCAGGGGGCAGGGACGTGGACGTAGGATGGCGGGGTCAGTGGACAGCAATGTGAGGTGACAGGTCACATTGATGTGGGCGACAGGGGTCAGAATTGGTGGGGACGTGGGATGGAGGTCAGTGTGGACAGTGGTCCCAGCGGGGCGGGGGTGAGCTCGGAGGTGTGAGAGGTGAGGCCACGGACAAGGAAGTGGGGCAGGAAGTGGAGACAGATCGGGTGGAGCAGTCGAGAGCAGCAGAGCCCGCGACAGGTCTGGACCCAGCGCTGCCTCTGGAGGAGGAGGGACAGGAGTGCAGGAGACGGGGTGAGGGTGGGACAGACTGAGGGCTGGAGCTTCAGTGTGTGTGTG
>NW_006295816.1:1028964-1029453 GCF_000327345.1 Myotis davidii
ACCTTGGGGACACCAGGCCGGGCCAGCTGGGGCAGGAAGATGTGGTCGGCCACGTGGAGAATCGCAGCCCCCGTGCGCGTGTTGCCCCCCTTGTAGCTGAGCTCTCGGATGGCACGGATCACCTCGCTCCCCGAGCCGAGCGCGTCCAGGCCGAACTCCGTCCTGTGGGGGGGAGGGGGTGGCAACAGATCAAGGGCCGGCCCTTTCCCGCCCTGGTCTCAAGGGGCCCCTGGGGTGAGGGTGGTGGGTGTCAGGGCCCCTTGGGGATCCTCTTGGCCCTGTGGTTCCTCCCTCCACCTCTGACACCCCCAAGCTAACTCTTCAGGGGTCCCCGTGTCCGCCTCAAGCCTTGGTGCTCCCAGCGGCGGGACAGGCTGTCTGGTCAGTTAAGTAACTGCAGGAGGAGGGGCCGAGCTGTGGGAGGGGCTGGTGCCGGACAGGCCTGGGGGTTAGAGGGGTTAGAAGCGGGGAGCCCAGCCGGCAGGGGCT
>NW_006295816.1:1030882-1031474 GCF_000327345.1 Myotis davidii
TGGGAATCCCCGCAGGTTTCTCCACGGACAGCGGGGGTACCCCGCAGCCCCATCGGGTCGATGTCGTGGCGGCTGCAGCGCACACGTGAGAGCGAGGGGACCGGGGTCGTCCCAGGCTCCTGGGGGCTGGAGGCAAAATGACTCACCCCGCCCCACCGGGGGCCAGACGGCGCTCCGTGATACAGGCCCTCCGTCCTGTGGGGTGGGTGGGCCGCTGTGCCGCCCCCATCCCCGTGACAAGCGGGGCAGCCCCCCAAATAAGGGCTCTGAGCTGCCCCCAGGGCACGCCCTCCCCCCTTGTGTGTGGGGGGGGGCAGGAGAGGATGGTCAGCTTCTGCATACGTGTCCCCGGCACCGGCCCAGACAGATGCCATCCAGCTGTGCTGCAGGGACCACCCACAGGGACAGCTCCTTCCTCAGGAATGCACCCTCCTGCCTGTGCGCCCCGTCCTGCCTCAGGCCAGACCCCCGCCTACCGCCTCCTGGCCTGACACCTGGAAGCCCCGCTTCCTCCCACCCGTCCCCCCAGGCCGAGGTCACCTGGGCTCCCCTCCTGCCCTCGCATCCACCATCGCTCCCCCTTCCCAACCAC
>NW_006295816.1:1031501-1034288 GCF_000327345.1 Myotis davidii
GCACTGGCTGCTGTGCCTGGTCAGGGCCACTGTCCTGAGGAGGTGACTGTGCGTGTTCACTAGAGGCTGGGGGCGCCCCAGCCTCCCCTCCATTTCCCCACCAGCCCGGATCGTTCTGGAAGCCCAGAAGTACATTTACACTCGCTGTGGCCACCCAGCCCTCCCAGCATACCCGGCCCCGCGGAGTGGGGACCCACAGGCTGTGGGAGAGCTGGGGGGACCTGTGCCAAACTTATCTCCCGGGACCTCCCAGGCCTGCAGCTACGGGGACAGCTGTGTCCCTGCTGCCTGCGTCCTGTCACCCAGAAGGCAGAGGCTACCTCTGCGCTGGCCTCCCCAGCTCTCCCGGGACGCAGTGACCTGACCCACAGGGCCCAAAACGGCCAGGACCTCCCCCCTTGAAACTGACCTACAGGTGAGGGTAGCAAAGAACCATACAAGTCTTGCCTTGCCATTTTTTAAAAATATATTTTTATTGATTTCAGAGGGAGAAAGAGAAACACCCATGATGAGAGAGAATCACGGGTGGGCTGCCTCCTGCACGCCCCACACTGGGGATGAAGCCCGCAACCCAGGCCTGTGCCCTGATGGGAACCCAACCCTGACGACCTCCTGGTTCCTAGGCCGCCGCTCACCCCGAGCCCCAACGGCCGGGCACAGCCATGTTCCTGTTAGAGGCAGCCCCGCCCCAGATCTCCCCGTCCCTTACTCAGCAGGTGGAGGAGAGCAGGGGACTGGCACATACAGGATGGACACCAGTGTGGGGGAGCCTTTAGGGGAGACAGGCCCAGCTGGCAAACCTCACCGGGACCTTCAGGGCCCCAAAAGAAAGGCAGCCCCTGCTGTGCGGGGTCAAAGGTGCTGAAGAGGCTGCTGAGCGGCAGGAGCAAGGCTGAGGCCGAGGGCGTGCCGGGAGCTCCTGGGAGCCCCAAGAGCACACGTGTGGTCCTCTGGGCCCCTGGCTGCCGCCTCCAGGCAGGCCTCCCTCCCTGCCTGGGACACAGCCGGAGGCCAGTGCCCTCCATCAGGGCAGCGGGGCCCTGAGCTCTGACCTCCCCTGCCCCTCCCCCGGACATGTCTGCCTGGCCCTGGCCTGGCCTGGGTTCAGAAAGCAGTTCATCCCTCAGGAGCCCCAACGAGGCCTGGTGAGCAGCCGCTGTGAGCACACGGGCTGGCCGGCTTCGCAGTGCTCGCTGCTCCCGTGGCCCCAACGTGGGGGATGCGAGTCCCCCAGCCTGAGTTCTAGAAGCACCTGACCTGACGTCACTTCCTCCCCGACAGTGGGAGGGAGTCAGGGCCGCTCTGGCTGCGGGGAGGCCGGGGCCAAACCGCCCTCAGCAGTCCCGACCCAGGACCTGCTCACCATTCCCAGCAACACCTTCTCGGAAACTCGGCCCCTCACCCCCGCTCCCGCCCCCCGCCCCCAGGCTCCAGGGACCGACCGCAGGAGAGGGCCTTCCTATCTGCTTGCACTGGGCCCGTGGGGGCAAGGGGCCTAGAGCCAGAGCCCCAGGAAGATGGGGAGGGGACCCTGGGCAGCAGCTCAGGACTTGCCCGGGAGACCGAGGCAGGGAGGGGGCTCAGGGCCTGAGCTCAGGCTATTCCTGGAGCCTGAGTCAGCACGGGCGAGCGAGCAGGAGGCAGAGGAGTTGCTGCCTTGCCTGTCCAGGCAGCAGCTACGAACCAAATGGGGACGCGACGCCCCAGGCTACCCTCCGCCCAGAATCCAGAGTAAACACGAAGGTGGCTCCTCAGGGAGCCCCCGGCCCCTTGGTCCATCCGGGGACCAGGCACCAGAGGGTGACGGCAGGGGCTTCCGGCTGGGCACCCGAGTCCCGGGGCCTCCCTCAGGGCAGAGGCTGGTGTGCCGTTCCCGTGGACGCCCTGCTCACGCTGGACATTCTGGCCAGGAGCACCCCACGTGGCTAAGTGGGAACATCTGGCCTCATGTGCCTGAGGCAGCCAAGGCTTCCAGCCCACGGCTGGCCCTCCGCTGAGGACACGCAGCCTGTGGGGAGGCGGAAGGCCCCCTCCGCTGCCCAGTGGACCCCATGCAAAGCCAGACACGCAGCTCTCACCAGGGCTTTATTGGTGTGGCAAGGACTGAGGCGCGAGGCGGCATGTAGCTGGTGGGGGCCCGGGCGCCGGCCCGCCCTCCCGCCGACGGGCTTCCTGCCTAGAAGCGCAGCCAGAACATGCCGCTGCGGGTCCGGTTGTAGTCGGGGAGCTGCTCAGTGGGGCCTGCGGGGACGGGCGGTGTCAGGGCGGGGCGCCGGGCTGGCACAGGGACACCTGGGCCTGCGCCGCACCCAGTTCGGGGCTGCCCAGAGCGGCACAGGCGGGCTCCGAGGGAAGAGGGGAGCACATCCTGGGGCGCCGAGCCTGTCCCTTCACGCTCGGCCTCCGAGCCCCACCCGCGGTGTCCGTTACCCGGTGGGTGTCGGGCACTGATGGAGGCACCTTGGCAGGGAGTCAGGGAGCTGCTGGGACAGGCTTTCTGAGCAAGAACTCCCTGGCAGCTAGACTATGGGCAGAGCCTCTTGGGGCCTCTGGCTGCTCCCAGCGCAGGCTGGGTGGGGGGGGGGTGGGGTGGGGGGGGGGCACAGGAAGGGCCCAGGGAGGGCAGAGCAGGCGGGCAGCTCACTCACCCACTGCGGCCACCGCGGGGCACTGGTCATAGAAGTACTTGGAGCAGACCTCACGCACGGTCTGGGCATCGACCTCCTGCAGCGAAGCGGGCACCCTGACTGACGGGCACTGGGCACCACCCCAGCCAGTCAGGGTGAC
>NW_006295816.1:1034325-1034530 GCF_000327345.1 Myotis davidii
TTCGGCGCGGACCTCGGCGCTGCCCCCGGCCCCAAAGGGGAGGGCAGCAGGGCTCGTCCACCCCACAGCCAGGCCTCCGCCTGCCCCTTCCCTCCAGATACGCCAGCCCCGCTGCCCATGGACGAGTCAGCCAGGTCCACACTCCAGACCCGCCCCGGCCGTACCGCAATCCTGCTTTCCCACTCGGCCAGGGGGATGCGGCGGC
>NW_006295816.1:1034574-1034975 GCF_000327345.1 Myotis davidii
GTCCTCACACACAGGAGTGGTGCCTGCGAGGGGGAGAGGAGGACGAGGGGGAGGCTCCAGGTCCACCCCGTCCATCGGGACCAGGCACACGCCCACTCCAGCTGCTGGCTGACCCCTGAACCCTTGTCTGACCCAGCTGGCCACCCTCACTCTACAACCGCCTGTCGCTGTGGTAATGGCCGCCCCCGGCCCACCCCCCTGTATCTGGAGCCCGGCTGCTGTGGGCTATGGTGCGACTAGTTTCCCTCCAGTCTCCGGTAGGAATGGGGCCCCCCTGGGGCTGTCACCGCCAGGAAGCCGCCCCCCGCGGGCACAGGGCTCACCGTCCAGGTGGGACACCAGGGCGTTCCTGAGCAGGTTCCTGCCCCGGCGCACATCGCTCTCCGTGGCGCTGGTGCACA
>NW_006295816.1:1036091-1036734 GCF_000327345.1 Myotis davidii
GGCACCAAAAACATGGGACAGGGTAAGGGGAGATCCCCGTGGACAGGCTCTGCCTCGGGCAGGGCGGGCACCTCAGGATGGCACAGCACGGCGCACAGCACCAAAGGAAAGCTGAGTCTAAAATCGGTCCTTGTGGTGCCTTCTCACCTGCACCGAGGACGAGACGGGCTCCAGGGCACAAGCCACCTGTCCTGCCTTGTGCCCCTCGCCGTCCCCTCACACAGACCCGGTGCTGCCCTGGGAGGGGGGCAGGTGACAAGCACACAGAGGTGGTGCTGCAGTGCGTGACTAGCTCTGGGGTCCCCGGGCTGGAGCACTTCCTGGTACGTTACAAACCCAGGCCCGCGGGGCCCCTCCCTCAGGAGGCCCTGCTGTCAGGGCCTCAGCGCGGGGCAGGCAGAGCCCCGACAGCACAGCCTCCAGCAGCCTCCCCTCCTCCCGAGCTCAGGTTCCACTGGACCCAGCCGGTCTGGCCCGCCAGCAGCGCCCACTGCGCTTGGTCCCCAGGTTCCGGGCCCAAAGCCATCAACAGGCTCTCCTGTCGGCCTTCCGTGCGCCCGCTGAGAAGACCACAGTGGGGGCGTCCCCGTCCCGCCCAGGCCGCCATCAGTTTCCATCTGCTTCGCGCCCTGTTTCCCGCCAC
>NW_006295816.1:1037741-1040968 GCF_000327345.1 Myotis davidii
TCTCCCACCAGCCTCCGGATGGGCCTCCGAGACCAGGTGGGGCTGAGGCAGCGCGGCACCATGTGGCGGCCCAGGCAGAGCCCTACTCCACCTCAAGACGGACGGAGGCTGCTCCCCTGGGGGGCGGGGAGGACGATGGGGTCCCCAGGAGTGGAAGATGACCTCCGTTCAGAACAGGAGACCTGGGCCCTGGTGACCAAGGCCGGGCAGACCCACCACCGCCAAAGGGCTTGGCCGAGCTCAGCACTCACCTCCCGCCGCCGCCAGCACCATGCGAGGGGCCTTGTAATGCTGGCCGAGGAACTCCGTCAGGTCCGCACGAGACAGCTTCCTGCAAGACACACGGCCCAGGGCTCAGAGCCTCCCCCAACTCCGTGATTTGGGTCACACAAAAGGGGCCTGAGGAGCAGCCAAGGAGATGGCTTCTCACTGCTCGATCCCTTCCCCATCCCTGCCCCCCACCCCTCCGGGGCCCAGAGGGCAGCCCTTGCCTGGCCCAACTCACACCTGACCTCAGGACAGGCTCAGAGGCCTCTGTGAGGAGGGCAAGCTGACCCTGTGGGCTCGCAGGGCAGCACAGAGCTCTCACACCACAGGACAGAAGCCCAGACGGGGCACCCACACACTCCCTCCCTCGGGCTGTCAGGGCAGGAAACATCCTGCAATCGAGGCCGGATTCCAGCAGAGAGCACACGGGAACAGAAGAGGCACACGGCCGCACAGGCAGGCAGCCAGGCCAGAGGGGTAGCGACGTCCGCCACAGGCCCAGCCGGCTCCCACCTGACGTTGTCGCTGGGCCCCTCCACGGGCTGGGCGAGAGGCGTGCCCTGGAAGGCCGTGGCGTGCAGGTAGTCGAAGGCCACATCTCGCAGGGACGCGTCGCTCTCCTGCAGCTCCCGCAGGATCACGTCCCGCTCCTTCTCGATCTGCGAGTCCTCCAGGCTGCAGTTCTGCACGACGTCCGCCAGCAGCTCCACAGCTGGGGAAGGACAGTGTGGGCACGGGTGGGCCACTGGAGACCACAGCAGCACACCGCCCAGGCCTGGCCCCCGGCTGCCCTGTGGCCAGGCCACACTCCAGGGCAGCCCCGTTCTGCGGCCAGGCCAGGGGCTCCTGGTGCCAGTCCCTGCACCTCTGGGGGCCCTTTCCGCCCTCCACCCGAGGCGCTACCTTTCGGCAGGTCCTGGGACAGCGCCTTGATGTAGTAAGCCGTGTGCTCCCGGGTGGTGTAGGCGCTCAGATGGGCGCCCATGCTCTCCACCTCCTTCTCCAAGGCATTGCCAGGCCGGTTCTTTGTTCCCTGAGCCAGACACCAGCAGCACCGTCAGGAGCCGCCTGAGCGCCCAGGACCCCCAGCTCCGCAGACCGAAGTCGCAGCAGAAGCAGTGCCTTCGGCAAGGAGCACGGGGGTGCAGGGCCCAGGATCTGTGCCTCCAGCACTAAGCCGGCTCTGCGCTGAGGCCACAGCGTCACGGCAACAGCGTGGAGACAGCCAGGGGCCAGGGAGGAAGGGCGGGCCCAAGCGAGTGTCCTGAACCCAGAGCGCCCTTAGCAGTCTGGCCTTACAGCACCCGTCCCCGTACCAACAGGCAGGCCCAGGTAAGCTCACACCTGCGTCAGGTAACCCTGCCACCACCTACTCCTCCCACCATGCATATGACTGTGCAGTGGCCTGTCCTGTGTGTGTGTGTGTGTGTGTGTGTGTATGTGTGTGTGTGAGTGTGTGTGAGTGTGTGTGATTGTGTGCGTGAGTGTATGTGTGAGACTAATGTAAAGACTTTAGTAATAGTGAAGTGGCAAACTTTCAAAAGCGGAGGGACAGTGGGAGGAAAACCTGTGTGTGTGTGCGTGTGTGTGTGTGCATGCGTGTGTGTGCATGTGTGTGTGCATGTGTGTGTGCGTGTGCATGTGTGTGCGTGCGTGTGCGTGTGTGTTTGTGTGTGTGTGAGTGTGTGTGAGTGCGTGTGTGTGCGTGCGTGTGTGTGCGTGTGTGTGAGTGTGTATGTGTGAGTGTGTGTGTGTGAGTGTGTGTGTGTGAATGTCTGCACAGCTCTGGCCGGGCAGCTCGGTCGGTTAGAGCTTCGTCCCGATACATCAAGGTTGTGGGTCTGATTCCCAATCAGGGAACACGCAGGAGGCAACCGATCGCCATTTCTCTTATCCATGTTTCTCTCTAAAATCAATAAAAACACATCCTCAGAGGAGAACAAACAATACCCACCAGCAATTATATAAATAAGCGGAACAACATGATTGGCATCTTTCTCTCAAAGCAAGAAATAAAGAAGAGCCCTGGCTGGTGTGGCTCTGTGGACGGAGCGTGGCCTGCGGACTGCGGGGTGCGGGTTTGCTGCCGGTCAAGGGCACAAGCCTAGGTTGTAGAGTCGATCCCCAGTAGGGGCGTGCAGGAGGCAGCTGCTCAGCCCCCCTCCTGCTCCCAGGCCCCCACCCAGCACTGCACTCACCACTGGCCTTGCAGGAAGAACACCATGTCGTCGATGCTCATGCGGTCGCAGACAAAGTGCGCGCCCAGCAGGCCCGTCTCCGCGTAGCAGATGTTGAAGGCCTGGAAGCTCTGGCACAGCTTGTTGGCCACGGCGACAGAAGCCAGCGGGCTGGACAGGTGCTGCGGGCCAAGGCGGTCAGCGGCACTCCCACTGCGGCCACACCTGCCCCCACAGGGCCGTGCAGCCTGTCCCAGACCCTCTTCTCCGAGACCAGGCCCCACGCCCACCGGTACTCACCACGCCGCCGCCGTACGTGCAGTCATAGTGGCCGATCATGGCGTTGGCCACTTGGAGGGCCACGTTGTCCGGGTTGGCCCAGCCAGGCCCCTCCACGGCAATGGCCACATGGGCCAAAGGCAGGGCATCGTCACGGTGGGAAATCTGAAACGGGCACGACAAGACTGAGGGACGCCCGCCGGCCCAGGTGACCAAGGGTGCCAGGAGGCTGAGGGGGCGCAAGTGTGAGCGTGTGCTTGTGAGGCAGCCCCGGGCCCTTCCCACCTGCTGAGGCATCTCCGTGTGCATGAGGGTCCCTCCTCCCGGGGGCCCGGGCGAGAGCATGGCCCTGCCCACCAGGCAGCCTACCTGACTGCCAGTGAAGCGGCACGGAGCGAGCGTGGGCACAGCATCCTCGGCGTACGTCCCAGAGATGCCGCTGAAGTGCTTCTGGGCGAGGTCCAGCAGCTGCCGGTGCTCCACCCCTGCGAGACAGCGAGTCAC
>NW_006295816.1:1044451-1044705 GCF_000327345.1 Myotis davidii
TCTCTCTCTCTCCCTCTCTCTCTCTCTCTCTCTCTCTCACTTCCTCTCTGAAATCAACAAAATTAAAAAAAAAATCTATGCCTAAGTCAGTTGTTCAGTGGTTAGAGCACTGGCCCGCAGATTCGATCCCCAGCCTGACTGAGGCACATACAGGAGGCAACCAATTGATGTGTCTCTCTCACATTGATGTTTCTCACCCCCCCCCCACCCCCCCACTTTCTGTAGAAATTAACAGAAAAAATAAACTGGGATGA
>NW_006295816.1:1049146-1050287 GCF_000327345.1 Myotis davidii
GATGTCTCTCTCTCTCTCTCTCTCTCTCTCTCTCTCTCTCTCACTTCCTCTCTGAAATCAACAAAATTAAAAAAAAAATCTATGCCTAAGTCAGTTGTTCAGTGGTTAGAGCACTGGCCCGCAGATTCGATCCCCAGCCTGACTGAGGCACATACAGGAGGCAACCAATTGATGTGTCTCTCATTGCTGTTCTCTCCCTCCCACTCCTCTCTGCAAATCCACTGGAAAAACACCCTCCAAGGAAGATTAACAAAAAAGGTCCCCACACACCTGTGCCGCTGCAGCTGGCTAGCTGCCCATCCCCGTCTCCGCCTCCATCTTTCCACTCATGTAAGAATGTCAGTCTCTCCTCTGTGCCAACCTGGGCCGGCTGAGGGCTGAGGGGGGACTGTCCCACCCTCGAGAACCGGAGACGCCCAGGGAGCCCACAGGGCAGAGCACCACACGGAACACTTGCTCGGCCCAGCCCGGGGCTCACCACACGCCTACGGCTGCTCCACGTCGGGACACGCACGCCAGGCCCGGCCTCGGGGTGGAGCGGCCCCGGTGGCTCCTGAGGGTCTCTGACTCTGGGGCCTGTGCAGGGCTCACCGGACAGGTGCTCACAGGAGGCTCTTTCCAGAAAGACCAGCCAGAGGCCGCCCCAGCTGCAGCCCTAACTGGGGAGGCGGCTGCCCCAGGGCCAGGAGGCGGGACCGGGAGCTCACCTTGAAAGCCAGATGCTCCACAAAGTAGCCTGCCCCGTTGTTCTTCTCATTCTCGTACCGGCTGCCAACATCAATCCACACCCCGACCTGGACAGGAAAGAACACACCACCGCTCCAGCCCCACGTACACCCCACCCGGGACCCCCACCCACACAGGCTCAAGTTGAGGCTCACAGTCCCAGAGTGGGGACCGCTGTCTCCAAGCAGGGCCAGTGTGCCCAGAGGTGCCCAGAGCAATTTGCCTGCTACCATTTCAGGGTTGCTCACAGAAGACAGGAGACTCCTGGGTCAGAATAAAAAAGACTATTTATTATTCAGCAGGTGACAAGAGTATCAGCATTCACTTTAATGCACCTCAATTCCCACAGGAGGACAAGGAAAGGACCAGGCAACACTCATGCACACAGCACATTGCTTTGCAGTGGAGCACCCAG
>NW_006295816.1:1050301-1051971 GCF_000327345.1 Myotis davidii
CGCTATAGGAAACGCTGAGGCTCGCTCTTGACTTTCAGGGGATTGTTTTCAGGAAGCAGCACATGTGCAAACAACCCACTCTCTTTCCTGACAACGACCCTCTGCCCGCGGCGAGCTCCTCTCACTGGTAAGGACGGAGGCCGCCGCTCAGACGCTGGACGTTTACATTGAGGAAGCACCTTCGTTCACACTTAACAGAAGTTTAAATCGGACCTGAGCACTGAACACGCCGTGTCCCTGATGCCCAATGAGAGGCTCTTACGATTTCCTGTGTAGCCTCCTGCGCTGGAAACAAACCGCACCCCCCCCCCCAGGGTCACACACGCTTCGTCTTTTAATTTACTATTCGTTCCGAGTTGATTTAAATTACATCCTGGCCTAGCTGGTTTGCTCAGTGGATGGAGCGGTCAGCCTGCCGACTGAAGGGTCCCAGGGTCGCGATTCCTTCTGGTCAAGGGCACATGCCTGGGATTCAGGCTCGGTTCCCAGTAGGGGGCAGCGTGCACTAGGCAGCTGATCAATGATTCTCTCTCATCATTGATGTTTCTATCTCTTTCTTCCTTCCTCTCTGAAGTCAATAAAAATATATTTCAAAAAAATTCTCACATCTACTTTCCTGAGATACTGATGTACAACCATACGTCCTAAGTTCTTAGATGAACATCTATTTCACTTGACATCTTGGAAAGAGGCATTAAAGTCCGTGGTATCCTTTGACTACAACTGCAGCACCCTCTCTGGCTTTCTCCTTACAATCTAGGGCAGTGGTTCTCAACCGTGGCTGCACATTAGAATCACCTGGGAATCTTTTTAAAATCCTGATTTCTGGCCGAAACCGGTTTGGCTCAGTGGAGAGAGCGTCGGCCTGCGGACTGAAAGGTCCCAGGTTCGATTCCGGTCAAGGGCATGTACCTGGGTTGCGGGCACATCTCCAGTGGGGAGTGTGCAGGAGGCAGCTGATCGATGTTCCTCTCTCATCGATGTTTCTAACTCTCTATCCCTCTCCCTTCCTCTCTGTAAAAAATCAATAAAATATATTTAAAAAAAAAAAAAAAATCCTGATTTCTGGGCCTCATCCTCCGGAAATTCTGTTTCTTTGTTACTAATGTTGTGGCCCCGCCCCATCACAAAGAAACAGCATCTTCTAGCACGTGAAATACTAGGTGTACCAGTTAATAATGCGGACTTTTTTCAATAGATGGAGTTACACATATGATGATACATATGTGGTTTGATATGTCTGCTATTTTGTTGTATTGACAGCAAGCTTCAAAACTTCATGTGTCAAATTTTCTGAAGGTATTAACATCATAGACATTTTTACACTTAAAAATGTTGAATTTCAGGAAGTTTTAATTCATTATTTTGAAGTAAAGTGCTGCTGAAAATGATCATATACTTTGGGAAGCTGTAAAAGTGATGATTTCGATGTGAAAGACAAAGATGTCCATGTCAACTGGAAAAAGTTTGAAGACCAACAATTCCAAGCATTATTGGATGGAGATGTGTGTCAAACTCAAAAACAACTTGCAGAAAGATTAAACGTTGCTCAGCAAACAATTTCTGATTGTTTACAAGTAATGGGAAAGATTTTAAAGAAAGGAAAATGGGTGCACATCAACTGAACAAAAGACAAATGGAAAACCGAAAAGTCATCAGTAAAATGTTGC
>NW_006295816.1:1051983-1053401 GCF_000327345.1 Myotis davidii
CTGCCCCCACCCGCCGTGTTCACCAGCCCTGGCTCCTTCAGATTACCACTTGTTCCGATCGATGGCACACGTACTCTCTGAGCAGCACTTCAACACGCACGAAGAGTGGAAAATTGGGTCTCTGAATGGTCTGCCTCAAAATATAAAAGTTCTACTGAGACAGTCTCCACAAATTACCTGAAAGATGGGGGAATGTGTAGCTAGCGATGGACATTACTTTGAACAAAGCACTTTTGATGTTTCTCTTCGAATTATTGTTTTCTTTGATTACTGAATCCGCATTATTAACCGGTAAAGGGTCAATCCGAATTATTAACCAGTACCGGTTGATATTGCGGATACCAGTTAGTAATGTGGACTGACCATTTACCGGTTAATAATGCGGATTCAGTAATCAAAGAAAAGGCGGTAATTTCAAGAGAAACATCAGAGGTGCTTTATTCAAAGTAATGTCCGTCGCCTGCTACACATCCCCCATCTTTCAGGTGATTTGTGGAGACCGTCCCAATAGAACTTTTCTTCTTTTGAGGCAGACCATTCAGAGACCCGACTTCCCATGTCTTCGTAGGTTGTGAAGTGCTGCTCAGAGTGTGCGAGTGCCCTCGATCGGAACGAGTGCTCATCTGAAGGCAAAATACAACAAGACAGCAGACATGTCGAACCGTATCTATATCAACACGTGTGTCACTCCATCTGTGGGGAAAAATCCCATTACCCGGTCCACCTGGGCCACCATCTCTGCTGGGCCTCCCAGGCGCCGGCTGGCTGGCGCAGGTGCCGTGTGATAAGGAAGTTGCCCTTGCCCTTTGTCTTGTACCAACATCACAGGGGCATCAACTGTTCCTGAACCGAAAGATTTTGCCAATAGAACCACTGCGCCCCGAGTGTGGGGTGGGGAGAGGGAGGACTCCTCCCGGAGAAATCCCGCCTGCGCCTGCATCCGTCAAGATTTCTACCCTTGAGTCAAATGTGAGGCCTTGTGTTTTGTGGGGAATCATCCATTTCGCTAGAATCCCAAACGCCTTTCGCGTGCGATGCACCCCCGTCTGTCGGGAGGTTATGGCCTGACGTCCCCGAACCCCACTGTGCTCACTGTCCCCCTGGGACTGTGGCTTCTGGAGCTGCTGGGGAGGCTGGGCCTCCTGCGTGGCAGGCGTCACCTGCGAAATGCGTGTGGGGAGGGGGCTGCCCCCACCCCCGAGGGCAGGGGGGGCTGCAGTCGGGACCCAAACCGAGAGGCCTGAGCCCAAGGTCACCCCCCGACACACACGGGAAGACCCCCGCCCCGGCCGCGGGCACTCACCGTGCAGGTGGGCTGCGAGGTCTGCTCCGAGGCCACGCGCAGGCCGTTGTCCAGCTGGCTCACCTGCGTCTCGGGCACGCGCTGCAGGGCCTGCGCGAAGGTGGCCGTGCTCCGC
>NW_006295816.1:1054129-1058311 GCF_000327345.1 Myotis davidii
CGCGCGAAGAGGCACGGCTGAGAGTCAGGGTTTGTTTCTTTATAAAGGAATGAAGCGGCCGCGGCGAGGGGAGGATTTGGCCGCGTGTTGGTCGCTCCGGAAAAGGGGCGGCTGAGATGGTTTGTGCAAAGGATTCCTGTTTGGGTAGCAGCTCGCACGCGCCCTTCCCATCGGCTCCCGTCACCGCTCCCGTCTCCTCCCAGGCCTGACTGGCAGCACCCTTTTTATCTTATTTTAATTTTATTTTTTTAATAAAATCAATATATTTTATTGATTTTTCACAGAGAGGAAGGGAGAAGGATAGCGAGTCAGAAACATCGATGAGAGAGAAACATCGATCAGCTGCCTCCTGCACGCCCCCTACTGGGGATGTGCCCGCAGCCCAGGTACATGCCCTTGACCGGGATCGAACCTGGGACCTTTCAGTCCGCAGGCCGACGCTCCATCCACTGAGCCACACCGGTTAGGGCTTATTTTCATTTTTAAGTCCTCACCCGAGGATGTTTTTCATTGACTTCAGAGGAAAGGAGAGAAAGAGGCATCAATCGGTTGCCTCCCTTACGTGTCCCTGCAACCTGGGTCCACGCCCTGACGCAGACTCGAACCCACAGCCGACGGGTTGGTGCTCCCACCACCTGAGCCGCATGGGCCGGGACCGCTGGCAGCATCCTTGAAGCCCAGGCTCCCGCCCACAGAGGGTGGAAGGTGTGGGGAGGGGAAATTCTACCCCCTAGGCCCCCGTCCCCCCAAGAATTTGGCCAAGTCCACGGGAAGCAGATGAGCAAGAGAAAACCAGGTTCCGTTTCCGCTGCCTGGAACCCCAGAAACAGTCAGAGACGCCGCGGCTCGAGAGGTGCCGAGACAGGATGAGGAAGTGGGTGAGCGGCTGAGCCCAGACCGCGGGGCACCCCGAGGGGGGCCCCCTGCACCCACAGAGGCCATGTCGTCTGTCCGTGATGATCCCTCCTCTCAGCCTGCGCCCCGGCCCAGCTGCGAAGTGTTCGAGCGCCGGCCTCTGGGTCTAACACCATGTGTCTGTCGCTGCCGTCACAAACCACCAGACTAGTGGCTGAGAATCACACACGTTTACTCTCAGCTCACGAGGCCCGAAGTCCAACATGGATGCCACTGGGCGGGCAGCAAGGCGCCGGCAGGGCGGCGTCCCTCCTGGAGGCTCAAGCGTCCTTGGCCATCAGGCCGGTGACACCGTTCAGACCCAGTGGTTGTGGGGCTGCGGCTCGTTCCTTGCAGGCTGCCACCTGCAGGCATGCCCAGCCCTCGCGGCCCCGGACCCTGGACCCTGGACGGTGGGGACCCTGAACGGTGGGGGCTCCCCATCTTGGAAGCCAGTGGCAGAGGCAGAGCTTCCCTTCTGCTTGGAAGGACTCATGTGGGTGCCTGGGCCACCAAAACAACCCAGAGTGATCTCCCTACTGTAAGGTCTTTAATCTTTTTTTAAAAAAAATACATTTTTATTGATTTCAGAGAGGGAGAGGGAGAGAGAAACATCAATGATTAGAGCCACTGATTGGCTGCCTCCTGCACGCCCCCACTGGGGATGGAGCCTGCAACCCAGGCATGTGCCCTTGAGTGGAATCAAACCTGGGACCCTTCAGTCCGCAGGCCGACGCTCTATCCACTGAGCCAAACCAGCCAGGGCTAATCTTTTTAAAATATATATTTTTATTGATTTTTAGAGAAAGTATGGGAGAGGGAGAGGGAGAGCAAGAAACACTGACATGAAATTGAGCCTGCAACCTGGGCATGTGCATGGGATGGGCGATACCCAACCAACTGAGCCACACCAGCCAGGGCTTAAGGTCTTTAATCCTAGTTCTGCCTATAAAGTTGTTTTTGCCAAGAATCGTATCATATGTGCTGACCCCCACGGGTACCTTGAGGGGCTACGATTCTGGCTGCACCCCTCCCTGCCCCCCCTGCCCCCCAGAGCCCCTCCTGTCTCCTGAAGTCCCGACCACCCTATGGTTCCCCGACCAGGCCCTCAAGTGCTGCTCTTTCCGACAGGGGCACTCTCCCCCCATCGCCGATTCAGGGCCAGCCGCCTCTGCAGAGTAGTTTTGCCTTTTTGAGTCGGTCCCACCACCGCTGCCACCCTCCCCTGTTGGTGAGTGGGCGAGGAGGGGCCCGCAGTGTTCTGCACATCAGCCAGCAGGCCGGCACACAGTAGGTGCGCGGTAAACCTCGCGGAGTGTCGACGTGGACCTAACAGCAGGCTGATGACGCGCTCAGCCTCCGGTGCCCGTGACGGACTCCCCGGCCTGTGCGTCCGCAGGATCGAGTCATTTTTGAAAACGCACACAATTAAGAGAGTCCAACCACACCCAGTCAGGCCCTCTGTCCTCTCCCACTGGGACACCCCTCCACCCTGCTTCCCCCTGTGTAGGTGACACTGGAGGGGCTGTGACATTTGGGGGTGCAGCCAAGAGGAAGGTGAATGGAGGACTGTCGCTGGTTGGGTTCTCTGGGAAGCACACTCTAAGGGGGAGCTCAGGATGTTTTCGGGGAGTCCTTGGGCCCCATGAGCCCCGCTGTGTGAGGCTCTGGGCAGCTGGGGGGCAGCACGTCTACCACAGGAAGGCACGTGGTTTGGGTTTAGAGGGACATGGTGTTTGCTCCACGCCTGTGTCTCAGCGCATTGTCCCTGCCTGTCCGTGGGAATGGCCTCTAGCCCCCCCGCCCCCCCGGGGCCCAGGACGGAGGCCAAGGTCCTCCATTTAGAACCTGCCCCAGCGCCCAAGGCTGGAAACGGGGGGCCGAGAAGGAGTCTGTGGACAATTACTCCAGCTCACACAGCGTCTCTTATGAGAAGCGTTGCTGGAAGTTTCTCCGATTTGCCAACAGCCCAGGCCATCGGTGTGACCGCACCCACAGCATGCAGGGAGAGGCATGTCCTAAACCACCAGTAACCGAGACACAAACCTCACGGCGTGTTAGGACGGAGTGCCACCCCCCCCCCGCCTCTGTGTGGAAAACCCTTCTGCAGAGGCCACAGAAGGGGGGCGGGGGGGCAGGGGGCGTCAGAAATGTTGGGGGACCCAGACGTGCTCTGGTCCTGGGCCTCGCGCTGCAGTTTCACCGACGCTTTAACGTTTGTCGTTTCTTTCCTCGTCATTCCAGCGCACTTGCTTCTAGTTTTGCATTCGTAATGCCATGTTGTGTTTCTAAAACGGAGACCCTAAGAGTGCACGGGGCTCGGGGGCCGCATGCCGGGCTGCCTGCCGCAGGAGGGAGAGAGGAAGGGGTGAGGGTCCCCTTGGGAGGCCCTGGAGCAAGGGCCACTCAGGTGCCAGAGCACAGGTTGGAGACACCACCGAGGGGGAGGCCCCGGGGCTCCCCGCCTCCCCTCCCCTCCCCTCCCCTCCCGCCCCAGCTCAGGCCCTGAAGTCCCGCTAGCAGCCCTGGCTGGTCATCACCTCTACGCCTCCCTCCCTGGTCCACCAAGTCTGACCGGATGGTCAAGTCTCCTCCCACCGCCCTGGGGCCTCCGGGAAGCCCCAGAATAGCAGCTGTACTTCTGGGTGACACCCTTAGGGAGGCGGGGGCAGTGGGGGGGGCAGTGGAGCAGTGAGTCAGCTGCTGGTTCGACACGTAGGAGGGACCCAGGGAGACACACAGTCCCAGCCGGGCCCAGCGCCTCGGGCCTCCCCCCAGTGCCCGCCAGCGGAGGCGTGTTGGTCACCCACACGGGGTGGGAGTGCCCTTTATTTGCCGGGGCTGCTGCGCGGCCAGATGCTGCAGGTGGCTCTGGATCTGGGCCAGGAGGGCGTCCAACATGTGCAGGACCGTGACCAGCAGGGCGTGGTCGGAGATGGGGGTCCGCCGCTTACTGAGTCCAGGGGTGTGAGCGGGCACCTGCAGGAGCTGAGTAGGACCAAGAGGCAGAGTGAGAGCAGAGGGGTGGACAGGGGCGCGACGAAGGGCCCCCCTGGGGGTGGGGCTGGGGCGATGGGCTGGTGAGGGGGGAGCTGGGTGACGGAGGGTCTGTGGGCGGGAGTGGCCATGGGGCCCCTGGGGGCTGGATGAGGACTAGGCATTGAAAGGAGACGGAGGGGCGGGGTCCTGGCCCTGGGGCACGGTCAGGGATCAATGGGTGTGGACATATGTACGGACCGTGGGGTGTAGGGGGCAGCTTGGGCCCCACAGATGTGGGTAGGAGGCTGG
>NW_006295816.1:1058498-1058746 GCF_000327345.1 Myotis davidii
CGCCGCTGCAGCACCTTGCGGCCCACCATCAGCATCATGGCGCTGGTGAGCATGACCCCCGTCACCGAGTAGATGGGGTTCATCCCCAGGCCCAGCCATTGGCCGGGACAGCCCAGGCTGACCCCGCAGCCGTCCAGGCTGCTTGGCTGGCACCCCCAGGGCTGCAAGTCCAGCCCCACCTGGTACCACAGGGGCCGAGACCAGGCCTGGGAGGGAGCAGACATGGCCAGGAGGAGGACCAAGAGCAG
>NW_006295816.1:1058935-1060416 GCF_000327345.1 Myotis davidii
CCGGTCAAGGGCATGTACCTCCATTACACGCTGGACCCCTGCCTGCAAGAGGCAACTACTCAATGTGTCTCTATGGGCTCTCCCCCTCTCCCCCTCCCTTCCACTTTCTCTGAAAATAAGTGGGAAATATCCTCAGTGAGGATGAACTAAACTATCTGAATAAAGGAATCTTTTTTTTTTTAATAAAAAGGAAAGAAATAGTAAGAGGTCACCCCAGATGCTCAAGAGCGGGGCTCAGTGTTTGAGCTTCGACCTATGAACCAAGAGTTCAGGGTTCAATTCCTGGTTGGGGCACACGCCCAGGTTTCAGACCCCATCTCCAGTGTGCGGTGTGCAGGTGGCAGCTGATGGGTGATTCCCTCTCGTCACTGATGTTCCTCTCTCCCTCTCTGGAATCAATAAACATATTTAAAAAAATAGGCGTGGCCCCTCCCTCAGAGTAAGGCCTGAGCCCCCCCAGGCCTGAGTGCTCCGCCTCCCCCAACCCGCTCCTGAGCGCACTGCCCTTCACTCCTAGGCGGCAGCTGGTTCCCGTTCACATGTGACCCGCTCAGACCGGCAGGGCAGCAGGCCCTCTGCCCTCAGGGACCGTTTCCTTCCTCCCCAGCATTTCTGCGGAGCTGCGAGCTCTCCCGCAGGCTGCCTCTCACTGGGCGTGTAAGCTCCACTCAGCCAATGTTTACCAGGCACTGCCATGCGCCAGGCAGCCCCGGAGCCAGGACGCGGCTGGCGGAGCAGACGGCCCACGTCCTGGGCCTGGAGCTCGCGCGGGAGCGGGAAGCAGAGCTGGTCAAGGTGACTCAGCGGCTGGGACGGCCCGATTTCCTGTCTCCGGGAGTAACCAGGAGGCACGCAGGAGCGGGTGCTGGTCCGTCCCCCACCGAGACCCAGGGCTCCAGGGCCTCCCACCCCCAATTGAGCGTCGCTGGCAGAAAGCCTACTGCTGCCCACCGGCCATCGGCCCAGATGTCGGCATTTTATTTTAACTGTTTTTATTGGTCTCAGAGAGGGAGAGGGAGAGAAAGAGAGAAACATCAATGATGAGACAGAATCATGTATTGGCTGCCTCCTACACGCCCCCTACTGGGGATCAAGCCTGCAACCCGGGCCTGTGCCCCTGACCATAATCGAACCCAGGACCTTTCAGTCCCCAGTCCGACGCTCTACCCACTGAGCACACCATCCGGGGCAGATGTTGGTGTTCTAGGCGGAGATTGGCTGACCTTGACCTGCAGAGCCAGGTGACCTCTAACAGCGGCCTTTTTCCAAGCACATCAGTCACCCGCACTCTTACCTCTAGTGGGGCCAGCCGCACCTGTGAGCGCAGGCGCTTCCGCCGCCGGTTGCTCAGACACCCTCCCTCCCGGGCTGCCCAGAGGCCCGCCCTGCCCGACCCTACAGGGGGACCCCGAGGACAGGCCCTTCCTGAGGCAGCTGGTCCCAGCGAGGGCACCAGGGAGCCCAGCGCCAGGGCTGTGTGG
>NW_006295816.1:1060475-1060970 GCF_000327345.1 Myotis davidii
ACCCCCCCCCGACACTGAACGCCAGTTCCCACTTCGGGGCATAAGGGTCAGGGGCCAGGGCCGCGGCCCCCTGGTGCCCACCAGTCACAGCAGAGCCGGGTGTTAGGCAAATGAGTCTTTATTCCTGAAGCGAAAACACTCACGCCCACCCCCGACCTGGCCAGGGCCCAGCCCAGGCGACGGCAGTGTGTGTGGAGTCGGGCCCTCCATCCCTGAGTCGTGTGTGCGTGCGGAGGGGACTCCCGAGTGACATCCGGAGCAGGCAGGGGTGGGGTGCTCAGCCCCAGAGGCGCCATCTCCGCAGGTGGCAGCGAGGTCAGAGCTTGGTGACCTGAGCGGGCAGCGGAGGGGAGGGGGGCGCCGTCAGTTACCCAGGGCACACACCGCCTCCCCGGACCTGCCCCTGCTGCCAGCTCCCTCTCCAGGCAGGAGGGAGGGGAGTGGGGGAGGGGGTCCTCGGGGACCCCGGAGCTGGGTCAGGGTGGGGACGGGCAG
>NW_006295816.1:1061169-1062009 GCF_000327345.1 Myotis davidii
AGGTTCAGGGGGGAGGGGGGGGTTTGGAGGGAAGTTCGGGGGTGGGGGTCAGAGGCTCAGAGGGCTCCTGGCGCCGGTCAGGGGTCAGGGCCCCGAAGGGCGCCCGGCCTTACGTTCTTGAGGCTCTTGATGCACACGGTGTCCACGAAGGAGAGGGCGCCCAGGTCCAGGACGAGGCTGTGGAAGGCCGGCGGGGGCAGGCCCAGGCTCTTCAGTGTGCACCCGTCTGGGGCCTGGGCGCCCTCCTGCCCGCTGGCCGCTGGCTCCGCTAGTTCATGCTCCGTGCTCACCTGCTGGGGAGCCAGACACCCTTCAAGGCTGCCCCCGGGGGAGGGGGGAGGGATCCGCACAGACATGCAGGGACACAGGGCAGGTATGGGACAAGCACGAACCACCCACACACGGGGTGCAGGGGACACATGACACAGACATGGGGAGCCTCCTGTATGCAGACAGGAGGGAACTGGGGGACACACAGGAGAGGGCACCCCGACTCAGAGCGCACACCCTGACGTGCGTGTCCCGTTACCTCCTGGGCGCGGGCTTACTTGGGACCCATGAGAAGGGAGGTGCTGGGGGACCGTGTCCCCTCCTCAGCCGGGTGGAGGGGCAGGGGCTGAGAGACCCCGACACCCACCCACCGTACCCTGCAGACGCCAGCACCCGCCTGCGTCTCTAAGGGAGCTGGGCGTCCCTTTGGCCCCTCGTCTTCCCCACACACCCTCCCCTTCCCCTCGACCCCAGCACAGGCTGTGGGGCCTGGATCAGAGAAGAAGCCACAAGCAGACCCCTGAGGCCTCGCCCCGGGGACCCCTCTGGAACCGCGGCAGGCCCATGGCT
>NW_006295816.1:1062127-1064032 GCF_000327345.1 Myotis davidii
GTGCCCGTGGAGGCAGCGGCCTGGGACGGGCAGGGGACAGGAGAGCCATCCAGCAGCTGGCCGCAGCCTGGCGTTGCCCCTGGCTCCGGGCGGGAGGCGGGCCAGGAACCGAGCTCGGGGGCCAAGGCCAGGTGGGAGGCGGGGTTCTACCAGCCCAGGGATGACCCGATGGAGAGGGCTGGGGGCTCTGCTGCCAGGGGCTCAGAGGTGGGGAACAGCCCCCGGGGGGGGAGTGAGGAGCAGGAGTCAGGGGTCAGGGGTCAGGGAAGAGGGGGTCAGGCAGGTGCCGGGCTGGGGGCTGGGGCTGGTCGCGGTCCCTGCCTGTTTCTGGGCCTTTTTCCGCAGGCGCTTCAGCTTCAGCTCCTGCTTCCGGAGCAGCTTCTTCTTCCGGGAGATGAGGTGGTCCACATCCACGCCGCACTAGGGGCGAAGGCCGCACTAGGGGCGAAGGTTGGGGTGCGGGCGCCCGGGAGGGGGGTGGGCGAAGGTTGGGGCGGGGGCGCCCGGGAGGGGGGTGGGCGAAGGTTGGGGCGGGGGCGCCCGGGAGGGGGGTGGGCGAAGGTTGGGGCGGGGGCGCCCGGGAGGGGGGTGGGCGAAGGTTGGGGCGGGGGCGCCCGGGAGGGGGGTGGGCGAAGGTTGGGGCGGGGGCGCCCGGGAGGGGGGTGGGCGAAGGTTGGGGCGGGGGCGCCCGGGAGGGGGGTGGGCGAAGGTTGGGGCGGGGGCGCCCGGGAGGGGGGTGGGCGAAGGTTGGGGCGGGGGCGCCCGGGAGGGGGGTGGGCGAAGGTTGGGGCGGGGGCGCCCGGGAGGGGGGTGGGCGAAGGTTGGGGCGGGGGCGCCCGGGAGGGGGGTGGGCGAAGGTTGGGGCGGGGGCGCCCGGGAGGGGGGTGGGCGAAGGTTGGGGCGGGGGCGCCCGGGAGGGGGGTGGGCGAAGGTTGGGGCGGGGGCGCCCGGGAGGGGGGTGGGCGAAGGTTGGGGCGGGGGCGCCCGGGAGGGGGGTGGGCGAAGGTTGGGGCGGGGGCGCCCGGGAGGGGGGTGGGCGAAGGTTGGGGCGGGGGCGCCCGGGAGGGGGGTGGGCGAAGGTTGGGGCGGGGGCGCCCGGGAGGGGGGTGGGCGAAGGTTGGGGCGGGGGCGCCCGGGAGGGGGGTGGGCGAAGGTTGGGGCGGGGGCGCCCGGGAGGGGGGTGGGCGAAGGTTGGGGCGGGGGCGCCCGGGAGGGGGGTGGGCGAAGGTTGGGGCGGGGGCGCCCGGGAGGGGGGTGGGCGAAGGTTGGGGCGGGGGCGCCCGGGAGGGGGGTGGGCGAAGGTTGGGGCGGGGGCGCCCGGGAGGGGGGTGGGCGAAGGTTGGGGCGGGGGCGCCCGGGAGGGGGGTGGGCGAAGGTTGGGGCGGGGGCGCCCGGGAGGGGGGTGGGCGAAGGTTGGGGCGGGGGCGCCCGGGAGGGGGGTGGGCGAAGGTTGGGGCGGGGGCGCCCGGGAGGGGGGTGGGCGAAGGTTGGGGCGGGGGCGCCCGGGAGGGGGGTGGGCGAAGGTTGGGGCGGGGGCGCCCGGGAGGGGGGTGGGCGAAGGTTGGGGCGGGGGCGCCCGGGAGGGGGGTGGGCGAAGGTTGGGGCGGGGGCGCCCGGGAGGGGGGTGGGCGAAGGTTGGGGCGGGGGCGCCCGGGAGGGGGGTGGGCGAAGGTTGGGGCGGGGGCGCCCGGGAGGGGGTGGGCGCCCAGGAGGGGGGTGGGCGCCCGGGAGGCGAGGCCCCTCTGACCTGGCCCCGACCCCAGCCTCACCCTCTGCTTCAGCGCGTCGCTGTACAGGTCAGCATTGGCAAAGTACACAGTGGCCGAGGAGCGGAAGACCTTCACACCCGGGACCTCCCTGGCCTGCGGAGGGTCAGGTGGGCGGCTGGGCCCTCTCTCCTCATCC
>NW_006295816.1:1064322-1064895 GCF_000327345.1 Myotis davidii
CTGGCGCGTCCTCCCCTCCCGCGGCCTGGTCCTATGTGCTCAGCCCCCAAGGCTCCACGTCGGGGGCAGGCTGGTTCCTTCTGGGCCCCATCTCCGTGCCCAGCACCTGGCCTGGGACGGTGCCCAGGACCTGCCCTCACACCCCTGGCCCAGCACCACCTGCAGGACGGGCTAGAGCCACTGAGACCCTGAGGCCCAGGCCCAGCTCTGTCCCGGGTCCTCTGGCCCTCCCTACCCCCTCGTACGCCGAGTGGGGGTCATGGATCCCAACGCCTCCCCTGAAACTCCAGGGACCAACACGTCCTTGTCAGGCGTGGAAGCGACTCACAAAGGCCCATTGTGCCCCGGCCCCGCCCCGGCCTCCCTCCGGCCCTCACCTCTGCGAACTCGGCCACGTCTCTGTAAACATCTGTGTCCGGAATCTGCCCCAGGACAGAATAGTGGGGCCTGTGGAGAGATGGCGAGCAGGGGGTACGTGAGGGGTGACGAGGAGGAACAAGGGGCCTGGGTCACCCTAAGATGGGGGGGAGCCGGGGAGCCGGGCGGCTCTCACCCTCCCCTGGGAGGCGGGCG
>NW_006295816.1:1065498-1065951 GCF_000327345.1 Myotis davidii
CAGGGAGCAGACGTCCCGGAACTGCAGCAGCATGCCCTTCAGGTTCACGATGATGATGGCCGCCAGGACCGCCTGGGGGTGGAGCCGGCTGACCCCATGCACGGGCATCACCCACGCCCACCCCGGAGCCTGACCACGTGGGTCTGACTCCGAAAGGTTCTCACCCTTGACCCCTAGCTCCAATCTCACCCCAAAGATCTCACCTGGGACCTAACCGGCTCTGAGCCCAGGGCCTGTCTGGGTATGGGTGTGGGTGTGGTGTGGGTGTGGGTGGGGTGTGGGTGTGGGTATGGGTGTGGGTGTGGGTGTGGGTGGGGCTCACCTTGGGCAGGTCTTGGAAGAGTTCCCCAAGTTTGAGGATGATGATGAGGATGAAGAGGGAGGAGACAGCTCCGGCCACCTGGGGGTCAGGGTGAGCGGGCGGGTCACCAGGTCTATGCGCAGAGGCTGGAC
>NW_006295816.1:1066173-1066489 GCF_000327345.1 Myotis davidii
GCATCTGTGAGGCCAGAGGAAGGCGCTGCCTGGGCCCAGCCTTCCCTCACCTCCAGGGGCCGGAGCTCACCCTGCCGGGATGCTGCCCACGACATCCACCCCGAACCTGTGCTGGAGGCCCACACCGTAGGAGATGGCCGTGGCCCCGATGAGCTGCGGGGACAGAGTCGGGGGGAGGGGGGGCTGGCACTGCTGCGGGGGATGGGGAACCTCGCTGGGGATGGAGAGGGAGGTCCAGGGCCACACCTCAGGGGGGTGGGGGAGTCAGTCAGAGGGGAGGCAGACACGGCTGCTGGGAGGCGGCTGACGCGGGGCC
>NW_006295816.1:1071838-1072087 GCF_000327345.1 Myotis davidii
GCCCGCGGCGCACCGCCGTCCCCGCTCCAGAGCCCAAGGACTGGCCTGCTGGCCTGTGTCCCCTCTCCACCCTCAGCCCCGCATGGTCCCACCGGACACTACCCCCCTAGGCCCCGGGGTCTCTGGTAACCAGTCTGCCCCTTCGTGTCCCCCATCTCGCCCCCAGACCTGGTTGCTGTCCACCCGGTAGCCATGCTTCAGGGCGAAGATCTTCCCCAGCGAGATGGCGATGGCGAACCCCACCACGGC
>NW_006295816.1:1073603-1074434 GCF_000327345.1 Myotis davidii
GTACCTGTGCCTGCGGCCCTGGCTCACAGGCCTCATTCTGCCTGGGAATAACCCTCAGGCCGTCTCCCAGCTGCCCCGCTCGGCCCTCCCTCATCCTGCCCTCCGCGGAGGATGTGGGCATCGTCCTGTCAGCCTGGGCCTGGCTCCACTCACCCACCGAGATGTGCCGGGAAGTGCCAAACAGGAAGTAGATAAAGACAGGGTAGAAGGAGCTGTAGAGGCCATACACGGGGGGCAGTCCAGCCAGCAGGGCGTAGGCCAGGCCTGCAGGTGGGACGGGAGCATGTGGGTTTGGAGGGTGAGCCTTGAGAGAATGAGGAAATCCCAGCACCAAGTCACCGCTCGAAGGCTGAGGGTGCAGTTCTGAATCAGGGCCTCACCCTGTGGCAGCTGCATGATGGCCACGCTCGGGCCACCGTTCCAGGGGCAGGGGTCATGGCTTCAGGGTTATTTTTTTGTTTAATATATTTTTATTGACTTCAGAGAGGAAGGGAGAGGGTGATAGGAACATCAATGAGAAACATCAACGGTGGAAGAGAATCGTTGGTCGGCTGCCTTCCGCATGTCCCACACTGGGGATAGAGCCCAGGCATGTGCCCTTGACTGGAATCGAACCCAGGACTCTTCAGTCCTTAGACTGATGCTCTATCCACTGAGCCAAACTGGCTAGGGCTAGGGTCATTTTTTTTGGGGGGGGGGGTAAGGCTTGCAGGCCAGGTCACCGCCCTAAGGCTGAGGGTGCAGCTCTGAATCAAGGCCTCACCCTGTGGCAGCTGCATGATGGCCACACTCAGGCCAGACAGCAGGTCGCCCAGGAGCCACTCGCGCACA
>NW_006295816.1:1074640-1075738 GCF_000327345.1 Myotis davidii
AGCTCCTCCACTGCTCCTGGTCCAGCAGCTGCCGCTCCACACGGTAGTCCCGCCTCCTCCGCTCCATTGCCTCCGTGGTGGCCCGCAGTACCTGGGTGTCCCCCGGTCTGAGGTGGCGAGACCAGAGACACAGTGAGAGCACCCCTGGCCCAACCCCCCACACCGCCCCGTAGGACCAGAGCGTCGCCCATCTGACTTCTCGAGGCCCCAAGATCTCAGTGGGTCCAACCTCCAGCTGGCCCCACGCCCGTGCGGCAGGGGTAGAGCCTGAACTTTGGCTGGTGGAAGCCTCTTCCTGGGCCAAAGTCCCCCATCAAGAGACAAGGGGATGAGCAAGGCCACGCCTCCAGCCCCGGGTGTCTGCTCAGCAGGAGTGTCCACCAGCCGGGTCCCAGGCCGGCTGCCCCTCCAGCCTCCTCCTCTGAGCCCCTGGGCCTCCCCCAGCCAAGCTCTGCTCAGCCCGAGTCCTTTCCCAGCTGCCCCCGAGTCCTTTCCCAGCTGCCCCCGAGCCCCTGCCAGGCTGGGAGCCCACACAGGAAGGACCCAGCAAAGGGGACCGGGCCCTCAGGCACACCCCTCTTCAGAGGCCCCTCCCCACAAGGGAAGGAAGCTCCCGTCGGAAGGGGGGACCTCCGGGGACAGCCTCACCCCCAGGCAAGTTTCACCCGCCAGCTGCCTCTGTCCTGGGGAGAATCGACCCCGAGTTCCCACCGGAAGAGGGGGCATGACCTCACTTAGCAGCAGGAGGTCATACCTGGGGAAGCCCTCACATGGGGGGGAGCTCCCCTGGCCCTGGAAATAGGAGCTATCAGAGGGGGGTTCGCTAGACCTGCCAGAAGCTCCCACCAGCTGGGAGCGTTTCACCGGCAGGGACGGTCCGCCCACCGGGGGGAGCCCTCACCTGGGGGAGCCCTCACCTGGGACACCTTACCTGAAGGAAAGCTCTCCCGGCTGAGAAGGCAGCTCTGCCCCGGGGCGGGTGCCACCAAGGAGCGGGCACTCGCCGGGAAAGGCTCTGCACCGGGTGCCCGGTCGCTCGGAGGAGTGCGTGAGCGGCGCACAGATCCTCGGGGATTGGCACCGCCGGCTCGGAGATCT
>NW_006295816.1:1076699-1079849 GCF_000327345.1 Myotis davidii
CCTGCAGCCCGGCCTGCCCTGCGGAGGCGGGGTTCCCCGCGGCCCTCACTGGGCCCAGTCACAAGGTGAGGCCAGAACTGAGGGCAAAGGGGATGGGAGCCGCCGGCTCGCCCATGAAATGGGCTAAAAATAGCTGAGCCTCAGGAGAAGGTCCCGCTCAGGTTTCTCCCCGAGCTCGGCCTCCTGGGTCGCCACAGCCACCTCCTACCCACCCACGAGAGACCAGAGGCCGGGCCAGGGGCCCCCTGGCTGGAGCCTGCCCACCCCTGTCAGGGCAGGTACAAGAAGCAGCCAATGGCCCTGGCCAGTGTGGCTCAATGGATAGAGCGTCGCCTGTGGACGGAAGGGTCCTGGGTTCCATTCCAGTCAAGGGCACAGGCCCGGGTTGCAGGGCTCCATCCCCAGTAGGGGGCGAGCAGGAGGCAGCCGATCAATGATTCTCTTACATCATTGATGTTTCTATCTCCCTTTCCCTTCCTCTCAGAAATCAATAAAAATATATCAAAAAAAAAAAAGAAGCAACCAATGAGTGCATAAGTGGGACAACAAACTGATGTTTCTCTCCCTTTCTCTCTCTGAAATCAATACATTTTTAAGAAAGAGACAATAATCATTTTCTATAGAAGTTTATTCCCAAAACAGAGCGCGGCTTCACGGAACCATGTACACAGACAGGAAGGGGGGGCCACGGGCTGAAGGGGGCGACCCCAGAGAGGGGCATCCACAGAGCCTGGGACATAGCAAGGACAGCCCCTCTCCCCGCCCGCGGACCCCGCCTCTGGTCAGGAGAGCGGGTCCTGGCCGGTGGGATTTGGCACCTGTCAGTCAAGCAGAGCGTTCAGTCTCCTGGGAAACTGCTCCCAAGAGCGGCAGTGGAGGAGGGGCTGTCTGCCCGCCCCGCCCCCACCCCTGCAAGACCCTGTCCCGGTGGTAAGAGGAGGCCTCCCGGCCGCTGTCCGCTGTCCGCAGGCACTCAGGGCTGACCTCTGGTGGGACAGCGGGGGTTACACCCCGCAGAGGGCCAGGGCCCTGCCAGGTGGGCTCCTCCAGCCCCTCTCCCACTTTTGCTACCTCCCACTTGTAAACAAAGGGGGTGGAAACATTCTAAACTGTAAACAAAGTGTAAAAAGTTCCAGTTGTAAACAAAGGCTTAAAATGTTTTCAATCCTGACCTGTAAACAAAGTAACAAAATGCAGAAGTTCCCAGTTCCGGGCATCAGACAAAGCAATAAAACGGAGTTTTGTGCACAGGGTCCTAACAGTCCTGTCTCCCAGCGGAAGGGGGTGGGCGCGGGAGGGAGCCGCTCGCTCAGCCGGTGCGGGCCGGGCGCTCCTGTAAACATGGGGGTGGCACCTACACTGGGCATCGTCAGTCCCTTGGTTCTGATCCCTGGCTGTCCCTCCCACCCAGCCCTCGGCATGAGTCCTGGCGGGCACCAGACAGCTCTGCTCACAGCAGGGCGGGCGCCCCCTGCGGGCGGTGACGCGAGGCCTGCAGCCCTCTGGGAGGAGGGACCCGGCTCTGGCACCAGCAGCAGTCCTCGGTCATAAGGCAGTAACGGCAGGGGCTCCGGACCGTGAACACCCAAACCCACGGGGAGGGGCGGCACGAGTGGGCCCTGTGAGGCGGCCAGGGGACCCTTGTTTCCAAGCCCCACCCCAGTCTCAGGAGTTTGCATCCAAGAAAAAGCAAAGATCAGTTCTGTTCTCCGGGCCCTGGCGATGTTCAGATCCCCCTGGGGGGACGGGAGGATCTGCGGAGCCGACCAGTTAAGAGGAGAGAAAAGAGCATCTGGTGCCGGGAAGCCCAACGGAGTCAAACTCTGCACCTCTCCCCTCGGCCCGCTCCCTCCCAGCCCCGCCTCAGAACCCCAGGCAACAGAAAAGCTAAAAAATAACATCCGCATATCTCTCTGGTTACAAAGATACAAAAGTATAAAAGTCCTCCCTTCCGTTCCCAGGCCCGCACACCTGTCAGCCCCACGCATGCGCACTCTCAGGAGGAGCAGGCAGCTCAGCCGGCAGCCCGGGAGCGGGGGCTGCCTGGGGTCAGCCCGCATCCGGGGGTCTCTTCTGTCAGTGTCGGCCCGAATCCTCCGCTGCCCGCGGCTCCTCAGCTGCCGGCGGCCCCTCAGGAGTGGCCCTCACTTCTGGGGACTCTGCGAGTGGAACAGGGGGAGCCGTCAGCCAGGCGCCAGGCGGGCCACCTGCGTGTCTCCTCCAGGCGTAGCGAGCACCCCCTGCGACAGACCCCAGGCTACACTGGGCAGATCTGGTCTCGGAAATCTCCCCACCTCACAGGGCCTGTTCCTACAGGCCCATTCTGCAGATAAGGAAACTGAGGCTCAGAGGGGTCAAGTGTCACTCAAAGCCGGAACCCCTGCTCAGTCCCCCAGCTCCCTGCCCCCCAACAGCCAGACCCCACCACGAGGCTGCAGGACCCGATGGGGCTCCCCCAGCATCCTCCCAGCGCCCTGGGCACCAGGCCCCAAGTCCTTTGCCCCGCTCACCTTCCTTCCTTCTCCCCCAACTCTGCGCAGATCCTGGGGGTCCTCCCTCCCCGAAGCCGCTCACCCTACAGACTCCACAGACCTGACTAGCTGTCCCTCCTCCTGAAAACGCAGCTCTCGCCCGCCCTGGCCGGGGAGCTGCCGGTCAGAGTGCTGTCCTGACACACCCAGGGGGCGGGCTCAACCCCGTCAGGTCAACACATACAAGCGTCAACCAGTGGGCGCATGGAGAGGCGGAGCAAGCCCCTGTCTGTCTGTCTGTTTCTCTCTCTCTCTAAATCAATAGATTTAAAAAACTTTAAACAAATAAAACTCAACCTTCCTTTTGACTGCTAAGGCCTGGCAACTCCTGTTCCCCCCACGGCCTCCCCACACCTGCGCATGCAGCTGCCTCCGGTGTGTCCGCCATCCCCACCCACAGAGGCCCACGGGCACTGGGATGCACCAGGTCCCAGCTCAGCATCTCTGTGCCCAGCCCCCTGACACTGACTGAGTGAAGGGATGAGTGTGTTACCATTAGAGTGAGCTGCCCAGCCTGGCGTGCAAGGACCCATATCCTGGCACCACTTCCCACCCCGGCTCTCCCCTCTCCCCCCGGCCCAGCCTCCTGCCTCCTCTGACACCCCCCCCCCCCCCACCC
>NW_006295816.1:1080772-1081632 GCF_000327345.1 Myotis davidii
CGCGGCACCAGGACAGCTCAGGGGTGCCTCGGGGCTGTGGCACCAGTGGGCACGGCAGCCGGTTCTTTAGGATGCCTGGGTGGGAACAGCGGGGTACAGGATGTGTAAAAGGGGGGCCGGGACTCCCCGGGTCTAGGGACATGGCAGCCCTGGGGTCCCTATGACACAGGGTTGGGGCAGAAACCCCTGGGAGAGGCGCAGAGGCGGCTTCTGGGAGTTCCAGAGGCAGCTGGACAGGGCCAGCGGGGAGGCGGTCATCGCCTGGGCCAGGACGGGACAGCTCCCTCGTGCAGGGGTGGAGACAAGCTGCCCCCAACCAGGTCGGGGTGGGCGCAGCCCCAGGTCCTGGTGATGCTGACAGGGTCAGAGGGCAGAACCCCTGGGCTGGGGCAGGGCACTCCTGGGGGTCTCTGTGGTGCAGGTCAGGGCAGGGAGCCCTTGGGTGGGTGGGACCATCTCTCAGGACCCCTGTCCAGCAGGGGAGGGGCAGGAGCTCTGAGGCCTGAGGCACAGGGGCTCCTGGGGCTTGCAGAACGCAGATGGGGTTGGGGGAGGACCCCTGGGCTGGGGCAGGAGGCCCTGAGGTTTCTGTGGTCCACACCAGGGCGGGGCAGGCAACGCGCAGCCATGATGGCATTCCCAGGGACTGTGGTGCAGGATAGGGGAGTGAAAACCCCCAGATCGGAGCAGAGAGAGCGCTCAGGACACCGTGGAGCAGTCTGGGTTGGGAGGGTGGGACCCCAAGTCAGGACAGGGGGTGCCTGAAGTACAGGCCAGGCCGAGGCTCACTCGCACCTTTCCTCTGGCGCTGGGCCCGGCCCAGGCAGGTTTCGTCGCCGCTGGTCAGGGCCGGGGCCGGG
>NW_006295816.1:1081678-1082646 GCF_000327345.1 Myotis davidii
CGCGCCAGGGGCAGCGCGCAGGGCGCAGCCTCACACTCGCCCAGGGCGGGCCAGTAGGACAGGAGGTCATTGCCGTCCACATCTGCAGAGCCAGGGCCGTGACAGGACCCGGTGGTTCATGACCCCTGCGGCCCCGACTCTGACCCCGACCCCAACGGCCCCTAAAACCTGGCTGTCCTGTGAGCACAGGTGCGAATGGGAGGCGGCTCTCAGAGGCCCGTGAGCCTTCGGGGCACTAAGGCGCCCTCCCTCTCAGCTGGAGGCGGACAGAGACGGGGGAACCTGATGCTGAGAGAGGAGCCCCACCCCAGGGAAGCCCAGGGCCTGGAGGCGTGGTGTGTCACCTAGAACACCCTGGCCTGCTCTCCGGCCACCGGCTGTGCGGGCCTCCAGCCAAGGAACACACTGGAGGCGGGAGGGGAGGGGAGCGGCGGCCTGGAGTCCTCGGGGCAGGAGGGTCCCTGGGTCACACCCAAGTGGACTGGGTGTCCTGGTCGCCCGGGGGTCGGGGGCCCATCACCTTTGGGGTGGCTGAGGAGCCTCTCGCTCTGGGCGGCCCGGCAGAGCGGACGCTGGAAACGCCCCCGCGGCCGGCCGTTGTCCTCGCTCTCGGAGGACGGGATGGACAGACTCCTCTCCTCCTCCAAGGACAGGTCGCTGTCGGAATCGGAGTCTGCACCTGGGGTGGGAGGTCAGAGGTGGGAGGCCCAGCGTTGTCGTGGGGAAAGGAGGGACTTGGGGAGCCCTGGGGTGGCCCCTGCAGGAAGGAAGGAGCTGGGTGGCTGGGGCCTGGGAGAGGGTGAGGGGCAGAGGGGTGGAGGGGCAGAGGGCTGGGTCTTGTTAGGAGAACAGGACTGGGTGCTGGGTGCCCGCTAGGGTGGTGACCTGGGGAGCTGGCGGCTGCAGCCGCGGCTCCCAATTTGGGACAGAAGAGAGGGGAGGCGGGGAGAGAGGGGGCTCCCTCCTCC
>NW_006295816.1:1082889-1085290 GCF_000327345.1 Myotis davidii
ATCGGAGTCTGCACCTGGGGTGGGAGTTCAGAGGTGGGAGGCCCAGCGTTGTCGTGGGGAAAGGAGGGACTTGGGGAGCCCTGGGGTGGCCCCTGCAGGAAGGAAGGAGCTGGGTGGCTGGGGCCTGGGAGAGGGTGAGGGGCAGAGGGGTGGAGGGGCAGAGGGCTGGGTCTTGTTAGGAGAACAGGACTGGGTGCTGGGTGCCCGCTAGGGTGGTGACCTGGGGAGCTGGCGGCTGCAGCCGCGGCTCCCAATTTGGGACAGAAGAGAGGGGAGGCGGGGAGAGAGGTGTCTCCCTCCTCCCCGCCCGGGCCCCCACCTCCGCCGGCGTCTCGATGGAACATGGCCACGTCCAGGTCTGTGGGGCCGGCGTGAGCCTGGAGGCTGTGGTCAGTGCGGTCTGCAGCCGAGCCGTGTCGGACTGGGACGCTGTCCCTGGAAATGCACCCCCCCCCCGTTAAAGAGGGGCGATGGGCGCCCTGGAGGCCGGGCGCCTGCGTGCCCGTGGATGGCTCCTAGGGCACCGGGGTGAGGCAGGAGGCCTCGGGACGGAGGCGCCCCAGAGGCCCGGGAATGCGGGCTGGTGGGGGCTGTGTCCCTCCGCTCACCTGAGGCAGCCCCGGCCCCGCTGGCTGTCCTGGTCCTGGGCCCGGCCGGAGCGGGCGCTGCTAACAGAGGAGACGGTGGAGGCGCCCAGGGTGATGCGGATGAGGCCGCTCTCCTCGAAGAGGGCCGTGTTGTTGTAAACCCCAGGCCCCTGGGGGGAGACAGGGGGTGAGCCACCGAGAGAAGCTCGAACACTGGCCTCCCAGCCCTGAGGGCCTCCTACCGTCCCCGGCACGGGCCTGGCCTCCTCGGGCACCGGCTTCCTGCGCAGACAGGTGGGCGCCCAGGCGGCCCGGGCGTCAGCATCCAGGACACAGAAGAGCAGCAGCACGGCCAGGCCCTGGGGCACAAGGGTGGGAGACTCCAGTGAGCGAGGAGGCCCCGGGCCAGCCAGGGCATCAGCCAAGGTCCACGGGACACGAGGGACGAGTCGGGGAAGGTCGGTGTGGCCAGGAGGCAGGCGGCCAAGAGCCCCGGTGTGAGTGAAGGTCATTCCAGGCCAGTACCCGCCTGCTGCCAATGCCCGCCCAGGAGCGGCCCTGAAGCCCCGTCAGGCCCGATGACAGGGCCACAGCCGTACCTGGAGCCCGCAGAGCCCGGCATGGAGGTAGTGGAAGGCCAGGACGCTGTGGTTGACAGCCAGGAGCCCGAAGAGCCAGGAGGCGCTGACCAGGAGCAGGAGCAGGAAGGAGCTCCGAAGGGTCCTGCGCAGGAGCGTGGAGGGACACGGGACACACGGAGTCACACAGGAGTCACACGGGGCTCGTGGAGGGACACGGGACACATGGAGTTACACGGGAGTCACATGGGGCTCGTGGAGGGACACGGGACACACGGAGTCACACGGGAGTCACATGGGGCTCGTGGAGGGACATGGGACACACGGAGTCACACGGGAGTCACATGGGGCTCGTGGAGGGACATGGGACACACGGAGTCACACAAGGAGTCACATGGGGCTCATGGAGGGACACGGAGTCACATGGGGATCGTGGAGGGACAAGGGACACACGGAATCACATGGGAGTCACACGGGGCTCGTGGAGGGACACGGGACACATGAGTCACATGAGAGGCAGCACAGGGCCAGGCAGGGGACTCCCGGGGGCGGGGGGGGGGTTTTCTATCTTAAAAGGGGGGCAAATTCACACAAGAACGCGGAGGTGTCAGGAAGACGCTGGGGGATATGAGGGGCCAGGAGGGGACATGGGGAACATGCAGGAAGCGGCATGAGAGAAAACAGGGAAGAACATGGGCGGGAACCCATGGGCAGGAGGCCCAGAGAGCCACCCAGGGCCAGGCAGACTCTGGGGAGGCAGCAGGGCCAGAGCACGTGTGTGGTCAGTGTGTTGCGGGCACCAGAGAGTGACCGCAGCCCCGGCAGGCGGCTTCCTCCCCCCCAGAATCTGGAGCCCAGCCTGCACTGGGGCTGTCCCAGGACCCCAGGCCCCAAGCAGGAGGGGGAGACCCCCCGGGCCCCCGGGCAGCCAACTCACAGCGCAGACGTCTTCTTGGCCTCCCTCTGCCCGGAGGCGCAGGGCGCGCGGGCAGCCAGGAGAAACATGGTCCCGCTCATCTGGACCCACCGCCGGATATGGGCACCCGGGCAAGGCCGAGAGAGACAGAGACGGTGAGAGACAGAGAGAGACCACGATTCACGGGGCGGGTGGGGTTGGGGGGAGGGGGACAGACCCAGAGAAACACACATGGTACAGAGATCAGAGACAGGGACAGGGAGCCAGAGGAACTGAGAGGTGGAGAGACAGGGAGGCAGAGGCGGGGGGGGGGGGGGGGG
>NW_006295816.1:1085314-1086119 GCF_000327345.1 Myotis davidii
ATCTCCATGCCAGCTGCATGGGGACCAGAGGGCCGAGCCAGTTAGCCTGCATACTGCCACCTGGCGCCCCTCCCTGGCACCCCTCACCTGCTGCTGCCCCACCCCCCGAGCGGAGCACACAGGTGGCACCGAGCGCAGGGCACTCACCACAATGACAAGGACGACAGGGCCTGCAAAGCTCCAGATGAGGGGCTCGTGGACCGAGATCCAGCAGAAGTCGGGGTTCCCGTAGCCCTCAGGGTCCAGGCCCACGGCGAGGCCTGGGGCGGAGGAGGGGCAGGATGGAAGGGGCGTGTTTTAGAGCCGCTGAGCCTCCGAGGACAGGAGAGGCCAGGATGGCGAGCAGAGCAGTCCTCCCAGAGCAGGTGGCATGGGGGCCGAGGTTGGGGTCACGACTGGGATTGGGGCAGGGGCAGGCCCTGTGATGGACAGAGGTCAGGGGTCACAGCCCGGACGGGCCGGTGGGCAGGGAGCTCACCCAGCAGCACAGCAGGCACGCCCCAGCCCAGGGCATGGTAGAAGCGCATGGCGCCGCGGTCCACGTTGCGGGGCTCGACCTGCACGCGGTAGAGGTGCAGCCCCTGCACCAGGACCCCACACCCTGGCCCAGCTGGAGCACCCCTGACCTCTGACCCTGAGCTCTGGCCCTGGGCCTTCCTGGCCCGGCCGAGGTCACCGGGACTCAGGTCCCCTGACCCTGACCCTGCACCTGGTTGTGGGTCCTGTGGATCCCCAGCAGGAAGAGGAGCTCGGCCACGCCCAGGGCGGCCGCCACGTTGGCGTGGATCCTCCGTGTGTTGGACTT
>NW_006295816.1:1086348-1088182 GCF_000327345.1 Myotis davidii
GGGCCCAGGGGCGGCCGTTGGGGTGCTGCGACCCCTGCCCTTTGACCCTCCCACGTCCTCGGGGCCCTGAACACAGCTGCACCTCACGGGGGGAGGCGTCCATGAGGACCCCGAAGGTGCCCGTCCGGCTGCAGCGACACCGTGCGTGGGACCCGTTCCTGGACACCAGCTCGCAGTCCCGTGCCGTCCACACTCCGTGCTGGTCCTCCCTGCGGCCACGGGCAGTGAGACCCACCAGCGGCTCCGAGGAGGGCCCCATCGCCGGGCAGGGGGGAGAGAGGTACTTGAAGATGCAACCCGCCCTTCACGCCTCACCCCTTTCCCTGTTTTATCTTTCTTCAACAAGCATATTGTATACTTATGATTTTAAAGTAACAATAATCTCAGTCTTGGCTAGGAGGACAGCAACACGACATGTTTTTGTCAGATTATTTACTGGTGTATCCCCAGTATGCAGCATGGTGCCTTGGCACATGCCAAGCCCTCTACAGAAGGCGGGTCCCACTGCACGCAGATGGCCTTGCTGCGGTTAGCCGTCTGCAGCAGGCGGAACTCCAGACTGATGGGGGCCTCCAGGACGCCCCGCAGGAAGCTGCGTCCGTGGAAGACAGCCACGCTGACCACCGGGGAGTTCATGACAGGGTGCTGGGGGAGCCTAAGGAGACACCCGCTTGGGCTTGAGCGCCGCGGCCCGCCCAGCCCTGGCTGCCCGCCTCAGGTCCCCGGCCACTCATCGTGGCTGAGCCCTGTCTGGGAAGCCCCCGAGGATGCTGTTCTGAGACCCCTTCAGCCTCTGCTGGGGTCATGGTTCCCGCAAGGGCAGGTTCTCTCCAGCCAGGCTCCCCGGTGGCCTGTCTGCTGGCCTCTCAGCCCAGCTGCCTGATGCCCTGGCTCCCGCCCTCTGCCTATGACCATCCCACCAACACCCCACAACACGCTGCGGACCCAGGCAGGTGTACCCAGCCCCCGCGCTGTGCGAGGAGCAGCCGTGACCAGGAACCTGCTCACTTGCCCACCAAAACGGGGTTGGGGTGGGGGGGCGGCCAGGCCGGGCAGAAGCTGCAGGAAGCTCAGGATAAGGGCCTGGCATCGCTCCCCCCGCCCCCGGTACCTGGCGCCCCGGCGCTCGGCCTGGAACTGGGCGGGGAGCAGCCCCCCCAGCGTGCGGTAGACCAGGAGGCTGAGGATGGAGGTCCCCAGCTCCGGCTCGGGCTCCAGCGCAGGTGGCGGGGGGGCCACACGTGCAGAGCTAGAGTTTTCCATGCTACCGCCTGTGGGCAGAACTGCCAGGGCAAGGGGAGGAGCCACTGTCAGTGACCTCCTCCCTGAGCGCCCACAAACCAGCCCTCAACCCCACCCTGCATCCAGCGTGGGCCTTCCCTCCCTGCGGGTCCAGAACTAGCCTTGAGGGAACATGGGCCGCAGGGTCAGGCCTGGGAAGGTTGGAGGCGGCAGGAGCTGGCGGGGCGAGTGCTGTGGCCAGGGGTGGGGGGAGGGCTGGCGAGGGAGTCTCTCCCAGGGGACCTGGCGGGGGTACGTGGGGTCCGGCTTGGGGAAGCAGGACCCAGCACAGGGGTCACCCCGGGCCCTCACCGTCATGTGGGGACAGCCGCGGGGACTGGGAAGGCAGCAGCACATGGGTGTGAGGGTCCCAGGCATCCTGACCACGGAACAGGTTGCTATGGTAACGAGGGTAGCGACGGGTGCCCCGGGACGGACTGGGGTGCTCCATGCGGTCGATGCTGAGCACTGCCCAGGAGGAAGGGGGTGAGGCCGTCAAGGGTGCCTCCCCAGGCTGGGGTCCAGCTCCTTCCTGTCCACACCCAGAGCCTCC
>NW_006295816.1:1090436-1092614 GCF_000327345.1 Myotis davidii
GACAGGCTGCGTGAGGGCAGGGCGGGCGGAGGGGTCTGGCCAGGGCTTAGGGGGCCCCAGCAGGCAGGGGGTGGGTCTGGGTCTGGGGGGCCGGGGAGGAGGGCGCTCAGGACCTTCCCTTCCCCAGGGTCAGGAGGGCCTGAGTGGGGACCCAGGGCTCAGAGTCCAGGGCCAGCGATCGGGGAGAGCACAGGGCACAGCCCACCTCGTTGAAGCGGGCGTCCTGAGTGGCCGTCAGCCCAAAGCCCTGCTGGTGGCTCTCAGAGGCCAGCAGGTGGGCCAGCAGGCGTGCAGCGACGCGGACATCTTGGCTAAAGTAGTGGTCAGTGTGGTCGGTCACCTCCCGCAGCCTCTGAGCCAGCTTCTTGGCCTCCACAGTGTCCAGTGCTGTCCTGTTCAGCTCCAGGCCATCCAACTGCCGGACAAAGATGGGGTCCGAGGTCACTGGGTCCCTCAGGCCTTTCTCAAAAGCCTCACAGGAAGGGTTTGGCCAGATTAAAGGGCACCCGGGGAAGGCCCGGGCCAGGGTCGGGCATGGGGTCTGGGCCGACCACAGGCCTGGGGAGACTGGGGCCAGGGCCGGGTGGGTGCTGAGGGCAGGGCAGGGGCTGGCGGTCTCACCAGCAGCAGGAGCTCGCGGAAGGCGGGGGAGGTGCAGTTGAAGAGGTCGGGCTCCAGCCAGCCCTTGTCCTCGTCACAGAGCCGCACGGCAGCACCTGGGGGCAGGCGAGCCCGGTCAGGCCTGGGCCGGGCACCCTCCCGAGGAGGTGGCCACCGCCTTCTCCCGTCTCAGGAGAAGCTCTGAGTCAGAGACCAGAGGACTGCCGCCAGACCCTGGATGGAGCAGCCCAGCCCCAGCGCAGGCAGCCCCCAGCTGCTGCCAGCCAATTCCTGAGGGTCTGGCCGTTCGGAACCACCAGCAATAAAAGAGGGCACGAGGGCAGGCCTGTGCACACGTCCGCACGCACATGCCCACATAGGCCAGGAAAGGTTCCAGGCATGCGGCCCAGGGCACGCACGTGTGCGCACACACACCCCGATGCTCCTAGCTGCACACACAGGTGTGGGGACCAGGACAAGCACACACACACACACACACACACACACACAGGCCAGGTTCTCCAGGAGCACTTTGTGACCAAACTGGTGAGGGGAGAAGTTTCCACGCAGGTTTAACTGCCCGGGGATGGCTGCTGCCGTCTCTCCTGGTCCATGAGACGGGGGCGGGGGCTGTATCAGAAGGACCTGGACCACGAGGGAGCTTGCAGCCATCAGCGAAAGGGACCCTAACCTTAACACAGGGTCCTCTCCCCCCAAGACAGACTCACAGACACGTGCGCAGGCACAGAAAGACACACACACGTGCATGCACACGGATGATCTCTGCCCAGCCACTGCAGGGACCTCAGGCAAGGAGGAGGGTTTGGGGGAGACCTCAGGCCGTGGGGAGGAGCCTCTAGGAGCCTCGAAGGCGGAGTCACCTTTCGAGAACTCAGGCAGCAGGGACACAGGTTCCTGCAGGGACCTCAGGACCTGAGGAGGTGGGAGGGGCAGCCAGAGTCTCCAGGTGTGGTGAGGGTCCCGGAGGACCAAGGGGCCCCGGGACCCCAGCAGTCAGGAGTAGCTTTCAGGGGCCTCAGGCAGTGGGAGGGGCCTGCAGGGGCTTCAGGCAGCAGGGGGATCTGCGAAAGCTTTGGCAGTGGGGGAGGGGGGCAGCGCACCTGAGCAAACACGTACCCCTTACCTGCACCCCGCAATCCTGCCCAGAAGCCAGGAGAAACAGACGGAGGCTCAGTGAGGTGGGGGAGGGGCACGGAACCCCTAGGAGGCAGTGAGGGGCCCTCCTGAACCTCCCCCCCTCCCACCTCTGCAGGAACCAGGCCGCCCGTCTCAGGAAGAGGCGGCTACCGCAGGCCAAGGACAGGCCCCCCCTGAGCAATGCGCCTGCTCCGAGGTACTCACCCAGGGCCCCCCGGGGACAGGGCACTGAGGCCAGAAGGCCGAACTTGGTCTGGGGCCACCACACACCAGCTCGTAGCGACTTGGGGCAGGCATCGTACAGCACTAAGGAGACGGGAGGCAGTGAGCCAGGGGCCAGGGGCAGGGGCAAGTGACAGCCTCTCACACGGCCCCTCCACCACCCAGCCCGCTCACAGCCCGCCCCTCCCCGGCTGGCCT
>NW_006295816.1:1092641-1094868 GCF_000327345.1 Myotis davidii
CAGGGGCACTGCCCGCTGTGGGGGGCACAGGAGCGCGAGGTGGAGCCCACAGGGTAGCAGTCGCAAGGCAGGCAGGCGTCACTGCCCCGGGGGCGGTAGTAGAACTCCTGGTTGAGAAGGGGTCAGGGCCTGACGTCAGAGGTCAATGCTTGCTTGGGGAAGAAGAGCCAAGGACGAAGGGTCGAGAGAACAATGCTCACAGGCCAGAAGGAAGCCGGGCCTCAAGCGAAACTTAAGGGAGGGGTCAGATGCCAAGGACAAAGGACGGCACTTAGGTCACAGGACGGGTAAAGGGTCAGGGCCTGAGTCAGGGGGCAGAGGTCAGCAAGCTGGAAAAGAATCACAAATCACGGCTAGGGGAGAGTTCAAAGGCCAGGGGTCAGGGATCAGGCCCCGGCACACCTTGCAGTGGCACCGCCCATCAGTCTTGTTGCAGTTGGGGTCGAAGCCCTTGTGAACGTCACAGTTGCAGGGCCCGCAGGTCGGGCTTCCCCACCAGCCTCGTGGGCATTGCTGGTCCATCCTGGGGGTGCACAGCCAGGTGAGATGCCTCCGATCTCTCAGCGCCCTCTTAACGCCCCCAGGTCCTTCCTGATCTCGGCCCCTGGCCCCCTACCTGTGCTCACAGTGCTGCCCGAAATAGCCATCCACACAGTCACAGGTGTAGCCATGGGGGGCTCCTGGGAGATGCCGGCAGGACCCCTGGTTCTGACAGGGGTTCAGGAAGCAGGCGTCCACGCAGCCCGGGCCATAGTAACCTGCAGATCGGGTCAGAGAGCTCAGGACACTGACCACAGGGCACGTAGGGAGTGGCGCCGTCCTCGGCCTCCCCCTCCCCCTCCAGGCTCTCCGGGTCCCCGAGTCTTCAGCAGCCCCCAAATCACGCCCCCGCCCAGGCCCTACCTGGCCAGCACGTGCAGGAAAAGGTCTGCCAGAGGTCGCGGCAGTCCGCATGGGGCGGGCACGGCCCAGACGCACAGGCGCTGTCCACGACACAGCCCGGTTCCACATTCACTCGCTGCGCGGGGGGGTGCAGGGCTGGGGACCCCATAGGCGTGGAGCCGAGCCACACCCCCTGTGGACACAGCTGGCCTGATGACCCCTGACATGCAGCTCCCGACCCGACCCGACCCCATGTCCCTAATTCAGCCCAGGGGCCCCCAGTGTGCTGCCCCTGACACTGACCTCTAAGGCCCGTGACCATCGGAGCTGGACTCTCGCCTCCAGCAGCACAGAAAGGCTTGACTTGTCTATGGCTCAGCCCCCCGCCCAGGTAAACGCAGCTGTTCAGGTCCCCAGGCCCTGCTCTCCCCACTCACCCCGAGGCCCAGGTCACCCCGTGCTGACCCCACCTGGACACAGCCGACCAGCCCTGGAGGCGCCTCCTCTTCGCTGCTGGCAGGCAGGCCTCCCACATGGAGTCGCTTCACTTTCAGGCCCTGCAGCTCACTCCCCACCGCCATGGTGTCCTGGGGGAGGGGCAGTCAGCACTGGGGAGGGAGAGGACCCCTACCCTACCCCCCGAGTCCGTCTTGGCCTTGCCCTAGCCCTGCACAACCACGCTCTCCTCCTCTGTACCAGGGCATGGTCTGAGTATGAGGGACCTGCCGGAGCAGGGGGAGGGTCAGGAAGGGTTCAACTGGACTCAGCCCTGGCTGGTGTGCCCAGTGGATAGAGAGTCGGCCTGCGGACTGAAGGGTCCCATTTGATTCCGGTCAAGGGCACATGCCTGGGTTGCGGGCTCGATCCCCAGTAGGGGGCGTGCAGGAGGCAGCCGATCAATGGTTCTCTCATCACTGATGTTTCTCTCTCTCTCTACCTCTCCCCTCTCTGAAATCAATAAAAATTTATTTTTAAAAGAGAGCTGGGCTCAGATAGGCCCTTTCTCGCGGACCAGAACAGGCCCCGAAATCCCACGATTTGAGCTGGGAGAGGGGCCGGCGATTAGAAGGGTTTCCCAGAGGCTGGCAAAGCGCTGACTCCCCAAGACGGGGCCAGAAATCCGGGAGCCCCCTGCCAGGCGGAGGGGTGCGGGTGGGCTCGGAGCAGGCCCGGAGGGGCGGGCGCAGGGGAGGGAGTGGAGAGGAGCTGACTAGAGGCGGATTCAACTGGTTGGCAGACAGAGTGGGCGACTGCGGGGTCAGAGGTCAGACCTGGAAGAGGCCAGAGTCCAGCGAGACCGTGAGGACGTGGCGGCCCCGCCAGCCCCGCGGCTCCTCCCGCAGCT
>NW_006295816.1:1095001-1095483 GCF_000327345.1 Myotis davidii
GTTCCCATCAATCTGTTGGAGTTTCTAAGGAATCTCCTTAGAAAACGTAAGAATACAAGTTAATAGAGCTCAGAACACTCTCTAAATTCAGTTACTGTTCTAGGAATTCTCAATACTAAACTATGTAATTCTTCAGTGATGGACGTTGAACACTTAAATTACAAGCAAATAGAACGTTAAAACAGGACGGGGAACATGAACACAATGAAAACACGTTGAAACAGTTGTTACATAACCAGTTCAGTTTTTACGTTTTATGTTCCCATCAATCTGTTGGCGTTTTCTTACGTTTCTCTTTAGAAAACGTAAGAATACAAGTTAATAGAGCTCAGAACACTCTCTAAATGCAGTTACTGTTCTAAGAATTCTCTGTACTAAATCAGGGACAGCCTCCCCCGATCCAACTGTGGGGAGAGAGCAGACCCGGGTTAGGAACCCCCGTTTGGGGGGCTGGGCGTGTCGGGAGGTGAGGCCAGGGCGCT
>NW_006295816.1:1095979-1097892 GCF_000327345.1 Myotis davidii
ACCCACTGAGCCGACAGTCTCGGCCGCCGAAGCCCACAGGGCAGTCGCAGCTGAAGCCCCCCCAGCGCTCTGCGCAGCGGCCATGGTTCTGGCACGGGTTCGAGTCGCAGAAGTGGAGCTTGGCCTGGCAGCCTGGGGAAGGAAGGCATGGGGAGCGTATGAGAGGAGGGGCACAGCGCGGGCAGGACCTGGGGGTCCACAGGGACCAGGAGTGGCCACGATCTCAGCCCCAGGTCCCCACGGGGTGGACCTGGACGGAGGCGGGCCCGTGCAGACGCCCGTGCAGGCCCGTTGTAGGAGTTACCGGAGCCGTGCTGGCCACCAGAGGAGACCGTGAGCGGGGGAATAACTCGCGGCCCCACCCCACCCGAGGACAGGGACGCCTACCTGCCACAGTGCCGTTGTTGGCCACGAAGGCCGCCATGTCCACTTGGCGGCCATCAATGTGCAGGTCCCGCATGCAGCCGACGAAGTCCTTGTGGGACACGGGGAAGTTCTCGGGGAGGTTGGGGACACCCCCCAGGAGCAGAGGGCCTGTCAGGTCCAGGGACCTGGGGGTCAGGGGTCCAGGTCATTGGTGGGACTGGAGCCAGGGTAGGGCTGCTCCTGGGGCGGGGGGGTCATAGGAGGTGTGGGGGTAGGACTTAGGGGGCGAGGTCATTGAGGAGGCCTGGCTGGGGGAGCTGCTGGGGCCTTACTTCAGGTGGGGGTGCAAAGGAGCTCCTGATGGGCAGAGTCTGGGGGAAGGGGGAGAGCGGGCTGAGGGTCAGGATGAGAGAGCGAGGGACGTGGTGTCTGGGGTGGCAGAGGGAGAGGAGGTGAGGTGGGGTCTCCGGGTCCTTGTGGGGAGCGGAAACCTGGTGGTCTGGGGAAGGGTGGGAGCTTGGCGGGTGAGGGTGTGAAGTGGTGTGTGACGGGCTGGCGGGCTTTGCCCGCAGAGGGCATGGGGCAGGGCTGGGCCTCACTTCTTGGAGCTGGTCTGCGTGCCAGCAGCCGCGCACGAGTAGTTTCCGATCTCAGCTCCAAACTGCAGAGCCACGGCCACATCACAGTCATCCACGCTCAGCACGGCCACCTTGTCCTTGGAGGGGCCCTGAGCAGCCCCCAGGGCATCTGTCCGGGGCTAGAGACCCAGGCACACCGCTCAGCAGGGCCCCCGGGGGGACCCCCGAGGGGCAGGACTTGGCATCCCAGCTCCCCCCACTCCCAGGCAGAGGGGATGCCCACCTTGTTGTAGTATCTCAGGTGCACAGTGTGCCACTGCCCGTCACTCAGGCCCCCTGGAACTGTGGGGCTGACCACCGTACTGGACTCACCTGTTGGAATGATGCGTGTGGAGGTTGACTCCCCCAAGTCATGTAGGCACAGCCACCCCCAGGGTGACGCTGTTGCATCAGGTCAGCCCACACACGGTGACCACACCACTGTGCACCGGAGTGCCTGGGGCAGACAGCAGCACACGCCCGGAAGACGGACTCTCCCCGGAATCAGGTTCTCACTGCTGTCTGTGGCCATGGAGGCGGGTGTGCAGGTCCCTCAGGGGGTTGGGGGCTGCACTGGCCTCCACACACATGCACCGCCGCCCACACCCCCCGGGGCACCCACCTGTGGAGTAGGTGAGCCGCACTTGCCCAGCCACGATCTCCAAGGCCAGGAAGTCGTGCTTCTCGTTCAGACGCCCGTTGTAGAAGAGGAGCCCGCTGGGCTGCACTGTTGCAAACCTGGGTGGGGGTGGGCAGGGCGAGTCACAAGCCGCACACTCCGCACCCACCATCCTTCGACAAGGCTGGCGGGGAGGGAGCCCAGGCTGAGGTAGGAGGAAGCGGTGAGAGAGGGGGCGCTGCAGAGTGACCGCCCAGGCAGGGCGGCGGGAAGGGGCGGCAGGGATCGGAGGCGGGGTCGGGCAGTAGGAG
>NW_006295816.1:1099119-1102756 GCF_000327345.1 Myotis davidii
GTGCAGCCCGTCTGCAGGCGGGGGAGGGGCAGGGGCAGGCTGGGGGCAGCAGCGGCCCTCCCTGAGACACAGAGGGCTCGGGCCAGTGACTGCCCAGTGCGCTGGCCCCCGAGTCAGCAGGCTGACCTGCCAAGGGACTCGTGACCACTGTGGCCCTGGTGGACCCAGCTCTCCGTGTCAACGGGTCGGCAAGTTGCTGCTTCCTCTCGCCTCCCTCCAACACAAGGAGGGGCCTGGGCCAGGGACCAACCAGCAACCCTCCCCACCCAGTGCCCGGAGGTCGGCAAGCCACTCCTCCAACAGAACACGAGAGAGTCGGAAGTGCAACTCACCCTTGCCCAAGTTATCCTAGTCAGCAGGCCACCCCACTCAGGACACTGACCACCCATCCTCCCCCACCCCCAGCACTGCAGAACCAGCCAGACACCCTCCAAAACACAGAGGCTTCTAGGTCAGGGGTCACCCATCCCGATCTCTGTCAGCAACTGCTTTCCCCTGGCCCAGGCCCTGTAACCACTCAACCCACCCCCTCAGGTCAGTCAGCTCCCTCGCACCAGGAGGGTCGTGCACCCCAACCTCTCCCACCCTCAGCAAGTTGCCCATCACCCCAGACCCGGGTCCTTCGATCTCAGTGGCCCCCCGGAAATGAGGATGAGGGGCTTATACGCCTTGTCCCCAGACCATGGCACCCGCTGGGCGGGCGGTGAGAGCTGGTGGGTCGGTGCCTAAGCTGAATGCTTCGGCAGGGCCAGGACCAGGCCCCGCACTGCGGAGCGAACGCCAGGACCGCCTGTCTCCGGCCTCCGCAGCCTCCAGAGCCTCCCCACGGCAGCTCCCAGGAGGGGGTCTGACACCCGCTGTGCGGGCAGGAAGGAGGCAGGTGGGCCTCTGCGTGTTTTCCCAAAGGGCAGGGCCTGGTCAGTCCCTTGGATCGTAGCCAGGCCAATGCAGTCCCCTCTGCCCGAAGCTGCCAGAGTACGCTGCTGCTTCTGACCGCTAAACCACTGGCTCCCCTCTCCCGCACGGAGGGGTGAGGGGCAGAGTGGACCCAAAAGAACCCATCTTCTGGACAGGGGTGTGGTGCGGGCTGACTGGCCTCTGCCGGCTTTTCTGTGACCTCCAGGCCATTCTCCCAGGACCTCCAGACTTTGGAGGGAGGGGGCCATCCCCGGGGTAGTAGACAGCTCAGTCTTTTTTCTGTAGAGACTTCCCAAGAGCCTCAGCAGGGGCTGTATGAACCTAACCTGTGAGGCCTATGGCCGATCCTGGGCGGTGCAGGGATTCGCAGGAGGCGCGGAGATCCCTCTTTGGTTGAGGTGCCCTGTGGAGCCCCGGGGGCCCGGACAAGTCATTCGCCTGCCCCACCCCTTACCTGTGACGGTCACCAACATGGAGGCCACCAGCGGGCGGTTGTTGTCCAGCTGGCGGCTGAGCCGGAGCTCCCCGCTCGTCTGGTTCACCACCAGCAGCTGCAGCTCATTGCCGCGCTCGAACGAGTAGAAGAGGCGGTCAGAGACGTCGGGGTCGTACGCGGGGATGCGCCCGATGACGCCGGAGGGGAAGGTGTCCGAGCGGTTGGACACGTAGTTGTTGAAGAGGATCTGGAAGTTGTTGAGCACCGGGCTGTTGTCGTTCTGGTCGACGAGGCGGACGTGCACGGTGGCTCGGCTGACCAGCGGGGCGGACGTGGCCTGCACCACGATCACGTACTCCTGGCGAGCCTCGTAGTCCAGGTCGATGAGCGCCGTCAGCTCTCCAGAGAAGATGTCCATCTGGAACAGCTCGGGGATGTTCCCCTCCACGATCTGGTACATGACGTGGGCATTGGGGCCCTCGTCGGGGTCCGCCGCCGTGATCTGGGCCACCACCGAGCCCACAATGCTGTTCTCCTTCACGCGAACCTCGAACTCCTCGGCGGGGAAGACGGGGGCGTTGTCGTTCACGTCCTGCACGGTCACCTGGATGCTGACCGGAGTCCGAAGCGGAGGTACGCCTCGGTCCACAGCGTAGGCCGTCAGCTCGTACACCGGCCTGGCCTCCCGATCCAGCCGCCTCACCGAGCGGACGATGCCCGAGGTGGGCTCAATGGTAAAATCCCCGTCCCCGTCTTCCCCATTCTGGAAAGTGTACTGGACCCGGCCGTTGGCATGAGCGTCCCGGTCAGTGGCGGAGATCTGCAGGACGCTGGTGAAAGGCGGGGCGTCCTCCGAGACCAGCCCCGTGTAGTGGGAGGCCACAAACTGGGGGGCGTTATCATTCACATCATTAACCATCACCTCCACGTAGGTGGTGTCCGCCTTCTGTGGGATGCCGTTGTCTCGCGCGGTGATGGCCAGCGTGTAGGTCACCTGGTCCTCGTAGTCCAGCGGGGCCTGCAGCGTGATGGCCCCCGAGTCGGCGTCGATGCGGAACTGGGGCAGGTGGTCCTCCAGGAGGTAGGTGATGCGCGCGTTCTCACCCACGTCGTCATCGGAGGCGCTGATGACCACCACGGTGCTGCCCACGGGCCGGTCCTCGTTCACGCTCACGGAGTAGTGGGCGCTTTGGAAGACAGGCCGGTGCGTGTTGGCGTCGGTGATGTTGATGTGCACGTAGCAGTGATCCTGCAGGGCCCGGTCGGAGGCGGTGAGCACCAGCTTGAAGTAGCGCTCCTGCTTGTAGTCCAGGGGCAGGGCCAGCGTCACCAGCCCCGCCCCACCCTGGGTGCTGATGGCAAAGCGGTTGCGGGTGTTGCCGCCCGTGATCTGGTAGCTGATGGCACTGTTGGCGTCACGGTCCACGGCAGTCACGCTGACCACACTGGTGCCCACGGCGGCGTCCTCGTTCAGCCGCAGGTGGTACTCCTTCGTGGTGAACTCGGGCCGGTTGTCGTTCACGTCCAGCACCGTCACCGTGACGCTGGCTGAGGAGGACAGAGCGGGTGAGCCATGGTCTCGGGCCTCCACACCGAAGAAATAATGCTCCACAGACTCGCGGTCCAGGGGGCCGCTCACAGAGACCCAGCCAGTCGCACTGTTGATGACGAAGGGCGTGTCGGGGGCCACCCCAGTCAGCGCGTACTCCAGCCTGGCGTTCTCCCCGTGGTCTGCGTCCACCGCCTGGATGTGGATGACTGAGTGGCCCAGGGGCGCGTTTTCTAAGACGGACACCTGGAAGGGCGTGCTGACAAATATAGGCGCGTGGTCATTGATGTCCACCACCTGGATGCTGGCCAGGCCCGTGTTGTTGGACAGCGGGGGCCGGCCGGCGTCCTGCGCCCGGATGCGCAGAGCGTACTCGCGTTCGGCCTCAAAATCCAGCGGGGCCACCACCTGGATCTCCCCCGTGAGGCTGTCGATGGCGAAGTGGCCGCGGCTGTTGCCGCTGATGATGTTGTAGTGCACCAGGCCGTTGGCGTCCTTGTCGCGGTCCGTGGCCGTGACGCGCAGCACCACCGTGTGGGGGCGCACGTCCTCGCGCACCTGAGCCACGTACCGCTTCTCGCTGAACTGCGGCGCGTTGTCGTTTTCATCCAAGACGGTGATGTGCACACGCACGGTGGCCGAGCGCGGCCCCGGCTCCTGGCCCTGGTCGTTGGCCTCTACGACCAGCTCGTAGCTCTCCATGTGCTCCCGGTCCACGCGGCCGCTGGTGCTAA
>NW_006295816.1:1104333-1110692 GCF_000327345.1 Myotis davidii
GCTGCCCGCGGTGCTGAACGGGCGCGGAGGGCGGCCGCCGCGGATGCAGCCTCTTCTCTCTCGGGCTCCGCCCTCGCCCGCCTCCCTCCTGTCAGGGCGAGGTCCCAGCTCCGTCTCCCACCCTTTCCCCCCCCTTTTTTTTTCAAATTTAACCTTATCCCCTCCCTTCTTCCGCCGACGGGCCTCTGGTGCCCCTTCCTGAGCCCCAGTTCCGAAGCTCGTTCCGGATTTCGGTGAGAATGTGGGGCGCCGTGAGCGTCCTCAGGACCCTAGGGCGGGGCGGGGGGCGGATGGGGGGGAGCAGTTGGGCACCAGCAGCCCGAACAATAGCTTTAACTCTTCCATCAGCGAGTTTTAAATCATGAAACGTCCACGTCCTTGTGTGGAGCAGGAACGGAGGTGACCTGCCCTGCCCGGGGCGGGAGCAGAGGCCACCCCTTCCTGGCCTTGACAGCCCCCCGCAGTCTCCGGCGCTGGGGGATCCCCCACCGGAGGCTGCACCTTTCTCTCCAGGGCACGGACCCCAGTGCTCCGGGATCCCCGTGGAGCCCGGCGTGGCCCCGTGGCTGCGGGCCTGGCTCCTCGGATCGAGGCTGCTCCTCCGCTGAGACCGCTTTAACCGCTGACGGGACTAACGGGAGCTCAATCCTCTCCCGCCGTGCAACCCAGCTCTCCTCCGCCGGGCCACTCCGGGCGCCAGCGGGTACCGTCCGGCCAATGGGCAGGCGCAGCGGAATGGACGTCACAGGACAGCGGGGCGTGGTGGACTCCCAGCGCCCCGATCAGAAAGTCACTGTCTCTTGGGCACAACGTGAGGCTCTGCCCGCGACGGGACGCACTGTCCGGGCCAGGGCGCTCCGAGGGCCCCAGCGGAGCCGGGAAAGCACTCGGGAGCCGCTCCACCAAGTGGGCTGCAAGGGTAGCAGCGACCACGGCCTGCAGCGCCCGGTCAAAGGGCGTGGGCGCCCCAGGACCGCGGCGGCGGTCGCTCTGGGGCCCAGGACGCCCAGGGGTGCGGCTCCTGCTTGGACCCAGCGGAGAACCCCTGCCTAAGGCCTCTCGCCCTCCCAAACGGTAACTATGACATCACCACCAGCCAATCAGACGGCGTGCTCGTTGGCCTTTCGACTTGGCTTCCAGGAGGCGGGGTTCCCGGGGTTCCCGGGGTTCCACCTCCCGAGCGCCTCACCTGGCTGGGTCCGGAGGCGGGTGAGCTCCAGCGGTGCTTGGCCCCAGTCTCTGCACCTGGGGACCCCCTGCGGCCGGAGCTTCGCCGGATTCAGGTCTGGGTCCCTAAGGGCGTGAGGGTGGAGCGTCTGCGTCCCTTTCAAACAGAGCGGAGTCCCCTTGGGCAGCTGGCGGCGGCCTCTGGTCCTCCGGCCACCAGGCCAGCGTCCCTAAGCGCCAGCACTGGTCCAGGGGGCACAGTCCAGCCCCCGGGAGAAGGGGGCGGGCTGGAAGCCAGTGCATTGATTCCGGGTGACAAAGGGGCACGTGCCTCCAGGAAGGAGGGACCAGGCTGAGCCTTTACCTGGCCAAACACGGCGTCAGCCCCTCCTCCGTCGTCCAGGTGAGGCCCTGCCCAACCTGCTGGGAGCGGGCGGTGAAGGGAAGGACGCCCATCAGCCTCCCCTGCTTTGCTCCCAGGGGCTCCGGGGCCAGCGCTCCCGCCTCCCAGGGCCCCTGTTGCCCAGGACCCGTCCCTCGACCGCTGCGCTGCTGCATTAGTCTTGGTGGGAGAGGCCTCTGCCTTTCGCATCCCGATGAGAAAACAAAGCTCGTGACCGGAAGTCACAGTATCAGGGATGATTCTGAATGTGTGTAACCATCTTGGGCAGCCCTGGCTGGCGTGGCTCTGTGGACAGAGCATCGGCCTGTGGACTGTCGGGTCCCAAGTTCAGTTCTGGTCAAGGACACAGGCCTGGGCTGTGGGCTTGATTCCCACTGGGGGGTGTGCAGGAGGCAGCCAATCAATGATTCTCATTATTGATGTTTCTCTCTCCCTCTCCCTTCCTCTGGGAAATAAATTTTTTTTTAAATCATCTTGCGTAAAAAAAAAAAATGAATTGATGAAAACCACCGACTGGTTGGAGTCTGGCACTGGGCTCCTGGAACCTCGTCCACGTACAGCGGTTTTTTAAACGTGGGAGCCCACAGGGAAGTGCAAACCTAACCCCGCATTTGCTCAGTACTCCGTCCCACCGTGTAATCCCCTCATCTCTGCCGAAGCTGAGGAACGAGGGCTCTTGCCGGCCTCGTGATCAGAGTAAGGAACACGGAGCCCGCAGGGCCCGGGGCTGCTGGAGCAGGGTTTCAGCAGGGAAGACAGCGACGGCGAGGCAAAGAAAGATTTTAAGCGAAGCCTGAGGGGCAGCACCTGCAAAGACCCCGGGCCGGATGTGGCTCAGAGCAGGAGCCCCAGGAGGAAAGGCTGTCGGGGCCTGCACTCTGTGGGCTGGGAGGGCAGCGCAAGCCCCGGGCCCCGCCATCCTCCACCCCAGGATCACACAGGGAAGCCTGTTTCCAGAGGCGATTTATTTCCAAAGGTGAGCGCAGCACACAGGAGATACACATGGCTTTTCAGTCTACGTTTTTACAGAGAAAATAGAATCAGTCACTGGCGTTCTCGGCGCCATCGCCCCGTTCTGTGAGGTTCAAGGATGGGTCACTGGCCTCCTAGTTCTGCTTTCAAAGCAGCATCTTGGCCCAGGCCCCTGGGGGGGGTGAGGGAGGGCACTGACCCCTGGGGGGCAGGGTAGGGGGAGCACATGAGCGGCACTTAATGCAAAGCTAAGGCAAGAAACAGAGCTGAGCTAGCGGAAGTCTCCCCTCACCCCAAGGACACGGCTTGCTGAAGCCCAGGACACAGACCAGACAGGCTGGGGATGGGGCCCTGGCCCAGCCTGAAGCAGCAGTGGGACTGTGAGTGTGTGTGTGCGTGTGCGTGTGCGAGTGTGTGTGTGTGTACGGAGAGGGGGAGGGGGACATGCTGAAGAGGCAGCCGGGATGTGGAGGGGCTTCGGCTCACACACATTCCCCTGGCCCCAGCATTGTTCCCAGAGCGTGGTCCCCTGTCTTGCCCTTGGCCCCTCGCATCAGCCCTACGTCAGGGGGCGGGCCCTGCTCAGGACCCTGCGACCACCGCACCCCCTAACGCCGTCGTCCATCTGTGCAATACCTGCTTGGGCCAAGCCCCATGTCCCCTGATCGCTGGCCAGGGCTGCAGGGAAGGCAGAGAGGAAGGCGCTAGCTGGGGGCCTCGCCCAGCGCCGGGAACTCCTTGCACATCTCCCGGACAATCATGCGGTCCACCTGGCACTGGGGCGAGGCGTCCTCCTCGCTCAGGATGCGCCGCAGGGTGGCCTGCAGGTCAGGCAGCCGGTGGCGGTGCTGCAGGTAGGGCGTGGAGCGGACCACTGCGTGCATCAGGGAGAGGTACTCCATGCGCAGCTGCAGGAAGAGCAGGCAAAGTTCAGGGACCCCAGGGAGGGGCCACAGGGACCCCGGGCTGTGGGCACCAGTGAGGCTCAGAGCTGCAGCCCCGGCACCGAAGGCACTTGGCACAGAACTGGCCTGTGATAGTTCTCCAATGAGTGAGCCAGTGAATGAATGAATCTCAAATAAGTGAATGAATGAATCACCCGAGACATAGGCAGTCCCAGGAGGCAGCTGGCCTGAAGCAGTCCTGGCTCAGAGAGGCGGTGAGAAGCAGCGGGGAGTCCCTGCCCTCCTTTATTTTTTTTTTTTTGTTGTTCTTTAATATGTTTGTATTGATTTGAAAGAGGAAGGGAGAGGGAGGGGGAGAGAAACATCAATGATGAGACAGAATCATCGATCGGCTGCCTCCTGCATGCCCCCCACTGGGGATCGAGCCCACAACCTGGTCATGTGCCCTGTCCAGGAATCGAACGCAGGACCCTTCAGTCCACAGGCCAACACTCTATCCACTGAGCCACACCGGCCAGGGCACTGCCCCTCCCGGTAACACTGCCTGTGTTCGGGGGGGCCCCCTGCTTCTTGCCGTCCTCTCACCCTGGAAGATCTCATTCACAGCCTCAACAGTGACTCACACTCACACCTCCGGCCTCGACCTCTCCCCTGGGCCCCGGACGAGCACCTCCACCTGCCCACTGTCCCTCCTGCATCTCGGAGGCCTCAAACCCGCGTCCACCATCAAACTCACGGCCTTCCCCTCGGTCCGAAGTGAAGGCTTTCTCGTGTTCTTTACCTGGCAAACAGCACTGCTGTCCATTCAGACGTCAGGCCACGCCCACCGGTGTCCTGCCCCTCCCCACACCCCGCAGCCCCTGCCTAAGACCTGGCCCTGCCCCACCCACCTTCCCAGCACCTCGGGCGAAGAGCACTCCAACAGTGCCCCCATCAGACACCCACACTGCTCCCTGCCTCGCTGAGACCCGACCCGCTGGCGGCCCAGCATGTGCTCTCGGTCTGTCCCCTTCGGCATCCGCCTTTTTCTCTTTACCTTTGATGAGGCAGCATCACCCTGCTAGCCCCCTCCCCTAGTCAGACCAGCGCCTGCCAATCAAGTCCAGGTATCTAAGCAACAGACAACTGCAGAGCCACGCACAGGCCTCAACGCATTCCTGACCATAGACCTCCCGTGGGCACCTCCCGTGGGCACCTCCCGTGGGTGTGCACTGCCTGGGGATCCCTCCCCTTCTCTCAGCCCTTTCGCTTCTGCCTGGAAGCACCACTGCCCACCTTCTCTGGTTTCCGAACCTGAACTGCCCGGGCTGCTGGCCTGTGCTTCCTGGGAACAAGCCGTCTCTCTCTCTTTTCAATCCGCACCCAGGACAGGTTTTTACTGATGTTAGGAGAGGGAAGGAGAGGGAGGGAAACATCCACCGGCTGCCTCGGTTCACGCCCTGGGGCTCGAACCTGCAACTTGGGTCTGTGCCCTGACTGGGAAGTGACCCCACAACCTTGTGGTGTAGGGACAACACTCCGACCAACGGAGCCACCCGGCCGGGGCAACAAGCCATCCTTCAGAAAGCCCCGTCTTCTCCCAGCTCCTGCATCTCCCCTGTCCCCCCCGGAATGCACTGTCGGGCCTCCCCCATGTGGCCTGGACCCTCTCCTGTGACCACCTGCCCTCTGCAGTGCCCTCTCCTCGCAACATGTCAGCCGGCGCTTCCAGGACCTTCCCCCTGGCTCAGATGGCACCAGGGTCTCCCACCTTTGGAACCCTCACCCTCACCCTCACCCTCCAGCACCCCCTCCGCTGCCCCTTCACAGAAACAGGGCTGTCTCCACGCGCTGCTTCCAGCCCGCCCAGCTCACTCCCTCCCAAGTCCTCTAGCCTTCCCGCTCAGACCACCTCCGCCACACGTGGCCTGTCCGCCACCACGGGCTGTGGCAGGTCTCAGTCCTGGTCTCACTCAGCTCACACCCCTCCTCCTGCTCCTCCGAACACGTGGCTCTGCGCTCCTGTTCCCTTGGTTTTCCTCCCGGGTTTTCGCTCCCCACCTGCCGTCCGCGCTACGGCCTGAACTTCCTCCTGGCCTGTCCCTCCTGCTCCCTAAGGGCCCGCCGGCCGCAGGCTTCCCACCACATCCGGGCCAGGGCTCAGTGCGTCTCTCCAGCCCCCGCCGCCTCCCGCCAGCCCCTGTGCCTGGGTGCCTCGCAGGGGTCTCTCAATCCTGACCCGGAAAACAGCCTACCCTCCCGAGAGGCAGCCAGAGGCGCTACCCACGGCCACGGCCACGGTCATGCGCTCGGCTTGGGCCACGGCCACAGCCAGCCGCCACGGCGGGTGCATCTCGCACACCGAGTCAGTGTGGGGCGTGGCCCCAGGTGTGTGGCTCTGCCCCTAGAGCGGCGCCATGGAGCGGCTCGAGGTTTCCAGGGACGAGGGGGCCCCAAAATTCACCCAAGAAAGGGGTGGGACATCGTGCCAAGAGGAGGAGGGAGGAGCTGAGCAGGGTCCTCGCAGCCGGGAGGCAGCAGCAGCCCAGGGCTGAGCCCCTCCCCTCCGTGTAAACCTGCTCAGGACACAGCCCCGGCGCCTGCGGCTCAGGTGGCTGGAGCTCATCCCTGCGCTGAGGGGTCCCGGTCCAGGGCGCACTTCCAGTTGGGGGTTCAATCCCTGGGCAGGTGCGCACAGGAGGCGACCAATCGATGTTTCTCTTTCTCATCAACGTTCCTCTCTCTCTCCTTCCCCCTCTCTCTAAAATCAATAAAAACATGTACATCCTCAGGTGAGGATTAAAAATAAAAACCAGCACCACCCTCCATCCCTCCCCGTGTCAGGTACTCGGCACCTCAGCCATCAGGGCCTCCCCCATCGCTGCTCGCACAGGGGGGCAGCCAGCCCTGCAGACCTCCCCACACCCTGCAGG